>NC_029780.3:23805277-23806039 GCF_000817695.3 Arachis duranensis | reverse complement strand
CTTAACTGAGATTTACAAGGTGACCATAGCTTGCTTCATACCAACAATCTCTGTGGGATCGACCCTTACTCACGTAAGGTATTACTTGGATGACCCAGTACACTTGCTGGTTAAGTTGAACGGAGTTGTGTCCACACATAGTTGAAAAAGCAATGAATTTTACAAAATATAATAACAAAGGAATCACAATTTCGTCCACCAAGTTTTTGGCGCCGTTGCCGGGGATTGTTCGAGTTTGGACAACTGACAGTTCATCTTGTTGCTCAGATTAGGTAATTTTCTTTTCAAAAAACTTTTTCAAAATTTTTCTTTTCTTTTTCGTTTTTCCAAAAATATTTTCGAAAAAAATCAATAAAAATCCAAAAAAATCATAAAATCATAAAAATCAAAAAAATATTTTGTGTTTCTTGTTTGAGTCTTGAGTCAACTTTTAAGTTTGGTATCAATTGCATGCTTTTTAAAATTTTTTCTTGCATTTTTCAAAAATTCCATGCATTCATAGTGTTCTTCATGATCTTTAAGATGTTTTTGACAAGTCTTCTTGTTTGATCTTGATGATTTCTTGTTTTGTGTCTTTTGTTGTTTTTCATGTGCATTTTTGCATTCATATTTTTCATGCATTAAAGATTTCTAAGTTTGGTGTCTTGCATGTTTTCTTTGCATCAAAAATTTTTTCAAAATAATGTTCTTGATGTTCATCATGATCTTCAAAGTGTTCTTGGTGTTCATCTTGACATTCATAGCATTCTTGCATGCATCTTG
>NC_029780.3:23804110-23804842 GCF_000817695.3 Arachis duranensis | reverse complement strand
GAAACTTGAGGTACAGCAGAGCTCCACACCCTTAATCTATGGTGTGCATAAACTCCACCGTTGAAAATACATAAGTGAAAGAGGTTCAGGCATGGCCGAATGGCCAGCCCCCAAAACGTGGTCACTGGATCAAAATACA
The DNA here is from genome assembly GCF_000817695.3 of Arachis duranensis. Taxonomy (NCBI): domain Eukaryota; kingdom Viridiplantae; phylum Streptophyta; class Magnoliopsida; order Fabales; family Fabaceae; genus Arachis; species Arachis duranensis. Next base: position 23,804,703 of record NC_029780.3, on the reverse strand, counting down.
ATCCAGGATCAAAAACCCAAGATGATAATATGATAGTAAAGAGTTCTATTTATAATTAACTAGCTACTAGGGTTTACAGAAGTAAGTAATTGATGCATAAATCCACTTCCGGGGCCCACTTGGTGTATGTTTGGGCTGAGCTTGGTCTATCCACGAGCTAAGGATTTTCTTGGAGTTGAACTCCAAGTTATAACGTGTTTTGGGCGTTCAACTCCGGATCATGACGTGTTTCTGGCGTTTAACTCCAGACAGCAGCATGTACTTGGCGTTCAACACTAAGTTACGTCGTCAATTTCTGAATAAAATATGGACTATTATATATTGCTGGAAAGCTCTGGATGTCTACTTTCCAACGCCGTTGAGAGCGCGCCATTTAGAGTTCTATAGCTCCAGGAAATCCATTTCGAGTGCATGGAGGTCAGATTCCAACAGCATCAGCAGTCCTTTTGTCAGCCCTTTTCAGAGTTTTGCTCAAGTCCCTCAATTTCAGCCAGAAATTACCTGAAATCACAGAAAAACACACAAACTCATAGTAAAGTCCAAAAATGTGAATTTAACATAAAAACTAATGAAAACATCCCTAAAAGTAGCTT
>NC_029780.3:23803717-23804003 GCF_000817695.3 Arachis duranensis | reverse complement strand
TAAATTATCCGCTCATCACAACACCAAACTTAAATTGTTGCTTGTCCCCAAGCAACTGAAAATCAAATAGGATAAAAAGAAGAGAATATACTATAAATTCCAAAATATCAATGAATATTAATTCTAATTAGATGAGCGGAACTTTTAGCTTTTTGCTTCTGAACAGTTTTGGCATCTCACTTTTTCCTTTGAAGTTTAGAATGATTGGCATTTATAGGAACTCAGAGTTCAGATAGTGTTATTGACTTTCCTAGTTAAGCATGTTGATTCTTGAACACAGCTACTT
>NC_029780.3:23803039-23803579 GCF_000817695.3 Arachis duranensis | reverse complement strand
TTGTGACTCAGCTTTGCTAGAGTCCCCAGTTAGTGGTGTCCAGAGCTCTTAAGCACACTCTTTTGCTTTGGATCCTTTTTACCCTTGCCTTTTGGTTTTAAGGGCTATTGGCTTTTTCTGCTTGCTTTTTCTCTTTTTTTTCAAAAATATTTTTTTTTTCGTCAATTAATTTTTTAATTTTTTTTGCCATTCACTGCTTTTTCTTGCTTCAAGAATCAAATTCATGATTTTTCAGATTGTCAATAACATTTCTCCTTGTTCATCATTCTTTTAAGAGCCAACAATTTTAACATTCATAAACAACAAGATCAAAAATATGCACTGTTCAAGCATTCATTCAGAAAACAAAAGGTATTGTCACCACATCAATATAATTAAACTAAATTCAAGGATAAATTCGAAATTTATGTACTTCTTGTTCTTTTGAATTAAAACAAATTTTTTTTAAGAGAGGTGAAGGATTTATAGAATTTATTCATAGCTTTAAGACATAGTTACTACATACTAATGATCATGTAATAGATAAACATATAAAAAACA
>NC_029780.3:23802464-23802898 GCF_000817695.3 Arachis duranensis | reverse complement strand
TTCCTTGCTTCTGTTGCATGATCCCTAGTGATTTTGGTGTTCCTATCCTTAGTTGCTTCCAATAATTATGTGGAGGAACATGTATCCCCTGAGGTATCTCAGGGATTTCTTGATTTGCAGTCAAATATTCTACCACTGAGCTATAGACCCTTTAGATGAGTCTTTCCATCTCCCATGACTCGGAGGTGGAAGCTTTTTGTCTTTCCTTTTTCTCTTTTTTTTCTTCTTTTTTTTTTGAGGTTTTTCTGAATTATTGATTTTTTTAGTTTCTCTTGACTTCCTCTTTAGAGTCCTTTCAGGTTCATGATCTGCTTCAATAAGAATGTTCTTGTCCTTGCTCCTGCTCATATAGGGAAGAAGAGAACAAGAAAAGAAAGAGGAATCCTCTATGTCACAGTAAAGAGGTTCCTTATTGTTAGTAGAAGAAGAAAGGA
>NC_029780.3:23802075-23802389 GCF_000817695.3 Arachis duranensis | reverse complement strand
TGGATAGAGGCAGTGATTGGAGATGAAGAGAGATGAAGAGACGTGTTAGTAAATATATAAAATAAATAGAAAGAGATGAGGGGGAGAGAAATTCGAAAATAATTTTGAAAATTGGGTTAGTAATTTTCGAAAATTAAAACTAAAATTTGAAACAATTAATTAATTAAAAAGAATTTTTGAAAGAGAGGGAGGTATTTTCGAAAATTAGAGAGGGAAAAGTAGTTAGATGGTTTTGAAAAAGATAAGAAACAAACAAAAAGTTAGTTAGTTGATTGAAAAAAAGATATTAAAATCAATTTTGAAAAGATAAGAAG
>NC_029780.3:23799008-23800247 GCF_000817695.3 Arachis duranensis | reverse complement strand
TAATTGTATTGAAACTTGAGGTACAGCAGAGCTCCACAGCCTTAATCTATGGTGTGCAGAAACTCCACCATTGAAAATACATAAGTGAAAGAGGTTCAGGCATGGCCGAATGGCCAGCCCCCAAAACGTGGTCACTGGATCAAAATACAATCCAGGATAAAAAACCCAAGATGATAATATGATAGTAAAGAGTTCTATTTATAATAAACTAGCTACTAGGGTTTACAGAAGTAAGTAATTGATGCATAAATCCACTTTCGGGGCCCACTTGGTGTATGTTTGGGCTGAGCTTGGTCTATCCACGAGCTGAGGCTTTTCTTGGAGTTGAACTCCAAGTTATAATGTGTTTTGGGCGTTCAACTCCGGATCATGACGTGTTTCTGGCGTTTAACTCCAGACAGCAGCATGTACTTGGCGTTCAACACCAAGTTATGTCGTCAATTTCTGAATAAAATATGGACTATTATATATTGCTGGAAAGCTCTGGATGTCTACTTTCCAACGCCGTTGAGAGCGCGCCATTTGAAGTTCTGTAGCTCCAGAAAATCCATTTCGAGTGCATGGAGGTCAGATTCCAACAACATCAGCAGTCCTTTTGTCAGCCTTTTTCAGAGTTTTGCTCAAGTCCCTCAATTTCAGCCAGAATTTACCTGAAATCACAGAAAAACACACAAACTCATAGTAAAGTCCAGAAATGTGAATTTAACATAAAAACTAATGAAAACATCCCTAAAAGTAGCTCAAACTTACTAAAAACTACCTAAAAACAATGCCAAAAAGCGTATAAATTATCCGCTCATCAGGTGTCTTGCATGTTTTCTTTGCATCAAAAAAATTTTTTCAAAATTATGTTCTTGATGTTCATCATGATCTTCAAAGTGTTCTTGGTGTTCATCTTGACATTCATAGTGTTCTTGCATGCATCATGAGTTTTGATTCATAATTTTCATGTTGTGAGTCATTTTTGTTGTTTTTTCTCTCTCATCATTAAAAATTCGAAAAAAAAAAAATAAAAATATCTTTTCCTTATTTCCCTCCAAATTTTTGAAATTTTGGGTTGACTTGGTCAAAAATTTTTAAAAATTAGTTGTTTCTTACAAGTTAAGTCAAAATTTCAATTTTAAAAATCTTATCTTTTCAAAATCTTTTTCAAAAATTTTATCTTTTTCATTTTTTTCTATTTCTCGAAAATTTCAAAATTCTTTTTCAAAATATTTTCAAAATCTTTTTTTTATCTTT
>NC_029780.3:23797054-23798805 GCF_000817695.3 Arachis duranensis | reverse complement strand
TTACTAACACTTCTCTTCACCTCTCTTCATCTAAAAATCCGAACCCATTCTTCTTCACTCTTATCCCCTTTCTTCTTCTACTAATATAAAGGAATCTCTATACTGTGACATAGAGGATTCCTCTTCTTTTCTTGTTTTCTTCTCTTTCATATGAGTAGGAACAGGGAAAAAGGCACTCTTGTTGAAATTGATCCTGAACCTGAAAGGACTCTAAAAAGGAAACTAAGAGAAACTAAATTATAATAATCCAGAAACAACCTTTCAGAAATTTTCGAACAAGAGAAGGAGATGGCAGCCGAAAATAATAATAATGCAAGGAGAATGCTTGGTGACTTCACAAAGCCAACGTCCAAATTTAATGGAAGAAACATCTCCATTCCTGCCATTGGAGCCAATAATTTTGAGCTGAAACCTCAGCTAGTTGCCTTAATGCAACATAACTGCAAGTTTTATGGACTTCCATCTGAAGATCCTTATCAGTTTTAAACTAGCTTGGTGATTATACTACACCTACTTCCAAGTTTGATGGAAGAAGCATCTCAATCCCTACCATTGGAGCAAACAATTTTGAGCTGAAGTCTACAGGCTCATGCTTTTCCCTTTTGCTGTAAGAGACAGAGCTAGAACATGGTTGGATTCACAGCCTAAAGATAGCCTGGACTCTTGGGATAAGCTGGTCATGGCCTTCTTGGATAAGTTCTTTCCTCCTCAAAAGCTGAGCAAGCTTAGAGTGGATGTTCAGACCTTCAAACAAAAAGATGGTGAATCCCTCTATGAAGCTTGGGAAAGATACAAGCATCTGACCAAAAGGTGCCCATCTGACATGTTTTCAGAATGGACCATATTAGATATATTCTATTATGGTCTATCTGAATTTTCGAAAATGTCATTGGACCATTCTGCAGGTGGATTTATTCACCTAAAGAAAATGCCCGCAGAAGCTCAGGAACTCATTGACATGGTTGCAAATAACTAGTTCATGTACACTTCTAAAAAGAATCCTGTAAGTAATGGGATGCCTCAGAGGAAGGGAGTTCTTGAAATTGATGCTCTGAATGCCATATTAGCTCAGAACAAAATGTTGACTCAGTAAGTCAACATGATTTCTCAGAGTCTGAATGGATTGCAAAACGCATCCAACAGTCCTAAAGAAGCATCTTCTGAATGCATCCAACAGTACTAAAGAGGCAGCTTCTGAAGAAGCTTATGATCCTGAGAACCCTGCCATGGTAGAGGTTAATTACATGAGTGAACCTTATGGAAACACCTATAACTCATCATGGAGAAATCATCCAAATTTCTCATGGAAGGATCATCAAAAGCCTCAACAAGGCTTTAACAATGGTGGACGTAACAGGCTGAGCAATAGCAAGCCTTTTCCATCATCTTCTCAGCAACAGACAGAGAATTCTGAACAAAACACTTCTAATTTAGCCAATCTAGTCTCTGATCTGTCAAAAGCCACTTTCAGTTTCATGAGTGAAACAAGATCCTCTATCAGAAATCTGGAGGCACAAGTGGGCCAGCTGAGTAAGAAAGTCATTGAAACTCCTCCCAGTATTCTCCCAAACAATACAGAAGAGAATCCAAAAAGAGAGTGCAAGGCCATTGATGTGATCAATATGGCCGAATGTACAAGGGAAGAGAAGGACGAAAATCCTAGTGAGGAAGACCTCCTGGGACGTCCCTCAAGCAAGAAGGAGTTTTCTATTAAAGATCCACAGGAATCTGAGGCTCATATAGAGACCATA
>NC_029780.3:23792131-23796954 GCF_000817695.3 Arachis duranensis | reverse complement strand
TGGGGATCATTGAGGTACAACCTGCCTTGTTCTCATTACAATTGGCAGACAAGTCATTGAGACAAGCTTATGGAATAGTGGAGGATGTGTTAGTAAAGGTTGAAGGCCTTTACATCCCTGCTGATTTCATAATCTTAGACACTAGGAAGGAAGAGAATGAATGCATCATCCTTGGAAGACCTTTCCTAGCTACAGCAGGAGCTGTGATAGATGTCAACAGAGGTGAAATAGTCCTTCAATTGAATGGGGACTACCTTGTATTTAAGGCACATGGCCATCCCTCTGTGACAAAAGAGAGTAAGCATGAAGAGCTTCTCTCAGTTCAGAGTCAAGAAGAGCCCCTACAGTCAAACTCTAAGTTTGGTGTTGGGAGGCCACAACCAAAACTCTAAGTTTGGTGTTAAGACCCCATATACAAACTCTAAGTTTGGTGTTGAGACTATACAACATTGACCTGATTACCTTTGTGGCTCCATGAGAGCCACTGTCAAGCTATTGACATTAAAGAAGCGCTTGTTGGGAGGCAACCCAATTTTGTTTATCTATTTTTTACTTTATTCTATTGTTATTTTGTGTTTTTTTAGGTACATGATCATGTGGAGTCATGAAAAAAAATATAAAAATTAAAAACAGAATCAAAAAACAGCAGAAGAAAAATCACACCCTGGAGGAAACACAGACTGGCGTTCAACGCCAGTAAGGAGCATCTGGCTGGCATTCAACGCCAGAACAGAGCATGAAACTAGCGCTGAACGCCAGAAATAAGCAACATTCTGGCGCTGAACGCCAGGAATGTGCCTAGAGGAAAAGCTGGCACTGAACGCCAGTAACAAGCATGAAACTGGCGTTCAACGCCAGAAACATGCTTTACATGGGCGTTGAACGCCCAGAACGTGCACCACTCGGCGTTTAAACGCCAGAATAGTGTGCAAAGGCATTTTACATGCGTATTTGGTGCAGGGATGGAATTCCTTGACACCTCTGGATCTGTAGACCCCACAGGATCACCTCAGGATCTGTGGACCCCACATGATCCCCACCTAACATATTCTCACCTTACCTCCTAATCCTATTTTACTCTTCCCCATGTCACACTTCCCAAAAACCCTTCACCAATCACCTCAATCTCTCTTCCCAATCACCTATTCACCACTCACATCCATCCACTCTTCCCCATAAACCCCACCTACCTTCAAAATTCAAAAACATTTTCCCCCCAATCCCACCCTAAATGGCCGAACCTACCCTCTCCCCTCTCCCTATATAAACCCCTCCATTCCACTCCATTTTCACACAACACTATCCCCTCTACTATACCTTGGCCGAATCCATCTCCCATCACTCTCCTCAATTTTCTTCTTCTTCTTCTCTTCTTTCTTCTCTTGCTCGAGGGCGAGCAATATTTTAAGTTTGGTGTGGTAAAAGCATAAGCTTTTTGTTTTTCCATTACCATCAATGGCACCTAAGGCCGGAGAATCCTCTAGAAAAGGAAAAGGGAAGACAAAAGCTTCCACCTCCGAGTCATGGGAGATGGACTCCAAAAGCCATCAAGACCACTTTTATGATGTTGTGGCAAAGAAGAAGGTGATCCCTGAGGTCCCTTTCAAGCTCAAGAAAATTGAGTATCCGGAGATCCGATATGAGATCCGTGGAAGAGGTTGGGAAGTCCTAACCAACCCCATGCAATAAGTCGGAATCTTAATGGTTCAAGAGTTCTATGTCAATGCATGGATCACTAGGAACCATGATCAAAGTATGAACCCGAGTCCAAAGAATTATCTCACAATGGTTCGGGGAAATACTTAGATTTTAGTCCGAAAAATGTGAGGTTGGCATTCCACTTGCCCATGATGCAAGGAGATGAATGCCCCTACACTAGAAGGGTCAACTTTAATCAAAGGTTAGACCAAGTCCTTACGGACATATGTGTGGAAGGAGCTCAATGGAAGAGAGACTCCAAAGGCAAGCCAGTTCAACTAAGAAGACTGGACCTCAAGCCTGTGGCTAGAGGATGGTTGGAGTTCATTCAACGCTCTATCATTCCCACTAGCAACCGATCTGAAGTTACTGTGGATCGGGCCATCATGATTCATAGCATCATGATTAGAGAGGAAGTAGAAGTTCATGAGGTCATAAGCTCATCATCAAGAAATCCCTGAGATGCCTCAAGGGATGCACTTTCCTCCCAACAACTATTGGGAACAACTCAACACTTCCTTAGAAGATTTGAGCCACAATATTGAACAATTAAGGGTGGAACATCATGAGCACTCCATCATTCTCCATGAAATAAGAGAAGATCAAAGAGCAATGAGGGAGGAGCAACAAAGGCAAGGAAGGGACATAGAAGAGCTTAAGGACATTGTTGGTCCTTCAAGAAGAAGACGCCACTAAGGTGGATTCATTCCTTGTTCTTATTTCTTTCTGCTTTTCGGTTTTTATGTTGTATGTTTATCTATGTTTTGTGTCTCTACATCATGATCATTAGTAGTTAGTAACTATGTCTTAAAGTTATGAATAATTCCATTAGTCCTGCACCTCTCTTAAATGAAAAATGTTTTAATTCAAAAGAACAAGAAGTACATGAATTTCGAATTTATCCTTGAAATTAGTTCAATTAAATTGATGTGGTGACAATACTTTTTGTTTTCTAAATGAATGCTTGAACAACGCATATTTTTGATCTTGTTGTTTATGAATGTTAAAAACTGTTGGCTCTTGAAAGAATGATGAACAAAGAGAAATGTTATTGATGATCTGAAAAATCATAAAATTGATTCTTGAAGCAAGAAAAAGCAGTGAATGGTGAAAAAAAAGGAGAAAAAAATAATGGCGAAAAAAAATATATATAGAAAGAAAAAGAAAAAAAAACAAGCAGAAAAAGCCAATAGCCCTTAAAACCAAAAGGCAAGGGTAAAAAGGATCCAAGGCTTTGAGCATCAATGGATAGGAGGGCCCAAGGAAATAAAATCCAGGCCTAAGCGGCTAAATCAAGCTGTCCCTAACCATGTGCTTGTGTCATGAAGGTCCAAGTGAAAAGCTTGAGACTGAGTGGTTAAAGTCGTGATCCAAAGCAAAAAGAGTGTGCTTAAGAGCTCTGGACACCTCTAACTGGGGACTCTAGCAAAGCTGAGTCACAATCTGAAAAGGTTCATCCAGTCATGTTTCTGTGGCATTTATGTATCCGGTGGTAATACTGGAAAATAAAGTGCTTAGGGCCACGGCCAAGACTCATAAGTAGCTGTGTTCAAGAATCAACATGCTTAACTAGGAAAGTCAATAACACTATCCAAAATTCTAAGTTCCTAGAGAAGCCAATCATTTTAAACTTCAAAGGAAAAAGTGAGATGTCAAAACTGTTCAGAAGCAAAAAAAAAAGCTACAAGTCTCGCTCATCTAATTAGAATTAATATTCATTGATATTTTGGAATTTATAGTATATTCTCTTCTTTTTATCCTATTTGATTTTCAGTTGCTTGGGGACAAGCAACAATTTAAGTTTGGTATTGTGAAAAGCGGATAATTTATACGCTTTTTGGCATTGTTTTTAGGTAGTTTTTAGTAAGTTCAAGCTACTTTTAGGGATGTTTTCATTAGTTTTTATGTCAAATTCACATTTCTAGACTTTACTATGAGTTTGTGTATTTTTCTATGATTTCAGATAATTTCTGGCTGAAATTGAGGGACTTGAGCAAAACTCTGAAAAAGGCTGACAAAAGGACTGCTGATGTTGTTGGAATCTGACCTCTCTTCACTCGAAATGGATTTTCTGGAGCTACTGAACTCTAAATGGCGCGCTCTCAACGGCGTTGGAAATTGGACATTCAGAGCTTTCCAGCAATATATAATAGTCCATACTTTATTTGGAAATTGACGATGTAACTTGGCGTTGAACGCCAAGTACATGCTGCTGTCTGGAGTTAAACGCCAGAAACACGTCATGATCCGGAGTTGAACGCCCAAAACACGTTATAACTTGGCGTTCAACTCCAAGAAAAGCCTCAGCTCATGGATAGATCAAGCTCAGTCCAAACATACACCAAGTGGGCCCCGGAAGTGGATTTATGCATCAATTACTTACTCATGTAAACCCTAGTAGCTAGTCTAGTATAAATAGGATAAGTTACTATTGTATTGGACATCTTTTGACAGTTAAATCTTTTGACTTTGTAGTCTTTGATCATTCGGTCTCTTGATCATTCAGGGGGCTGGCCATTCGGCCATGCCTGAACCTTTCACTTATGTATTTTCAACGGTGGAGTTTCTGCACACCATAGATTAAGGGTGTGGAGCTCTGTTGTACCTCAAGTTTCAATACAATTACTATTAATTTCTATTCAATTGTCTTTTATTCTTATTCCAAGATATATGTTGCACAACACTTTGATGAATGTGATGATCCGTGACACTCATCATCATTCTCACCTATAAACGCGCGTGACTGACAACCACTTTCGTTCTACCTTAGGCCGGGTGCATATCTCTTAGATTCCCCAACAGAATCTTCGTGGTATAAGCTAGATAGATGGCGGCATTCATGGGGATCCGAAAAGTCTAACCTTGTTTGTGGTATTCCGAGTAGGATCCCGGGAATCCGGAAAGTCTAACCTTGTCTGTGGTATTCCGAGTAGGATTCCGGTATTGAATGACTGTGACGAGCTTCAAACTCCTGAAGGCTGGGTGTGATGACAAATGCAAAAGAATAAATGGATTCTACTCCAACCTGATTGCGAACCGACAGATGATTAGTCGTGCTGTGACAGAGCATTTGGACCATTTTCACTGAGAGGATGGGATGTAGCTATCAACAAGGGTGATGCCTC
>NC_029780.3:23763381-23791996 GCF_000817695.3 Arachis duranensis | reverse complement strand
CATGGAAAGGAGTAAGAAGGATTGGATGAGAGCAATAAGAAAGTAGAGATTCAAAAGGATTCTAGCATCTCCACACGCCTATCTGAAATTCCCACTATTGATTTACATAAGTATTTCTATCCCTTTTTATTTTATTTATCTTTTAAATTATCTAATCCAATTACATTTGACCTTATGAATCCAATTAACTGAGATTTACAAGGTGACCATAGCTTTTGCTTCATACCAACAATCTTTGTGGGATCGACCCTTACTCACGTAAGGTATTACTTGGATGACCCAGTACACTTGCTGGTTAAGTTGAACGGAGTTGTGTCCACACATAGTTGAAAAAGCAATGAATTTTACAAAATACAATAACAAAGGAATCACAATTTCGTCCACCATTATCCTTTCTTCAAAACGCACTGGTGACGCGGACGCGTCAGCGACGCGCTCGCGTCGCATGCGGATTTTTTTTATGCAGTATGCAGAATGAAAAATGCAATGAATGGTATGCAAAAATTCCAGGTTCAATCAAAATTCAAAAATAGACAAAAATTCAAACTGAAGAAGAAACGATCATACCATGGTGGGTTGTCTCCCACCCAGCACTTTTAGTTAATGTCCTTAAGTTGGACATTTGGCGAGCTTCTTGTTATGGCGGCTTGTGCTTGTATTCATCCAAGAATCTCCACCAGTGTTTGGAATTCCAACAGCCTCCGGGGTCCCAAACTAGGCGCAGAGAGCCTTCAAACAAGCTAAAGCAAGTAACAAGGCCCCAAGAGTATTGATTTCTAGATTGAATTCCAGGGTCCCAAACCTTGCTTTTGCACCCATCTTCTTGTTGAGCAATATTGTTCCATCCGGGAGGTAAGCAGTCTGAATTCTCACTGAAGCAGCCAAAAAACTTCCTAGACCCATTCAGCTGAGCTCTATACCAACCTTTGCGTTTAAACTTTGAGCTTTCAACTATAACGAACCTTGCAGGACAATTCTTACCACTGACCATCTTCCTCTTACTCTTAATGCCACAAAGAGCTCTAAGTTGACCATCCGTCTCCAGTAGCCCATATTCAAGTGGGATTAGAAAGTTAAGGGATATGAATTTTACCCACTTGAATGCCTCCATCTTTTGATCAACCTCTTCAAAGTCTTTAGCTATGATATGCCTTGGAGGTTGTACACCCTCCTCAACATCAATTGCAACCGCCTTGGAAGGAGGCTCTATGTCTTGACATTCCCATAGAGGTTCAGCATCTCCTAAGTCTTCAACCATTTCTTCTTCTTCAATAATTCCGGCTTCCTCCACTTGTTCCAGTACAAATTTATGCTCTTTACTGTCCACCGGAGTTTCTAATGTCTCCTTTATGCTACGTTCTTCATTAGATTGTCCACATGAAGCCATAGGGGTTCCTTGAGTGTCCAAACGTCGGGAAGCCAATTGATTTATTGCTTGAGTCAATTGATGAAGGGTTGCCTGAAATCGATCCACTGTTTCTTTGAGACGATCCGTTGATTCTTGTTCCGCTTGGGTATCATAAGTAGGACCATAAGGCTCTTGGATTGATGGATATGGATATGGTGTATGTGGAGGTGGTGGTTCTTGGGAGTAATTGGGTTGGAGTTGGGGTGGTTCTATAAATGGTTCATATGGCTCATAAGGTGGTTGGTATGGTGGATAGGGGTTAGGGTCATATGGAGGTGAATGGTGGAAAGGGGCTTGTAAGTATGGTGGTCCAAAGTCATGTTGAGGAGGGGGTCTATAAGCATATGGTGGTGGTTGTTGATAATCTAAAGGGCGCTCACCATAGCCATTGCCTTGATATGCATCACATAATGGTTGTTGATAGTCCATTGGAGGTGGTTGTTGCCATGAGGGTTGATCAAATCCTTGCGGCTCCTCCCATCTTTGATTGTTCCATCTGTGGTGCATGTTGTCAATATAATTTCCTCTTCCTGCAACATAATTGTAACCAGACTCATAGCCAAAGGGGTGAGAGTTCATAGTAGTAGAAGAAAATAAAAAAAAAACAAAAACCAACAAAAAGGAAATATTTTGAAAAAGATATAATTTTTGAAAAAAATAAGATAGGATTTTAAAAAAGATATGATTTTTGAAAAAGGATAAGATAAGATTAAAATTTTTAAAATCTGAAAATATTTTTTTTGAAAAATATTTACAATAACCAATAATAAGGCACACGTTTGCAATTCTCCGGCAACGGCGCCATTTTGAAGAACTGAAGGTTGATGGTTTAGAAGTTATAGTAAACTCTTGTTGTAAGTATAGTTACTAAACCAAGCAATCAACCTTTCTTACAAACATTTTGGTTGTCATAAGTAACAAACCCCTAAATAAATTGATAACCGAAGTATTTAAACCTCGGGTCGTCTTCTCAAGGAATCGCAGGGAGGTATGACTTATTATTGGCTATAAAAAAGGTAAAATTTTGGGGGGTTTTGAGAATGAGGAACAAGTATGATAAATGATAAGCGAAATAAATAAATAACTTATAAAATAAACTCTTGGCAAGATATGAAAATTCGAAAGTCCTATCCTAGTTACTCCTATAAGAATGGAAGTTAATCCTACTTATTTAACCTTTGCGTAAGCAAGGGAAAGTCCAGTGAACTAATTAGTTAGATTTTCCAAGTCCTAGCCAAATCCTAAGGAAAGACTAGAGTTAATGGAATTCCAGTTAATTAGCCGACATAACAATCAATCATGAATAGTTGAGAACTCGAGAGCTTCCAGTTAATCAATTAAAGTCAATAGTAAATAATCTAAATTAAAATTAAAGAAAAGCAATCATGAGTCTGAAATACCTCAAATTATATTAAATAAAAAATGTCAATTCTAACATGGACAATATCATCAGCCAATTGGACAGCATCAATCAAACACAATTAAAAATATCAGAGTAAATAAAAGTAGAAGAGAAACATAAATTATTGAACCTGATGAAGATAAAATAATCCTGAAGTGAAAAGAAATCCTCATTCTAAAATAAATTATAATCCTAATCCTAATCCTAAGAGAGAGGAGAGAACCTCTCTCACTAAAAACTACATCTAAAACTAAAAATTATGAATTATGAAAGCTTGATGAGTCTCTGCATATTTCCTGACTTTAATCTGTGTTTCTGGGCCAAAAACTGGGTTGAAATCCGGCCCAGAATCTCTGCCAGCAACTTTTATAATTCTGCAGATCGCGTACGTCACGCGGACGCGTCATTCACGCGGACGCGTCATTCGGCATTTTTCTTTTCCATGCGAGCGCGTCATGCATGCCTCCGCGTCGCTTCTGCTTTTCCAATCCGCGCGTCCGCGTCACTCATGCGGCCGCGTCACTGCGAATTCCTTTCTTCCGCACGGTCGCGTCACTGATGCGTACGCGTCACTTCTCGCTGGTTATCTCCTCAATTTCTTGTGTTCCTTCCATTTTTGCAAGCTTCCTTCCCAATCTTTCACTCATTCATGCCCTATAAAGCCTGAAACACTTAACACACAGATCAAGGCATCGAATTGTAATAAGAGAGGATTAAGATTAGCTAAATTAAGACCAAAGAAGCATGTTTTCAATCATAGAACTAAACTAGGAAGGAATTGTAAAATCATGCAAATCTTATGAATAAGTGGGTGAAAAGCTTGATAAAACCACTCAATTAAATACAATATAAACCATAAAATAGTGGTTTATCAGTATACCAAAAAAGAAAAAACAAGATTTACATCATAAGAATAAAATTTGAAAAAAGAAAAAGAAAGCAAGATTTAGGTGGAAGTCCAATCCTTAAATAAAGTTTTGGTATCATCCAATAAAAATTTGAAACTAATCTTTAAAGGCAACTGCTGGATGATTAAATTTATAGTTATCAAACTATTACATGCTATTTTTTTAATTCTACTGTACATTAAAGTCTTTTTTTAATTAAGTCAAACTAAATTGGATTAAATTTAACAAAAATCAATTTTATTAGTGAATACGTATTAAATATATTCCAACTTTTTACTAACGTAAACATGTTGCATACCGCACACTTTAATATAAATTCATTCAAAAAAAGTAATTTTTAAAATTATTCTCACTTCAAAACAAAAACTTCAAAATTACTTTTAAAATCTATCGTAAATCTCTAAATCTCTACAAAAATTTAAAAAAATTTTCTGTGCTAGGTTTCAAATCTTCAACAACAAACACTAAAATAAAAAAAGAAACATCATTGAAGGTAATGAGAATCTAAATCATCCATTATTTTTTTCTTTATTTCTCGTATTCTCTCTCGTGAAACACTAATTTCTCATATTTCTGTGCATTTACTAGATTCTGTTTGTGCTGTCGTAATAAATAGAAGTTACGAATAGTAGTTCACTTTATATTATTAATTATGTGATAACTGCACTAATTTGGTGTTATCTAATACATGTTCATGAGTTTTTTAGATTCAAAATTGACATGCATGTATTTTTTTAGTTGATTGAGTCATGTCTATCTAATTGTTTTGTTGTAAACATTTAGTATATTCAATTTGTGTTTTCGTAATAAAATAGAAGTTACGAACAGTAATTCTCTTTATAATTGAGCCATGTTTGTGTGTTTGTCTTGCTTTGAGTTTATGTGGTGTCATCATTAAGTGTTTTTGGTGTTGTTCAGGCTTAAATGTGGCGTACTTGATCTTATTGACTTAGATTTGTTATAATTAGGTCATATAAGATACGTGTAGTAGTTTTGGTGTCATTTAAAGAATATTGATGAGTTTTTCTAATCCATAATTAATTTGAATGTGCTTTTATGGTTGATTGAGTTATATTTGTGTACTTATCTTGCTTTGAATTTGTGTGGTGACATCATTAAGTGCTTTCCATGTTATTGCGTTAAATATGGTGTACTTAATCTCATTGATTTGGATTTGTTATAATTAAGTCATATAAGATAGGTAAAGTAGCTCTGATGTCATCTAAAGCATATTGATGAGTTTTTCTGATTTAAAATTGATTTGAATGTGCTTTTGTAGGTGTTCGAGTCTTGTTTGTGTGCTTATCTTGCTTTGAGTTTGTGTGACATCATCGTTAAGTATTTTTGGTGTCATTTTAAATTAAATATGGTGTACTTTATCTCATTGACTTGTATTTGTTATAATTACATCATATAAAATAGGTGTAGTAGTTCTAGTGTCATCAAAATTATATTGATGAGTTTTCTTGATGCAAAATTGATTTGGATGTACTTTTATAGTTGATTGAGTCTTATTTGTATACTTATTTTACCTTAAGTTTGTGTAGTGTCATCATTAAGTGTTTTTGATATCATTTTAGGTTAAATGTGGTGTACTTAATCTTATTAGCTTGAATTTGTTATATTTAATTCATTAGGTCATATATGATAGATCTTCTGATAGTTCTAGCGTTATCTAAATCATATATACATTAAATAGTTTCGGTGTCATTATTATTTAAATATTGTATTGTTACATATTAACTAAATTTTTTATTCTTTACAGCTAAAATGACAACAAAAAAAGTTGTTAAAAATATCATAAAAAAAGAGACAACAAAATATGATGCAAGCATATATACATTGAAACAACTCTATTTTTGTTGTATAAATATGTTATATAGCATAAATTTCAATTCCTTGCAAAAAAAAAAAAAACTCACGATTTGCGATGCTTTACAAGAACATATCTGAGATCTTTGATAAAAGGATTCCAAAGAAGAAGGTTCTTATGAAGAAAATAGAATTTGGTGCTTTGAGCCATATCTTAGGATTAAATGTCACCACAAGTTTTTTTAAAGAATTAGGGCATTTCTTCGATTTATATCACAACTCTCTGGACACATGATGTGTAAGTACCTTTCTTATCTTTTTCGAGTGATTTGCATGTGAATTGGTTGAATTAAATTTAGATTTAGGTGTTTTAAGCTACCATGGATGCTACTTTGAGATGTTTTGCAATTTGATTTATTACAGGTGGCATTCAGGCGATTTTTGGCAAAGTGCAAAGAGAATTCGTGGATGTTGTCAATCCTGACCTCCTCACACTCCAACAAGCATAACTTAAGCTACAGAGGTCCAATTGATGCAATTCTTACGACATTGGAATTCCAAATTCCAGAGCTTTTCAACGATATATAATAGTCTATACTTTTTCTCTGGCACCATGGTGCTAAGTAGGGCTATCAAATGGGTTAGGCTAGCCCGTTTAAACCCATACCGTTTAGCCCATGGGTTATACGGGCTAGCCCAATTAAACCCACTTTGTTCGTGGGCCAAAATTTTAAAGTCCGGACTATTTATGGCCAACCCTACGGGTTAAATAGGCTGGCCCGTTTATTTGTTGACTTTTTTTACTCTTTTAAAAAAAACTAAAAAAGTCCAATTTTGAGGAGAAAAAATGGTGTATATTTTTGGACAAAAAAAATCTTGTTTAGCACAAAAAAATTAAAGTTCCAATAAACAACTAAACACATTTGATTTGAGTAAATGTTATGCTCTAAATTTGTTCTTTTAACTCTAAATAGAACCACATTACGTCCAATTAGTGATTTCATATTTCTAATTTTAATATTTTTAATTAAAAGAGTATTTCTAATTTCTCTCATACAGTTAAAAAGTATTATAACAATATAACAACATCATAATTCTACCAACAAGCCACACAAAAAAGAAAAGAAAGTGTTTAACAGATTACATGGCATGTAAATATATTACAAAAGCAGCAAGTAATCTAATCCCAAAATCTTTTATCCAATCCACCAAATTAGTCAACACCTGCAATGGAAAGTTAGTGACTTAATGCAGAAAATTTTTTTCAATAGAATTGAATTAAAAAATACATGATTTAAAACAATTAGACAATACTAATAAAATACCAGGCTTCATATCAATTGAATCCACTTTATCTTTATAATATTTTTGTCATTCTCATTTTCACACTTAAATTCAGCATCTACAGCTTAAAATTAGTTAGTAGAAAATTAAATAATACAATATGCAAGTCATTCATTATTTATTGTAAATAGAAATTAACAAAATAAATTTAAAAAGTGAATTACCATCATCTTCAAATTACAAGCACAAATAAGAGCTTGCACATTCTTATCCAAAATAGAATTTCTATACCTATTTAGGACATGTGCACCAATGAAAAAGGTCGATTCCGAAGCTATCATAGTTATTGAAATACTAAACACATCACAAGTCATGGAAGCTAAATCAGAAAAGCGATGTGCTTGAGACCTCTAATATTACAAGACATCTATTTTAGAGTTCATACCAAGAATTGACTCATCCAAATAGATATCTAAAGAAGCCTTTCTTTGTGAAATATTAGTTTGAAAATTTATATTTCTCAACTCCTACAATATTCAAAAAAAATAATAAAACAGTTAAGAAAGTAACATATTGACAAAAATATATAAAAAAATTATATTATCATAATACACAACAGAAATAAAACTTGCATCAAACACATCAAATGAAAGTGAATCATCTTCTTTAGAAGTTGGAATTCTTATTTGACCACTAGAAGCATTAGAAGAGGCATTATGTTACAAAGTTTCTAAATATGCTTCAAACAATAAATACAGCTTCTTCTTGATGGTGATCAACTTTTTATTAGTAGTACATGGATCCACTTTATTCAAATAATATTCCAAAACATGAAATTTTATTCAAGGATCGAGAATAGCTCCTAGAGAGAATCATGGAATAAACGCTCCAATACTTATCAAATTTGGCTTTCATTGGTTGCACCATTTTTCTTGTGGCCTCGTCCTCACTAATGGAGTATTCTTTCAGCAAACACTCAATCCTTCAAATTTGCATAAAATATAAATTTGAAGTAGGATAAGATTGACCAGACATCAAGGTAGTAATTTTATAAAATGGATTCAGAAATTTACATATTTCTCTTCCTCTTTTTCACTCTTTTTCGAATGGATAATCTTTGAAATTGTTATCCTTCAAAGAGAGTCTAACAAAACTACGCTCACATCTCAAAGCACTCTCCAACATCAAAAAAGTAGAATTCCATCTAGTAGGCACATCTAAGTTCACTCTAATATCAGAAATTTCAAGTGACTTAAGAACATCTCTAAATTGGATAGCTCGTGCCTCCGATGCTTTCACATACTCGATACTCTCTCCGATATTATGAAAAGTAGAACTAGCAACCTTCAATCCATCTTGAACTTTCAAGTTTAAGATATGAGCACAACACCTCACATGGAAAAAGTCCTCATTACATAATAACCTATCAATTAAAAAAAGATTTTGTTTGAGTAAATTTTGCATGCTATCATTAGATGAAGTATTGTCTAAGATTATTGAAAATATTTTCTTCTCTATTCTCCATTCAGATAACAATTCAAGCACTTTATTTGCTAATTGATGTCCCATATCTGGAGAAAACATGTGAGAAAATAAGAGTATCTTAAAATTTAATTTCCACCTAGAATCAATATAATGGGCAGTCAAAGTCATATAACCCTCTGTTGTGCATGAAGTCCAAAGATCAATAGTTAAACATATCCTACTTCGAAGTTTTCCTAACTGGCATTTTAACTTTTCTTTTCTAGTAATATAAAATTTGAAAACATCAGCTACAACAGTGTTTTGAGAAAACATCTTAGCATCAGGATTCAAGTACTTAAAAACATCCCTAATTCTTCTATACTCAACAAATGAGAAAGGCAAATCATGTTTTATGATTGTTATTGCAATTAATTCACGAAAAATCACAGGATCAACTTGTATAGCCCTTAACCTCCCATCTTCATCAAGCATCATTTTTTCAAATCATGAAATTTGGGGAGTTCACGACACACAGGGATATGTCGTCTCAATATAGAGGTACCATGAGTATTGTCTCCACCTTTGTATTCTTTTTCACACCCTTTACATTTGCACCTTGTTTTGCCATCTTACCCAACTATTTTTATAAAATTATCCCATACATTAGATGTAGTTAACCTTTTTCTCTTTTTAGAATAATTTGACCCATCAATAATAGTAGGTGGAATACTTATAAGAGGTGTCACTTGAGTTACTTTCGACGGGACTTTATCGTCAACAAGATCATCAAAGTCATCATTAGAGTCTGAGTCCAAGAAAATTTGTTCTACATCAACACTATCTCTTACATAATCATCCATGACTCCAAAATAAATCACTAACCAAAAATAAAAACACAAAATTAGATTAATCTTTACTATTTACAAAAAATATTATTACAAAATAACCAGAATAAAACAGAATAGATAAATAATTAATGTTAATGTCAGACTATTCATCAAGACGTTGAGAACCTAAGATTTATAAAAAAAAAATAAATAACATGCATATGTTATTATTAAGACAAGAAAGTAATGTTACAATAATTAGCTAAAAATTGATGAGTGTGATGACCGAATGCTACGAAAACTGAAGAATAGTAGAAGGTGAGTGAAGAATAGATGAAATAACAAAAACTAAGGGGTTAACAGTGATGAGAGCCTCGCAAGGTTCTAATGGTGGGGATGCTCATCGATTACATTGACAAAGAAGTTACTGTTACCGGAAGAAGGATGGACACACACATAAATTTGTGAGGTTGTGGTGCTGTGCAGAAAAATTAGGGATTTATAGCTACTCCAGAGTGTTTTCTCTCTTTCCTTTGTACGTTTGAATTTTTAGTGAGTGGCTATCTGGCTTAGAGAGAGTTTTATTAGTTTTGCACTCTTATATTGTATATAGGTTGGGTTATTTTTCAGGTTGGTTTTTTTTTTAACCTTGCATAGCATTGGACTATTGGTATTTGGTCAATTGGGCTTATGGTCTATGGTTTATTAGCTTAATAATTCTCTAAATTTGTTATTTTTGTACGGATCGAGTTGGATTTTTTCGAATAATGTTTAGCTAAAATCTAAAATTTCAATTCAAAAAAAAAATTAAATTTATGCGAGCCTCCGTTTAGCCCACAGGCTAGCCCATTTAACCTGCAATTTTTTTTGGATTAATCTGGCTCAATCCGTTTAATCCAAAATTTAAACAGGCCTGAATTAGAGGCAAAAGCCCGCCAATTTAAATAGATAAATGAGCTGGCTCGATGGACTTGGCCCATTTTGACAGCCTAGCGCCAAACGCCACCAAACTTCACCCATTCAAGTTTGGCGTCATGATCACAAGAAAATCACAATTTGATTCGGCCATAGTGAAACTAAACACCACATCCTCAAGTTTGGGGCTAGAATCCTGGAAACGCGTGTGTATTCGCTGCATACATGCGCCACACGCCACTAGCTCAAGTTTGGCGCCAGTATGGTAAAAAAGAAGGGTTTCTGCATGATCATCACCAAATCTTTTTATTTTATTTAGTTTTTAAAATTTGTTTTGAATTAAGAAAAGATATTTTTAGGTCTTAGAAATTACATTTTACATTTATTAGGATTAGATATAAAAGGAGAAGATATCTTGACCTAGTTTTTGTCCTTCTTCTCCTCCACTTATGCACTTTTTAGAATTATATACTTTTCTTTGCTAAGATTTTTTTGCACCATGAGCAACTAAACCACCATTGCTAAGGTTAGGAACTCTATTTATTTGAATGAATTAATAACTATTGTTTTCTACTTCTGATTAATGCATTGATTTACATTCAAGAATCTGTTTCGTTCTTCATCCTACGGATTAGAGTGTATTGAAAAATAACTCTTTTCTAACTTGAATTTTTTTTGAATCTTGGAAAATTTATCTCACCTAAATAATAGCTTGAAACTAAATTCTCATAACTCTCTAATTATTTGAATTTAATGTGATACGTGACATATAATCATATCATCTTTGGATCTTGAGACTTTTGTGTGGCTATAAACTAGGGTTTGAACTTAAACCCTCTAATTAGATTAAGTGATCGAGAAATTGGCGGTTAATTGAGTTAGAGGAGGATTAAATTACCAAGAAATTAGAATCTAATTCACTTAAAGTTGCTATGAATGAAATCCTTGCATAATCAAAGTGGTTAATAAGAATTGTTAATCTGGAAAAGTAAATATCTCCAAAACCTTAACTGTTTTCTCATATTACTCACACAATCTATTTACTGTTTGCTTTTTTAAATATTTTGAATTACTGTTTAATGCAATTGAACTCAAAACACTCCTTTTTGCTTGCCTGACTAAATAAATCATTCAATATTGTTGCTTGGTCCATCAATCCTCGTGGGATCGACCCTCGCTCACTTGAGCTATTACTTGGTACGACCCGGTGCACTTGCCGGTTAGTTTGTGGTTTCAAAATCCGCGCCAAGTTTCTGGCGCCTTTGTTGGGGATTGACTGTGACTGATAACTACCTGTTGTTTAATTGCCTAGATTAGACTTTCTTTGCTTTAATTGTGTTTAATTTTCTTCCCTAATTTTTCTTTGAAAATCTTGCTTAAATTTATTTAGAATTTTTTCTTAATTTTGAAATTAAGTTTGGTGTTTCCTTAGTTTATTTATTTTATTTTCCAATTTTTTTCTTTATTATTTTCGAATTTTCTTGTTCCCTTTTTCTTAGTAATTTTCGAAAATTTTAATTCAATTTATTTTATTTTATTTTATTTTATTTTTTACTCAGGTTACCTCACTAGAAATTATCTTCACTCTGACGTAGAGATCCCCACTTTTTTTTTATTTTTTGTCTGTTTATGAGCAAGAACAAGAATAAGGAACCTTTTCTTGATTTTGATCCTGAGATTGAAAGGACTTTAAGAAGACGCCTACAGCAGCTTAGAGCTTACAAAGTTACTGAGAATTTCAAGGATAATTTTGAGAAAGAAGTTGAAGAGTTTATTATGGGTGTAAACAACAACAACGATTTTGTTATTCCTAATGCTCCCAATGCTCCTAATATGCCTGAGCAATCTAGAAGGACATTTGGCTCATACACTGCTCCTAGCCCCACCTTCTATGATAATAGTATTGTTGTACCCCTTGTGACTCCTAACAACTTTAAGCTGAAGCCTTAGCTCATCACTTTGGTGCAACAAAACTGTCAGTTTTATGGACTCCCGCAGAAAGACCCAAATTTGTTCATCTCTAATTTCTTACAAATATGTGATATAGTCAAGACCAGTGGAGTCCATCCTGATATTTATTGATTGTTACTCTTTTCGTTTGCTATATGAGACAAAGCCAAGCTGTGGCTTGACACACAACCAAAGGAGAGCTTGGATACATGGGATAAATTGGTCTATAGATTCCTAACCAAATTCTTTCCACCTTAGAAGCTGACTAAGATGAGGACTAATGTTCAGACTTTTAGACAAAGAGAGGGTTAATCTCTCTATGAAGCTTGTGAGAAGTATGAGCTGATGCTCAGAAAATATCCTCCTGACATATTTTCAGACTGGATCCAGTTGCAGATCTTCTATGATGGAGTTACTGAGGCCACCAAAATGTCTTTGGATAATTCTACAGGCAGATCTCTTCATATGAAAAAGACCCTTGAGGAGGCTCTAGATTTGATTGAGATGGTTGCTAACAACCAATATCTGTATTCTTCTGAGAGGACCTCTGTGAGGAAAGGAGTCATGGTTGCTAACAACCAATATCTGTATTCTTCTAAGGCTATGTCTCAACAGATAAATACCATTATTCAACACTTTGGTAGACTATAAGTTTCAGGTATTAATACCCAAGATGCTTCATGACATAAGTGGCGGATTCCCTCAAGGTGGGCCTTATAATTAAGGCCAATTTCCCTCTGAACAGGTTAATTATGTGGGCAATTCCTCCAAACCCCCCAATAATGATCATTTCTCTAAGACTTACAATTCGGGGTGGAGGAATCACCAAAAGTTTGGATGGAAAAATCAACCACAGTGGCACCAGAGCTTCAATAACAATCAGGGCCATTATAATAATTTCAATCAGAGTGATTTCAACAACAACAATGCAGATTCTCATTCTCAGAAATCCTCTGACTTAGAATATATAGTTGCAGAGCTCTCCAAGAATACTCTTAGTTTCATGCAGGAAACCAGGACTGCAATTAGGAACTTGGAGGTTCAGATGGGTCAACTAGCCATAAAAGTTGCTAAGATTGATTAAAGGTCCACACATACCTTTCCTAGTAACACAATTCCAAATCCAAGAGAGGAGTGCAATGTTATCACCTTGGTAAGTGGACTAGTGGCAGGTAAGGAAGCACAAGTTATTGAGGAACCGATTGAAAAAGAAGCTCTGGAGAAGGCACAAGCCAAGGAGAAGGACACCCCTGAGAGGCACCCTAATAATAGGGGTGGCAAAGCGAGCCGGCCCGTCCTAACCCGCCCCACCCCACCCCATCTAGGCCTACTCCGCCAACTAAGATGGGTTCAAAATGCTAGACCGCCCCCCTTTATAGCGGATTGACGGGTCAGCGGGCTAGCCCGCTTGACTTTTTTTATTTTTTTGAAAAATAAAATTCATTAAAATTAACAAAAAAATAATAATTAAAAATTAAATACAAATAAAAAATAGTCAAATTATAATATTATTTTTTCACTATCTTTTTTTTAATTTTTAACTTCAATAAAATTGTTCAAAATAATATTTGTCAATAGTGTTATCTTTATTTTAAAAAATAAATCACATAATTTGAGTAAATATACGAAATTGTAAAATAAATAAATAAAGTTAATAACTAAAAGAAAAATAAAAACAAAAACAAAAAAAGTGTTAAAAATTCTATAATTATTAATTTTATAATAATAATCACTCTTTTATTTAATAAAAAAAGAAAAATAAAAAATTTCGGCCCGACGAACTGGCCCGCCCCGCCCCGCCCCGCCAAAACCCGCTAATTTGGCGGTGCGGGTTCAGCGGATTTTTTTAATTTAGTGGGCTCCAAATCCTAGCCCAACCCACATTTTTTAGCGGGTTTAGTGGGTCGGCCCGACGGGTTCAACCCGTTTTGCCACCCCTACCTGATAATCCCTTTTCTGGTTGATCTTGAGCAATATCCATTGAAGCCTAAAGCACCTAAGTACAAGCCAAAGATGCCATATCCTCAGAGACTTCAAAAGGAGACCAAGGACAAGCAGTTTTCAAAGTTCTTAAAAATATTCAAAAAGTTACAAATTAGTATTCTTTTTGCTGAGGTTTGGAGCAATGCCTCTCTGTGTTAAGTTCATGAAGGAGTTGCTATCCAAGAAGAGAAATTTGAAGGGAGATGAGATAGTGGTCATGACCAAGGAATATAGTGCCATCATTCAGAGCATATTACCAACAAAGATGCAAGATCCAGGAAGCTTTCAAATACCATGTACTATTGGAAGCACAACCTTTGAAAAAGCCTTGTGTGATCTAGGAGCAAGCATCAATTTGATGCCCTTGTTTGTGATAAAGAAGTTGCAAATCAAAGAGGCACAACCAACAAGGATAGCATTACAAATGGCAGACAAATCTCTGAAATATGCACATAG
This sequence comes from Arachis duranensis, assembly GCF_000817695.3. NCBI lineage: Eukaryota > Viridiplantae > Streptophyta > Magnoliopsida > Fabales > Fabaceae > Arachis > Arachis duranensis. The sequence goes on along the minus strand of NC_029780.3, from coordinate 23,777,587 downwards.
AATAGTGGAGAATGTCTTGGTCAAAGTGGAGAAGTTCTTTCTCCCAACAGATTTTGTGATTCTTGACATGGGTGATGCGTGATCATCTTATACCCTTTTCCTAGCATTTTCTAGTTGTTTTTAGTTAGATTTTATTTAGTTTTACTTAATTTTAGTGCGAAAATTTCTTTTGGATGCTACTTTGAGTTGTTTTGGTATTTTTATGATTTTAGGTGAATTTCGGAGCAATTTGGCAGAATTTGGAGCAAAAATGAAGAAAGCATGTAGCACCCTCCCTGGGCGCTAAACGCCCAAGCTAGCATTTAGCGCTAGCAAGGGATCAAGACTAGCACGCCATCATTCTCCCTTGGGCGTTTAACCTCCAATCTGGCATTAAACGCCAGCAATTGTTCAAATTCACACTCATGTGGGCCTCTCAAGTGGATTTAGCACATATTAGTCATATTTTATTTTCTTTTTGTAAATTTTAATTACAAACAAAATTTTTTAGATTTAGAATTGAATATTTTATTTTAGCTTCAAATCAAATTAGGTTAGTATAAAAGGGAAAAGATCACTTGTATTTGGGATCTTCTTCCTTCTGCACATTTTCAAAATCCTAGTTTCTCTGTAAGTCATGAGTAACTAAACCTCCTAGTTAAGGTTAGGAGTTTTGTTTTATTTCTATGGATTAGAACTATTATTCTTCTATTTTAAATTATGTTTGATTCAATTCTAAGGATTGTCTTCGTTCTTAATCTTATGAATTGGGTGGAACGAGAGTATGACCCTTTTCTACATGAGTTCTTGTAATTCTCGAGAGAGTTATCTCGCTTGAACTACAACTTAAAAAAAATTCCTCTTAAATCGCTAATTGCATGAACTAATTTGAATAATGTGTCATATAATCCTGTTAGTCTTGGGTAATTAGGGTTTTCATGGCACTAAACTAGTTTTCTGAACTTCATCCTCTAATTAGAATTAAGTGACCACGAGAGTGGCGGCTAAACGTAAATTAGAGGAGGCTAAATCACTAAGAGATTAGGGTTTATACATTTAAAGTTTGCCATAAAATGAATCATTCATTGTTAAAATAGTTGGTAAGACATTTTAATCCGAAAAAGTAAACATCTCCGAGACCTTAACTGCTTTCTCTTATTAATTTCACACCAACTGTTTATCTACTTTCTTTATTTTCTTATTTATTGTTTATGTGAATTACAACTCACCAAGCCCTTTTTTTGATTTGCCTGACTAAGTCCAACCAGACAACCATTGCTTACTCTGTCTGAAAATTCTTGTGGGATCCCCTCACTCACCTGAGGTATTACTTGGATGACCCGATGCACTTGTCGATTGAGCTATGTGAAATCCTAATTCAGCACACTAATGGGGGGAGGATGAAAATCCCTCTATAATCCTAGAAAGACCATTCATAACTACTGGGAGTGCTCTAATTGATATAGAAGAGAGTGAATTAGTGCTTAGAGTGCATGATGAGAAACTGGTCTTTCATGTCTTCAAAAATATGCATACATTAGGTGAAAAGGAGAGGTGCATGCAGACTGAGCTTATTAATCCAAACCTTCAAGAACTCCCTGATGATGCACAACAAGATCTATAGCTCAAGCCTCTTTTGGTGATAATCAACAAATTTTTCCTGACATCCATTGTAATTTTGGTGTTGGGAATGCAGTATCAAGAAAGGAGGAGGCTCTCGAGAAGAAAGTGCCCTAAGAATGGAGAAACAAAAAGATCTCCATTGAAGGTTTCTCCCCAGGGATGAAGGTAGTGTTGACTCATAATCTAGTGTTAACTTATATAGTAAACAAAATCCTCTCTCTTGAGCATATTGAGCTATGTACTTCATGGGGACACAGAGAGAAAATTCACAGTGAGAGGGGAGGAGTTGAAGCACTAAGATCAACTGCCGCGTTAACAAAAAATCAACCGTCAAGCTAGTGACGTTAAAGAAGCGCTTGTTTGGAGGCAACACAGTCATCCGTATCCTTAGATTTGCTATTTGTTTTGAATTTATTTAGTTTATTTTAATTTCTTATCGTTTTCCTTCTTTTTAAGTGTATTTTGATCATGCTAAGTGTTTAAAACAAGAACAGGTGCAATCAAAAGGGATTTCAGACCACCCGGGAAGGATTCTATTCAGCCTAGGTGGCGCCAAACTTGAGAAGCTCAAGTTTGGACACAAATGAAAAAATTGGAGGATTCACTACTGGCTAGGTGGTGCCAAACTTGGAATTCTCAAGTTTGGTGCAAGGTGCTGCAAATTGGAGGAAGTTGCTGCGGGAGATGTGGCGCCAAACTTGGAAATATGAAGTTTGGCACCATCATCAAAGCATTTTTGGAGTTTCATTCGGCCAGGGTGGCGCCAAACTTGGCCACTCTGGCGTTGGCACCACCTTGAGCAAAAAAATATTAATTTTAATTTTTCGTACCCTTATATCATTCCCTTCTTCTTTGATTTGTTTTTTTTACTCATCTGTGCGTTTTTTATGCCCCTCCCCATTCTCAGATTTTCTTTGCTTAAGGACAATCAAACTTTTAAGTTTGGTATTGTAGAGCGCACTCTCTGTTTATCTTATCATCAATAACACTAAAGGGAGGTGAATCATCTTCACAGAGGAGCACAGCCTGAGGAATGAGATGGCCACCAGGAGAACTAAGGTGGTTGAGTTCATGTCATTCTATTTCTCCTTCTGCTCTTATTTTGTTATCTCCTATTTTTTGTTGCTTTTCTTTATCTGTTGCATGATCTTTAGCGATTTCATTTTCTTAGGTTTTAATTTGCTTCAGTATTTTATTTTTACTTTGAAAAGATGTCTCATGTACCACTCACTGAGCTTGAAATTGAAAAGAAAAAGAAAAGAAGGATGTATTGCATGAGAAATTGAATTTTATATTTAAGAGTAGTCTTATTTACTTAGATGTGGTGGTGTTTATCTGTGACTCTGAATGCATGATATGAACAGAGCATATTTGAATTTTGATCAAAAGATGTTGATGCATGAAGAAGAGGAATTTAGAGAACTATTATGAATTCTCTAAATTTAAACAGGAAATTAATCTTTGAAGCAAAAGAAACAGTAAAAAGAAAAGAAAATAAATAAAAAGTAAGGCCCAAGGCTCTGAGCATCAATGGCTAGGAGGGTTAAATATGATCAAAAGCTCAAAAGAGTTGTTTTCCTAGTCATATGCTTGTGGTGTGACTGTGTCATGAAATTTTTGAGACAGAATACTTAGAGTCAAAGCCAAGTACAATGCAGAGTATGCCAAAGGCTCTAAGCACCATTAACTAGAAAAGTTCAATAGAAAATATCAGAACTCAAAAAGTTCCCTAGGTAAGTTCTTGTGGTGTTTCTCTGTCAAGCAAAGCTTGAGATAAAATATTTAGAGTCACGACTAGAGTAAAGGTACAAAGCACCAAAGAAAAGATAAGAAAAGGTTGTGTTCGAGGACTCATCCAAAGATTAAAAAGCTAGAGAATTCATAATACTATCCAGGTTCTAATTCTGAATGACATTTAATATTCATTAGCTTCAAAGGATAGTGAGATGCCGAAACTATTCATGGTCATAGTGTTGTTAACCCCACTCAGAAAATAGACAAAAGTGTAATTGAAAAACTCAACTCTCATGCAAATTCACATATCGGGGTTATATTGTTTTTAGTTGCTTGAGGACAAACAACAATTCAAGTTTGGTGTTGTGATGCGTGAGCATCTTTCTTATCTTTTCCTAGTGATTTGCATGTGAATTTGTTGAATTAAATCAATATTTAGGTGTTTTAAGCCTCCAAGAATGTTACTTTGAGTTGTTTTGCATTTTGATTTATTACAGGTGGCATTCAGGAGAGTTTGGCAAAGTGCAAAGAGAATTAGTGGATGCTGTCAACCATGACCTCCTCACACTCCAACGAGTATAACTTGAGCTATATAGGTCCAATTGAGGCGGTTTTAGTAGAATTGAAAAGCCAACTTTTAGAGCTTTTCAATGATATATAATAGTCTATACTTTTTCTCTGGCACCATGGGGCCAAACACCACCAAACATCACCCATTCAAGAAACTCACAATTTAATTTAGCCATAGTGGCACCAAATGCCACATCCTCAAGTTTGGTGCCAGAAACCTAGGAACGCGTGTGTATTCCCTGCATACATGGCACCAAATGCCACCAGTCTCAAGTTTGCCACCAGTATGCTGAAAAATAAGGATTTCCGCGTGATCTTCACCAAATCTTTTTATTTAATTTCATTTTTAAAATTAGTTTTGAATTAAGAAAAGATATTTTTAGGTTTTACAAATTATATTTTACATTTATTAGGATTAGATATAAAAAGAGAAGATATATTGACCTAGTTTTTCTCCTTCTTCTCCTCCGCTTCCGCACTTTTCAAAATTACAGACTTTTCTCTACTAAGATTTTTCTACACCATGAGCAACTAAACCACCATTGTTAAGGTTAGGAGCTCTATTTATTTGAATGGATTAATAACTATTGTTTTCTACTTCTAATTAATGTATTGATTTACATTCAAGAATCTGTTTCGTTCTTCATCCTACGGATTAGAGTGTGTTAGAAAATAACTCTTTTCTAACTTGAATTCTTGTTAAATCTTGAAAAAGTTATCTCACCTGAATAATAGCTTGAAATTGAATTCTCATAACTCTCTAATTATCTGAATTTAATGTAATATGTGACATATAATCATATCATCTTTGGATCTTTAGGGTTTTGTGTGGCAATAAACTAGGGTTTGAACTTAAATCCTCCAATTAGATTAAGTGACCAAGGAATTGTAGGTTAATTGAGTTAGAGGAGGATTAAATTACCAAGGAATTAGAATCTAATCACTTAAAGTTGCTATAAATTAAATCCTTTCATAATCAAAGTTGTTAATAAAAATTGTTAATGCGAAAAAGTAAATATCTCCAAAACCTTAACTCTTTTCTCATATTACTCTCACAATCCATTTACTGTTTGCTTTCTTAAATCTTTTGAATTACTGTTTAATGAAATTAAACTCAAAACTCTCCTTTTTGCTTGACAGACTAAGTAAAACATTCAACTATTGTTGCTTAGTCCATCAATCCTCATGGAATCGACCCTCACTCAGCTGAGGTATTACTTGGTATGACCCGGTGCACTTGCCAGTTAGTTTGTGGTTTTTAAAATCCGCACCAACACATGGTATGGGAAAGTCAAAATCACCCTTGCAAAAATAAGGGATGCTCTGGGCTTAAATGCAACTAATAATCTATTCTCTCAATCAAATTTTGGTGTTGTTGTTTTTAGGTTACTTTATGTTATTAATTTATTTTTGCACTATTGTAGGGGATTGTTTTGCAGAAAAAATTATAAATAAAAATATCACTAAAGAGCAAAAGGAGGTTGTTGAAAACTTTAAAGGTTCTTCTTTCTCATTTTTGATAATATCTTTGCTAAATATTAATCTAGATGGAGAGGAAAATCGACTGAAGTTCAAGAGAACATTCATTCTCTTCATCCATAAGTGCTTCTTGTTGCCAGCAACAGTCAGCAAAATTTCTCCAGTTCACATGCCAACAGTTCTTGATGCTGACAACACATGAGAATGGAGTAGGGCTACTCATGTGCTCATCTTTCTCATTAAATGAATCAGAAGTCATAAGAACAACAACAAATACTCGGTTGATGGGTATCTTTTTGCGCTGATAATTATATACTTTCACGAATCAAAATTCATTGATACACCAACAGATAAAATCCATGGACCACCGTGGGTTGCACATTAGACAAGAAAAATGCTGGTTGAGAGGATTGATGGTAAGGCAAAAGATGAAATTGTAACTTCAAAAAACTTATATCTTGAAAGTTTCGGTGTCATTATCTGTAAAATATTGTCATATTGACTATCTAAACTGATTGTGCTAATTAAATAGCTATCTATTTTAGGGTCTCGTGAAAAGATCAGAGCTAAGGGATGGAAGAGAAGAAAAGGGTAAAAAGCAAGAAAAGAAGAAACATATTATAGACAATTGTTCAGAAACTCATAAACTAGGATTGGACTTAAACTTCTAATTTAAATTAAGTGACCAAAGAATTGGCAGTTGGTTTGGTTGGAAGAGATTAAATTACTAAGGAATTAGGGTTTAATCAATTAAAGTTGCCATGAATTGAATATTTGCATGATTAAAGTGAGTGATAAGAACCATTAATATGAAAATTTAACATCTTCAAAACCTTAACTGTTTTCTCATATAATTTTCACAACCCGATTACTGTTTTCTTACTTAAATTCTCTTAACTATTGTTTGATGCAGTTTACAACTCAAAACATTCTTATTTGTTTGTCTGACTACCTTAATCACTCAACTATTGTTACTTGATCTATTAATCCTTGTGGGATCGACACTCACTCACCTGAGTTATTACTTGGTATGACCCGGTACACTTGCCAGTTAGTTTGTGGTATTCAAAATTTGCAACCAATGATTCTACAGTGTACATCCATTGTCTTTTTTGAACATTCCCTCCGTGTGCCAAAACTTTCAGGCATTACAAACCACTTGTTAGAATTGATGGGACTCACTTGTATGGCAAATGGGGGTAGATTGCTTCTGACAATTGAGTAGGATGGAAACTTGAACATCATCCTAATGACTTTTGCACTTGTTGAAGGAGAAAATATGAAGTCATTGTCCTTTTTCTCTCAAATCTTTGCCAGCATGTGATCCTACAATAGGATATTCTTGTTATCTTTGTTAGACACAATGGGATCAAGGCTACTTTGAAGGCACCTGATGATGGTTGGGTCCCGCCAAGTGGTATCATGCATTTTGAGAACAAGCTTGTCGCAGCAAACTTTGCTTTGAGTTTTCAAGATTAAGGATGCAAAGAGGCTGCTTGTGAATGATGATAACTATAGTTGTTAATGGACTAGATGGTTAGACCAAAAAACTAATGGACTGAATCCTAAACCGGATCGGTTTAACATTCTGACAGTTTAAAGATGAAACCAATCAAAACCAGTGTGAACTGCCCTAAACTGATGTGAACCGGTCAAAATCCAAACAACTCACGCGCTAATAATGTTAGCATGTGGGTTTGAGCACATTTTCAAAAACTTACTTGAACTGGATTCGAACACGAAGTTAAAAGGGTGGGGAGCAGCCTTGCAACAACTAGGCTAGGAAGTTTTGCTTTGAGTTTTCAATATTAAGGATGCAAAGAGGCTACTTGTGAATGCTGATAAGTATAGATGTAAAAATCGGATCGGATTGGACGGTTCAACTGAAAAACCAATGAACTAAATCCTAGACTGGTCCGGTTTAACATTCTGACTACTTAAGGATGAAATCGGTCAAAACTCGTGCGAACCACCCTAAAAAAATTAAAGAAAATCCTACCTCTATTTTTAGAGACCAAAATTTTGAAGCAACAATTTTTATTTATCAATTTTAATCGTACTAACAAGTTTGTATAAATAACTCTCATGGTTATTTACACATACTTGAATAATGTAATAGGTACAAGCTATTTATAAATTATGACAATAAAAAAATAATAATGAATTTAATATAGAAATAAAATAAAAATTATTTGTAATAAGAAAAAAATAGATATAAATTCATGATGACTAGGTTAACCAGTTCAACCAGTCACTCAACAGTTAAATCAATGACCCATTAACCTAGTATTTTGATCAGGTCAATTGCTGGTTCAGTTCTAATAACTATGATGATATGTGGCCTCCGCATCAAGATAGTGGGAGAAGGTTCAAACCTATGATGAAAAACATTTCTAAGTGTGTTAGCTTTGTTTTCAAATGTACAAGGAATCTTTTGGTCACTTCGTTGATGAAGTCCACACATGCTAGGTTGGCAGAGCTATTTGTTTGCCAAGAACGGGATTGAGGAACAGTTAGAGACTAGCCTCCAATTTTGATAAGCTCTAATGAAGGCCATAGAGTGCAACTGGAGGGATTTAAGATGCTTCACAGTGACCACTATACTATAGGTCTAACTCTGAGTTCACCGTGACAGAGATGAGTCCTATGATAACTTCTCACTTAGCTCATATAGAGTATTATTGAGGGACTGAACATGTAACTGCTGGTATTTTTAGTCCCTATATCATCCATATAACCACGCCGTAGTATGTTGTGCCCTATATCGGCTCAATTGGACAACTTATATTCATCATGTATACCACATGATAACAATGTTTCATGTCGATAGGATGGGTTTCACCCCTCCTATTCTAGAAAGGTTCTGGCCCCATATGATGGTCCCACTGTCATTCCTTATCTAATATTAGACTTGTGAAAAAAGGGCGTCCAAGAACAACTAGAATTCGAACCAACATGGATGTGGTTGATCCTAACCATCCAAAGAGATGTGGACTCTATAGGTAGGTTGGACATACATGAAGGAATTGTGATCAGCCGTAGATCGCGTTACTGTCAATAGTCAAAGCCAATTGTTAGGCCACATCCTGTAGCGTGACGGTGCATTCTCGGAGAGGCATATGAAAGCTAAGGTGTACATTTTTGGATGCCATCTTTCAGTAAATGTGCTGATAAGAGGCTCATCCAACTTAAACCAATAGTTGTTCAACCTAGTGTGGTGGTATAAGTCAGCAGCTGGTGCATGGAATTGTGATCACACTTTTCACAACTCCGCACAACTAACCAGCAAGTGCACTGGGTCATCCAAGTAATACCTTACGTGAGTAAGGGTCGATCCCACGGAGATTGACGGCTTGAAGCAAGCTATGGTCATCTTGTAAATCTCAGTCAGGCAGATTCAAATGGTTATGAGGTATTGATAATTAAAAGATAAACAAAACGGAAAAATAACATAGAGATACTTATGTAATTCATTGGTAGAAATTTCAGATAAGCATTTGGAGATTCTTTGTTGCTTCTAAACCTCTGTTTTCATATTGTCTTCATCAGATCATGGATCCTCCCTTCCATGGCAAGCTGTATGATCCTCTCAGTGAAAATGGTCCAGCTACGGTTTCTGTACGGCTAATCAACTGTCGAATTTCTCGTCTCGGATGAAAAATACTAGGCACAGCTACCGCAGTGCTAATCATCTGTCGGTTCTCACTTGTGTCGGAATAAGATCTATTGATCCTTTTGCACACTGTCACTGTACCCACCATTCGCGAGTTAGAAGCTCCTCACAGTCATCCCTTCCCAGATCCAACTCGGAATACCACAGACAAGGTTTAGACTGTCCGGATCTCAAGAATGTTGTCTATTGATTCTAGCCTATACCACGAAGATCCTAATCACGGGGTCGGATGCTCTATTGTCAGAAGAGACGATGCGAATCCGTAGATCAGAGACCCAAGAGAGTATACTCCGGCTGGCGTCCAATGACTATGTTGAACATCATGTAGACCGCTTTATGGTTGTCAGGCACGTGGATCTTGGCTAAGCGAGTACTGAAGATAGTGGGTGATTATCACGGGTTACCCCTTCAGTCTAACTTAACTGAATTAAGTACAAGAGTATATCTTGGAGAAGAAGTAGGCATGAATTGAAGGAAAAATAATAGTACTCACATTAATTCTTGAGGAACAGTAGAGCTCCTCACCTTAATCTATGAGGTGTAGAAACTCCACCGTTGAAAATACATAAGAGAAAAAGGTCTAGGCATGGCTGAATGGCCAGCCTCCCCAAAGATGATCATAAAGCACAAGGGTTCCAAAAAGACCCCAATACAATAGTAAAAAGTGCTATTTATACTAAACTTGTAAACTAGGTTTACAGAAAATGAGTAGATAGTGCAAAAATCCACTTTCGGGGCCCACTTGGTGTGTGCTTGGGCTGAGCTTTGAAGCTTTCACGTGCATAGGCCATCCTTGGAGTTAAATGCCAGCTTGGATGCCAGTTTGGGCGTTTAACTCCAGTTCTGGTGCCAGTTCCAGCGTTTTATGCCAGAAAATGGTCTCTGGTGGGCGTTTGGACGCCATTTTGGGCCATCAAATCTCGGGTAAAGTATGGACTATTATTCTGGAAAGCCCAAGATGTCTACCTTCCAACGCATTTGAGACGCGGCAATTGGGCTTCTGTAGCTCTAGAAAATCCACTCCGAGTGCAGGGAGGTCAGAATCCAATAGCATCTGCAGTCCTTTCTCAGCCTCTGAATTAGATTTTTGCTCAGGTCCCTCAATTTCAGCCAGAAAAACCTGAAATCACAGAAAAATACACAAAATCATAGTAAAGTCCAGAAATGTGATTTTTGCATAAAAATTAATAAAAATATACTAAAAACAATGCCAAAAAGCGTATAAATTATCTGCTCATCACAACACCAAACTTAAATTGTTGCTTGTCCCCAAGCAACTAAAAACAAAATAGGATAAAAAGAAGAGAATATTCAATAAATTCTAAAACATCAATGAAGCTTAGTTCCAATTAGATGAGTGGGACTAGTAGCTTTTTGCTTCTGAACAGTTTTGGCATCTCACTTTATCCTTTGAAGTTTAAAATGATTGGCATTCATAGGAACTCAAAATTCAAATAGTGTTATTGATTCTCCTATTTCAGTATGTTGATTCTTGAACACAGCTACTTATGAGTCTTGGCCATGACCCTAAGCATCTTGTTTTTCAGTATAACCACTGGATACATAAATGCCACAGACACATAACTGGGTAAACCTTTTCAGATTGTGACTCAGCTTTGCTAGAGTCCCCAGTTAGAGGTGTCCAGGGTTCTTAAGCACACTCTTTTGCCTTGGATCACGACTTTAACCACTCAGTCCCAAACTTTTCACTTGGACCTTCATGACACAAGCACATGGTTAGAGACAGCTTGATTTAGCCGCTTAGGCCAGGATTTTATTCCTTTGCCCCCTCCTATCCCCTGATGCTCAAAGCCTTGGATCCTTTTTACCTTTGCCTTTTGATTTAAAGGGATATTGGCTTTTTCTGCTTGCTTTTTCTTTTTTTCTTTCTTTTTCTCTATTTTTTGCTCCTTTTTTTGCAAGCTTTGTATTTTTCACTGCTTTTTCTTGCTTCAAGAATCAATTTTATGATTTTTCAGATTATCAATAACATTTCTCTTTTTTCATTATTCTTTCAGGAGCCAACAATTTTAACATTCATAAACTTCACTATAAAAAATATGCATTGTTCAAGCATTCATTCAGAAAACAAAAAGTATTGCCACCACATCAAAATAATTAAACTAATTTCAAGATAGAATTCGAAATTCATGTACTTCTTATTCTTTTGCAAATAGAAACATTTTTCTTTTAAGAAAGGTGAATGATTCATGGAACACTCATAGCTTTAAGACATAGACACTAGACACTAATGATCATGTAATAGAGACACAAACATAGACAAAACATAAAGCATAAAAACCAAAAAACAGAAAAATAAGAACAAGGAAATTAAAGAACAGGTCCACCTTAGTGACGGCGACTAGTTCTTCCTCTTGAAGATCCTATGGAGTGCTTGAGCTCCTCAATGTCTTTTCCTTGCCTTTGTTGTTCCTCCCTCATGGCTCTTTGGTCTTCTTTAATTTCGTGGAGGATAATGGAGTGCTCTTGGTGCTCCATCCTTAGTTGCTCCATGTTGGAACTCAAATCTCCTAAAGAGGTGTTGAGTTGCTCCCAATAGATGTGTGGAGGAAAATGCATCCCTTGAGGCATCTTAGGGATTTCTTGATGAGAGACTTCCTTATGCTCTTGTTGAGGTCCATGAGTGGGCTCTCTTGTTTGCTCCATCCTCTTTCTAGTGATGGACTTTTGAGATGAATCTCTCCATCTTCCAAGACTCGGAGTTAAAAGCAACTGCCTTCCCTTTCCTCTTCTTAGAGTTTTCTTCGACCTTAGGTGCCATTAATGGTTATGGAAAAACAAAAAACAACGCTTTTTCCACACCAAACTTAAAAGGTTTGCTCGTCCTCGAGTAAAAAAAGAAAGAAAGGAGGAGAAGAAGAAGAAATGGAGGAGATGGAGGTGTAGGAGTGGTTTGGCAAAGGGGGTTAGGAGTATTTATGATGTGTGAAAATGAAGGAGTAAGGAGGGGTATTTATAGGGTAAGGAGGAGAGGGAATCTATGTGATAGGGGTTGGGTTTGGAATGGAAATGGTTTGAATTTGAGTGGGTGGGGGTAGGTGAAGAGATTATGGGGAAGAGGGTAGGATTTGATAGGTGAATGGTGTTTGGAAAAGAGTGTTATGGAAAGGTGTGAAGAGGAATGAGAGTGAGTTGAGATAAGTAGGGATCCTGTGGGGTCCACAGTTTCTGAGGTGTCAAGAATTTCTCATCCTTACACCTTTCTCGCATTTAAACACCCTCTGTGTGGCATTTCTGGTGTTAAACGCCAGGCTGATGCCCTTTTCTGGCGTTAAACGCCAGTCTAGTTGCCAGTTCTGGCGTTTAACGCCCAGAATGCTGCCAAACTGGGCGTTAAACGCCCATTCTGCTACCCTTACTGGCGTTTAACGCCAGCCAGACACCAGACATCCTTTTCAGGCGTTAAACACCAGTCTGGCTATCATTTCTGGCATTTAACGCCCAGAATACTGCCAGAATGGGCGTTAAACGCCCATTTTGCTATCCTTACTGGCGTTTAAATGCCAGTAAGCTCGTCGTCCAGGGTGTGCTATTTTTTATGCTATTTTTTATTCTTACTTTAATTCTGCAGCTATTTTTGTGACTTCACATGATCATCAACCTAAAGAAGACATATAATAACAATGGAAAATAAAATGAAAGAGTAATAAATATAGATAAATAAAATTGGGTTGCCTCCCAATAAGCACTTCTTTAATGTCAATAGCTTGACAGGAAGCTCTTACATAGCTTTACAGATACTCAGAACATGGTTGTGACTTCCCAACACCAAACTTAGAAGTTGAGTGTGGGGGCTCTATCTGACTCTGTATTGAGAGAAGCTTTTCATGCTTCTTCTCCATGTTTACAGAAGAAGATCTTTGTTTCTTAAACACAAGGTAGTCCTCATTCAATTAAAGGACTAACTCTCCTCTGTCCACATCAATCACAGCCCTTGCTGTGGCTAGGAAGGGTCTTCCAAGGATGATAGATTCATCCTCATCCTTCCCAGTATCTAGGATTATGAAGTCAGTAGGGACGTAAAGGCATTCAACCTTCACTAAGACATCCTCTACAAGTCCATAAGCCTGTTTCATTGATTTGTCTGCCATCTCTAGTGAGATTCTTGCAGCTTGTACCTCAAAGATCTCTAGTTTCTCCATTACAGAGAGTGGCATGAGGTTGATACCTGACCCCAGGTCACACAGAGCCTTCTCAAAGGTCATGGTGCCTATGGTGCAAGGTATTAAGAAAGATGAGCGGATAATTTGTACGCTTTTTGGCATTGTTTTTAGTATGTTTTTAGTATATTTTAGTTAGTTTTTATTATATTCTTATGAGTTTGTGTGTTTTTCTGTGATTTCAGATATTTTCTGGCTAAAATTGAGGGACCTGAGCAAAAATCTGATCAGAGGCTGAAAAGGACTGCAGATGCTATTGGATTCTGACCTCCCTGCACTTGAAGTGCTTTTTCTGGAGCTACAAAAGCCCAATTGGCGCGCTTTCAACTGCGTTAGAAAATAGACATCCTGGGCTTTCCAGCAATGTATAATAGTTCATACTTTGCTCGAGATTTGATGGCCCAAGCAGGCATTCCAAGTCAGCTCAAGAATTCTGGCGTAAAACGCCGGAATTGGCACAAGAATGGGAGTTAAACGCCCAAACTGGCACAAAAGCTGGCGTTTAACTCCAAGAAGAGTCTCTACACGAAAAGGCTTCAATGCTCAGCCCAAGCACACACCAAGTGGGCCCGGAAGTGGATTTTTATGTCATTTACTCATCTTTGTAAACCCTAAGCTACTAGTTCTCTACAAATAGGACCTTTTGCTATTGTATTTTGGTCTTTTGATCACTAGAATCTTTTGATCACTTTAGATCTTTAGATCATTTTTGGACATCTAGTTCTTAGATTATCGGGGGCTGGCCTCTCGGCCATGCCTAGACCTTGTTCTTATGTATTTTCAACGGTGGAGTTTCTACACACCATAGATTAAGGTGTGGAGCTCTGCTGTACCTCGAGTATTAATGCAATTACTATTGTTCTTCTATTCAGTTCAGCTTATTCTTGTTCCAAGATATTCATTCGCACCCAAGAACATGATGAATGTGATGATTATGTGACGCTCATCATCATTCTCACTTATGAAT
>NC_029780.3:23762629-23763363 GCF_000817695.3 Arachis duranensis | reverse complement strand
CTAAACCTTGTCTGTGGTATTCTGAGTAGGATTCAATGATTGAATGACTGTGACGAGCTTCAAACTCGCGATTGTGGGGCGTTAGTGACGGACACAAAAGAATCACTGGATTCTATTCCGACATGATCGAGAACCGACAGCTGAATAGCCGTGCTGTGACAGAGCACGTTGAACATTTTCACTGAGAGGACGGGACTGTAGCCACTGACAACAGTGAAACCCTACATACAGCTTGCCATGGAAAGGAGTAAGAAGGATTGGATGAAGACAGTAGGAAAGCAGAGAGACGGAAGGGACAAAGCATCTCCATGCGCTTATCTGAAATTCTCACCAATGAATTACATAAGTATCTCTATCTTTATTCTATGCTTTATTCATAAATCATTCATAACCATTTGAATCTTCCTGACTGAGATTTACAAGATGACCATAGCTTGCTTCATACCAACAATCTCCGTGGGATTGACCCTTACTCGTGTAAGGTTTATTACTTGGACGACCCAGTGCACTTGCTGGTTAGTTGTGCGAAGTTGTGATAAAGAGTTGAGATTGCAATTGTGCGTACCATGTTGATGGCACCATTGATGATCACAATTTCGTGCACCAAGTTTTTGGCGCCGTTGCCGGGGAATTGAATGTCCTAACTACAGTTTCGCATTTGTTCCCTGCAATAACAGTGCCAAGTTTTGATCCAGCAACAACACCAAGTTTTTGGCGCCGTTGCCGGGGATTGT
>NC_029780.3:23761365-23762553 GCF_000817695.3 Arachis duranensis | reverse complement strand
TTTCTTCAGAATTTTTAAGAATGAATTCTAGAGTTTCAAGGTGATGTTTTTATCATCACCAAAGCTGATTGATTTTCATCAATTTAGCTCTTGAATGTAATGTTCTGCTGAAGCTTGGCTAGCCATGTCTAATTCCTTTAGACTAAAGCTTTAGACTAACATTGCATGATTCCTGGAATTCTTATTAAAAATTTTGAACCTCTTTATTTTCTTCTCCATATAATTTTCGAAAAAACCAAAAAAATTACAAAACCATAAAAACCAAAAATATTTCTTGTTTGAGTCTAGTGTCTCATTTTAAGTTTGGTGTCAGTTGCATGTTTCTGTTCTTTTTGCATTCATGTGTCTTCAGTGATCATCAAGTTGTTCTTGATGATTTACTTGCTCTGATCTTGAAATTCTCTTGTTTTGTGTGTTTTGTTGTTTCTCATATGCATTCTCAATTTGTTAGTGTCAGTAGTATACAAACATCTAAGTTTGGTGTCTTGCATGCATTGTTTATTTGATTTTAGTTGCATTTTGGTTATTCCTCATCATTAAAAATGCAAAAAAAAATTAATTTGTGTCTTTTCAGTTCAATAATACAGAGAATTGAAGATTCAGAACATACAGCAGAGGAATTACACAGAAAAAGCTGGGCGTTCAAAACGCCCAGTAAGGAAGGAAAACTGGCATTTAAACGCCAGCCAGGGTGCCTGGCTGGGCGTTTAATGCCCAAAAGGGTAGCATTTTGGGCGTTAAACGCCAGAATGGATACCATTCTGGGCGTTTAACTCCAGGATGGCACAAGAGGGAAGACTTTGTTTTTAATTCAAATTTTTTTCAAGTTTTCATAATTTTTCAAAATCAAATCTTTTTCAAATCATATCTTTTCAATCATATATTTTCAAAATCAATTTCTTTCCTTTTTCAAAAATACTTGCTAATAATTAATGATTTGATTCAACATTTCAAGTATGTTGCCTTTTCTGTTGAGGAAGGTTTAATGTTTGAATCATATCTTTTCTTGTTAGCCAAGTCATTAATTTTCAAAATCAAATCTTTGTAAATTGTTTTCAAATCATATCTTCTCAATCATATCTTTTTAAAGCTATATCTTTTCAATCATATCTTCTTAATCACATCTTTTTCAAAATAGTTTTCAATCATATCTTTTTTATTTCTAATTTCAAAATCTTTTTCAAAAAA
>NC_029780.3:23760762-23761282 GCF_000817695.3 Arachis duranensis | reverse complement strand
TCAAAATTCTTTTTCAAAATCTTTTAACTTATTTTCGAAAATTCTTCCCCTCTTCTCACATCCTAATTCTTCTACCTCCTCTTTCTATTTTTCTTTTCCCATGCCACCTCAAGGAATCTCTATACTGTGACATAGAGGATTCCATATTTTCTTGTTCTCTTCTCTTTAATATGAGCAGGAGCAAAGACAAAAGTATTCTTGTTGAGACTGACCCTGAACCTGAAAGGACCTTGAAGCGAAAGCTAAGAGAAGCTAAAGCATTACTCTCTGTAGAGGGCCTAACAAAGCTCTTCAAAGAAGAAGAAACCATGGCAGCCGAAAACAACAACAATGCCAACAATGCAAGGAAGGTGCTAGGTGACTTTACTGCACCTACTCCCGACTTCTATGGGAGAAGCATCTCTATCCCTGCCATTGGAGCAAACAACTTTGAGCTTAAGCCTCAATTTGTTTCTCTAATGCAAAAGAATTGCAAGTTTCATGGACTTCCATTGGAAGGTCCTCATCAGTTTTTAGCTGA
>NC_029780.3:23759493-23760719 GCF_000817695.3 Arachis duranensis | reverse complement strand
AATTGATCAGAAAGTGTCCTTCTGACATGCTTTCTGAATGGAGCATCATAGGTATCTTCTATGATGGTCTGTCTGAACTGTCCAAGATGTCATTGGACAGCTCTGTTGGAGGATCTCTTCATCTGAAGAAGATGCCTGCAGAAGCTCAAGAACTCATTTAAATGGTTGCAAATAACCAATTCATGTACACTTTTGAAAGGAATCCTGTGAACAATGGGACGAATCAGAAGAAAGGAGTTCTTGAGATTGATACTTTGAATGTTATATTGGCTCAGAACAAAATATTGAGTTAGCAAGTCAATATGATTTCTCAAAGTCTGTCTGGAATGCAAGCTGCACCAGGCAGTACTAAGGATGCTTCATCTGAAGAAGAAGCTTATGATCCTGAGAACCCATAAATGGAAAAGGTGAATTACATGGGAGAACCCTATGAAAACACCTATAATTCTTCATGGAGAAATCATCCAAATCTCTCATGGAAGGATCAACAGAGACCTCAACAAGGTTTTAACAACAATAATGGTGGAAGAAACAGGTTTAGCAATGGCAAGCCTTTTCCATCATCTTCTCAGCAACAGACAGAAAATTCTAAGCAGAGCCACTCTGACTTAGCAACCATGGTCTCTGATCTAATCAAAACCACTCAAAGTTTTATGACTGAAACAAGGTCCTCCATTAGAAACTTGGAGGCACAAGTGGTTCAGCTGAGTAAGAAAGTTACTGAACTCCCTCCTAGTACTCTTCCAAGCAATACAGAAGAGAATCCAAAAGGAGAGTGCAAGGCCATCAACATGGCCGAATTTGGAGAGGAGGAAGAGGCAGTGATCACCACTGAGGAAGACCTCAATGGACGTTCACTAGCCTCCAATGAGTTCCCTAATGAGGAACCATGGGAATCTGAGCCTCACACTAAGACCATAGAGATTCCATTGGATTTACTTCTACCATTCATGAGCTCTGATGAGTATTCTTCCTCTGAAGAGGACGAAAATGTCACTAAAGAGCAAGTTGCTAAGTACCTTGGAGCAATCATGAAGCTAAATGACAAGTTATTTGATAATGAAACTTGGGAGGATGAACCCCCTTTGCTCACCAAAGAACTGGATGACTTGTCTAGGCAGAAATTACCTCAAAAAAGACAGGACCCTGGAAAGTTCTCAATACCTTGTATAGTAGGCACCATGACCTTCAAGAAGGCTCTGTGTGACCTAGGGTCAAGCGTAAAT
>NC_029780.3:23757793-23758939 GCF_000817695.3 Arachis duranensis | reverse complement strand
AGGTTGATGATCATGGGAAGTCACAAAATCAATTGAAAAAGCAAAAATAGCATGAAAAACAGAAAGAAAAACAGCACACCCTGGAGGAAAACTTGCTGGCGTTTAAACGCCAGTAAGGGCAGCAAATGGGCGTTTAACGCCCAGTCTGGCACTATTCTGGGCGTTTAACGCTAGAAAGGGGCACCAGACTGGCGTTAAACGCCAGAAAAGGGGCAAGAAGCTGGTGTTAAACACCAGAAATGGGCACCAGCCCGGTGTTTAATGCCAGAATTGGCAAAAAGAGCATTTTTTGCTCCCCACTTGGTGCAGGGATAAATTTTCCTTGACACCTCAGGATCTGTGGACCCCACAGGATCCCCACCTACCCCACCACTCTCTCTCTTCTTCACCCATTCACCAATCACCTCAGTACCTCTTCCCCAAAAAAAACCCCTCACCTATCAAATCCACTATTCTCTTCACCACTCACATCCATCCTTCATAAAACCCCACCTACCTCACCATTTCAAATTCAAACCACTTTCCCTCCCAAACCCACCCATTATGGCCGAACCATACACCCCTCTCCACTCCTATATAAACCCATCTTCACTCCTTCATTTTCACACAACCTAAACACTACTTCTCCCCCTTGGCCGAACCACAAAGCCACCTCAATCTCTTCTATTTCTTCTTCTTCTACTCTCTTCTTCCTTCTTTTGCTCGAGGACGAGCAAACCTTCTAAGTTTGGTGTGGTAAAAGCATTACTTTTTGTTTTTCCATAACCATTTATGGCAATATATTTTTCAACCATACTAAAAATATCAACCATACTAAAAGCTGTGTTATTCTCCATATTAAAACAGAAATTGGAAAATGCCAAAAATCTCTATATCAGTTTAGACCCCAGTTACAACAATCTCTTAGGTGAAATCTCATCTTCTCTTGGGAATCTATTGAAATTAGAAGCACTTGATCTTTTCCACAATTAACTCACTGGAGAAGTCCCTCCACAAGTTCGTGACATGAGCAGCTTGGGAGTGCTTTAATATTTAACTGTGTTAATTATGGCAAAAAGTAACTGATGAGCGGTTAATTTGTATGCTTTTTGGCATTGTTTTTAGTATGTTTTTAGTATGGTTTAGTTAGTTTTTAGTATATTTTTT
>NC_029780.3:23754687-23756784 GCF_000817695.3 Arachis duranensis | reverse complement strand
GCATCTTCATACGCTTATCTGAAATTCCCACCAATGAATTGCATAAGTATCTCTATCTTTATCTTTTATGTTATTTTCGTTCATCACCATATCCATTTGAGTTTGCCTGACTAAGATTTACAAGATGACCATAGCTTGCTTCATACTAACAATCTCCGTGGGATCGACCCTTACTCGCGTAAGGTTTATTACTTGGACGACCCAGTGCACTTGCTGGTTAGTTGTGCGAAGTTGTGTAATGCCATGGTATTGAGCTACCAAGTTTTTGGGGTTCGTGTCCGGGGATTATGAGAGTTGTGAAAAGTATTGTTCACAATTTCGCGCACCAAGTTTTTGGCGCCGTTGCCGGGGATTGTTGACTTTGGACAACTGACGGTTCATCTTGTTGCTTAGATTAGGTATTTTTTTTTCAGAGTTCTTAAGAATGAATTCTAGTGTTTCAAGGTGATGTTCTTATCATCACCAAAGCTGATTGATCTTCATCAATTTAGCTCTTGAATGCAATGTTCTGCTGAAGCTTGGCTGACCATGTCTAATTCCTTTAGACTGAAGCTTTAGACTAACATTGCATGATTCCTGGAATTCTCATTAAGAATTTTGATAACTTTTTCCATTTAATTTTCGAAAAACACAAAAAAAAAATTAAAAAAATCATAAAATCCAAAAATTTCTTGTTTGAGTCTAGTGTTTCATTTTATGTTTGGTGTCAATTGCATACATTCATTCATGTGTCTTAAGGATCTTCAAGTAATTCTTGATGATTTCTTACTCTGATCTTTGAACTCTTTTGACTTGAGTGTTTATGTGTCTCATATGCATTCTCATTAGTGTCAGTAGTATACAAACTGTTAAGTTTGGTGTCTTGCATGCATTGTTATTTGATTCTTGTTGCATTTTGATTTTTTCTTATTATTAAAAATCCAAAAATATTTTTAATTTGAGTCTTTCCAAGTCAATAATACAGAGAATTGAAGATTCAGAACATACAGCAGAGGAATTGCACAAAAAAAAGCTGGGCGTTCAAAACGCCCAGTGAAGAAGGACAGACTGGCGTTTAAACGCCAGCCAGGGTACCTGGTTGGGCGTTTAACGCCCAAAAGGGTATAGTTTTGGGCGTTAAACGCCAGAATGTGCACCATTCTGGGCGTTTAACGCCAGGATGGCACAAGGGGGAAGATTCTGTTTTTCAATGCAATTTTTTTTAGGTTTTCAAAATCTTTTCAAAATCAAATCTTTTTCAAATCAATTTTTCAATCAAATCTTTTTCAAAATCAATTTCTTTCCATCTATACTTTCAATCAAATCTTTTTCAAAATCAATTTTTTTCTATTTTTAAAGATACTTACTATCAATTAATGATTTAATTCAACATCTCAAGTATGTTGCCTTTTCTGTTGAGAAAGGTTTAATGTTTGAATCATATCTTTTCTTGTTAGTCAAGTTTTTAATTTTCAAAATCAAATCTTTTTAAAATGTTTTTCAAATCATATCTTCTCAATCACATTTTTTTTAAATCAATCATATCTTCTCAACCACACCTTTTTCAAAAAGTTTTCAATCAAATCTTTTTTAAGTTCCAATTTCAAAATCTTTTTCAAAAATCACTTGATCTCTTTCCCCACTCTTGGTTTTCGAAAATTAATTAGTGTTTTTCAAAATGTTTTCAAAATTTTTCACTTAATTTTCGAAAACCACTTCCCTCCTTCTCACATCCTTCTATTTATGGACTAACACTATCCCTTAATGCAAAATTCGAATTCCATCTTCTTTGATAAGTTCAAATTTTCTACTTCTGTCTTCTACTTTTCTTTTCCTCTGACACTTAAAGGAATCTCTATAATGTGACATAGAGGATTCCACATTTTCTTGTTCCCTTCTCTTTCTTATGAGCAGGAGCAAAGACAAAGGCATTCTTGTTGAGGCTGATCCTGAACCCGAAAGGACCTTGAAGCGAAAGCTAAGAGAAGCCAAAGCACAACTCTCTTTAGAGGACCTGACCGAATCCTTCAAAGAAGAAAAAGACATGGCAGCCAAAAACAACAACAATGCCAACAATGCAAGGAAGGTGCTGGGTGACTTTACTGCACCTACTCCCGA
>NC_029780.3:23753492-23753797 GCF_000817695.3 Arachis duranensis | reverse complement strand
AAAATCCAAAAGGAGAGTGCAAGGCCATCAACATGGCCGAATTTTGGGAGGAAGAGGAGGCAGTGAACGCCACTGAGGAAGACCTCACTGGACGTCCATTGACCTCCAATGAGTTCCCCACTGAGGAACCATGGGAATCTGAGGCTCAAAATGAGACCATAGAGATTCCATTGGACTTACTTCTGCCATTCATGAGCACTGATGAGTACTCCTCCTCTGAAGAGGATGAGTATGTCACTGAAGAGCAAGTTGCTAAATACCTTGGAGCAATCATGAAGCTAAATGACAAGTTATTCGGAAATGAG
>NC_029780.3:23750609-23753121 GCF_000817695.3 Arachis duranensis | reverse complement strand
CATTACATCCCTACTGATTTCATAGTCCTAGAGACTGGGAAGTGCATGGATGAGTCCATCATCCTTGGCAGACCCTTCCTAGCCACAGCAAGGGCTGTGATTGATGTTGATAGAGGAGAGTTGATCATTCAAGTGAATGAAGAATCCTTGGTGTTTAGGGCCCAAGGATATCCCTCTGTCACCATGGAGAGGAAGCATGAAAAGCTTCTCTCAAAACAGAGCCAAACAGAGCCCCACAGTCAAACTCTAAGTTTGGTGTTGGGAGGTTCCAACATGGCTCTGAATATCTGTGAGGCTCCATGAGAGTCCTCTGTCAAGCTAATGACATTAAAAAAGCGCTTGTTGGGAGGCAACCCAATGTTTTATAATTAACTATTTTCTTTTGTTATTTTATCTTTTTTTGTAGGTTGATGATCATGAGAAGTCACAAAATTAATGAAAAAAGCAAAAACAGCATGAAAAACAGGAAGAAAAACAGCACACCCTGGAGGACGCACCCACTGGCGTTTAAACGCCAGTGAGGTTAGCTGTTGGGCGTTTAACGCCCAGTCTGGCACCATTCTGGGCGTTTAACGCCAGAAAGGGGCAAGAAGCTGGCGTTAAACGCCAGAAATGGGCACCAGCCCGGCGTTTAACGCCAGAAATGGCTAAAAACGTGATTTTGTTTGCCATTTGGTGCAGGGATGACTTTTCCTTGACACCACAGGATCTGTGGACCCCACAGGATCCCCACCTACCCTACCACTCTCTCTCTCTTCTTCCCCCATTCACCAATCACCTCAACACCTCTTCCCCAAAAACCCTTCACCTATCAAATCCCATCTTTTTCTTCACCACTCACATCCATCCTTCATACAACCCCACCTACCTCACCATCTCTCTCCCCTTTGGCCGAACCCAACACCATTCCCTTTCTCCTCATTTCTTCTTCTTCTACTCTCTTCTTTCTTCTTTTGCTCGAGGACGAGCAAACATTTTAAGTTTGGTGTGGTAAAAGCATTGCTTTTTGTTTTTCCATAACCATTTATGGCATCCAAGGCCGGAGAAACCTCTAGAAAAGAGGAAAGGGAAGGCAAAAGCTTCCACCTCCGAGTCATGGGAGATGGAGAGATTCATCTCAAGGGTGCATCAAGACCACTTCTATGAAGTTGTGGCCTTGAAGAAGGGGATCCCCGAGGTCCCCTTTTCACTCAAAAAGGGTGAATATCCGGAGATCCGACATGAGATCCGAAGAAGAGGTTGGGAAGTTCTTACCAACCCCATTCAACAAGTCGGAATCTTGATGGTTCAAGAGTTCTATGCCAATGCATGGATCACCAAGAAGCATGACCAAAGTGTGAACCCGAATCCAAGGAATTATCTTACTATGGTTCGGGGGAGATACTTGGATTTTAGTCCGGAGAGTGTGAGGTTGGCGTTCAACTTGCCTATGATGCAAGGAGATGAACATCCTTACACTAGAAGGGTCAACTTTGATCAAAGGTTGGACCCAGTCCTCATTGACATATGTGAAGAGGGCGCCCAATAGAAGAGAGATTCAAGAGGAAAGCCGGTTCAATTGAGAAGGCATGACCTCAAACCCGTGACTAGAGGATGGTTGGAGTTCATCCAACGCTCAATCATTCCCACTAGCAACCGGTCCGAAGTTACCATAGACCGGGCTATCATGATCCATAGCATCATGATTGGAGAAGAAATAGAGGTTCATGAGGTTATAGCCCAAGAACTCTATAAGGTGGCGGACAAGTCCTCTACCTTGGCAAGGTTAGCCTTCCCTCATCTCATTTGTCACCTCTGTTATTTAGTTGGAGTTGACATAGAGGGAGACACACCTATTGATGAGGACAAGCCCATCACTAAGAAGAGGATGGAGCACACAAGAGACCCCACTCATCATGAAATATCTGAGATTCCTCAAGGGATGCACTTTCCTCCACAAAACTATTGGGAGCAACTAAACACCTCCCTAGGAGAACTGAGTTCCAACATGGGACAACTAAGGATGGAGCAACAAGAATACTCCATCATCCTTCATGAAATTAGAGAAGACCAAAGAATCATGAGGGAGGAGCAACAAAGACAAGGAAGAGACATTGAGGAGCTCAAGCACTCCATAGGATCTTCAAGAGGAAGAAAGAGCCGCCATCACTAAGGTGGACCCGTTCCTTGATTTCCTTGTTCTTTATTCTTCTGTTTTTCGAATTTTTATGCTTATGTTTATCCATGTTTGTGTCTTGTGATCATTAGTGTCTTAGTGTCTATGCCTTAAAGTTATGAATGTCCTATGAATCCATCACCTCTCTTAATAAAAAACGTGCTTAATGGAAAAAGAAAAAGAATTGCATGAATTTTGAATTTTATAACAGTTTAATTAATTTGATGTGGTGGCAATACTTTTGTTTTCTGAATGTATGCTTAAACAGTGCATATGTATCTTGAATTTGTGATTCATGAATGTTGGCTCTTGAAAGAATGATGAAAAAAGGAGACATGTTACTGAGGATCTGAAAAA
>NC_029780.3:23750076-23750508 GCF_000817695.3 Arachis duranensis | reverse complement strand
AGTTTTTAGTATATTTTTATTAGTTTTTAGTTAAAATTCACTTTTCTGGACTTTACTATGAGTTTGTGTGTTTTTCTGTGATTTCAGGTATTTTCTGGCTGAAATTGAGGGACCTGAGCAAAAATCTGATTCAGAGACCAAAAAGGACTGCAGATGCTGTTGGATTCTGACCTCCCTGCACTCGAAGTGGATTTTCGGGAGCTACAGAAGCCCAATTGGCGCGCTCTCAATGGCATTGGAAAGTAGACATCCTGGGCTTTCCAGAAATATATGATAGTCCATACTTTGCCTAAGATTTGATGGTCCAAATCGTCGTTCAAAGTCACCTTCAAGATTTCCAGCGTTAAACGCCGGAACTGGCACCCAAATGGGAGTTAAACGCCCAAACTGGCATAAAAGCTGGCGTTTAACTCCAAGAAGAGTCTCTACACG
>NC_029780.3:23749639-23749994 GCF_000817695.3 Arachis duranensis | reverse complement strand
GGAAGTGGATTTTTATGTCATTTACTCATTTCTGTACACCTTAGGCTACTAGTTCTCTATAAGTAGGACCTTTTACTATTGTATTAGTAGACTTTGGTAGCTATCTTCATTTTTATGCTATCTTAGATCTCTGGGAGGCTGGCCTCACGGCCATGCCTAGACCTTGTTCTTATGTATTTTCAACGGTGGAGTTTCTACACACCATAGATTAAGGTGTGGAGCTCTGCTGTACCTCGAGTATTAATGCAATTACTATTGTTCTTCCATTCAATTCCGCTTGTTCTTGTTCTAAGATATCACTTGTTCTTCAACTTGATGAATGTGATGATCCGTGACACTCATCATCATTCTCACC
>NC_029780.3:23743042-23749578 GCF_000817695.3 Arachis duranensis | reverse complement strand
CATATCCATTTGAGTTTGCCTGACTAAGATTTACAAGATGACCATAGCTTGCTTCATACTAACAATCTCCGTGGGATCGACCCTTACTCGCGTAAGGTTTATTACTTGGACGACCCAGTGCACTTGCTGGTTAGTTGTGCGAAGTTGTGTAATGCCATGGTATTGAGCCACCAAGTTTTTGGGGTTCATGTCCGGGGATTATGAGAGTTGTGAAAAGTATTGTTCACAATTTTGCGCACCAGTAACACATATCTGCAAGCTGTCAAGAAATTAATCCAAATGAAATAGCAACAAGAAAGCCAAGCATGGACAAGAATGGTTAGATAATTGCAAGTAATTAACCTCCAATTCTTAAAATCTCCTATATAGTTAAGTTTTAAATGACAGGATTGAACTTCATATATGTAATTGAAAATGTGATCATAGTAGTTTAAAGCAATGCAAGACAACAATACAAGAAAAAACAATACCTGAATACTCTGAGTTGTGATGTTCTGATGGATCAGAAAGAATTATGAAAGTGATAGGTAGTGGTTATTGTGCTGATCAATTATGAAAGTTAGTATTATACTATTATCACTACAAGAAACATCATTAAAATCGACGGCCAAATTGACGGCTTAGTAATTTCGACTAATTTTCAACTATATAAAGAAGATGGAGTATTATTTTATTAAAAACAACTTAATATTAATTTTAGGCATAATATCATCAACGAAAGAAGATGGAGTATTATTATTTTCAACACACATATATATCAATTTTATAAAAACTCGTCAATGGAACGCCAGCTAGAAAATACTATAACCAACATGGAACAATATCGGGTAAATTAGGATTATATAGTAGTGCTTCCATTAGCATTAAACGTTGGACTTTTAGATTAGTGTGATTATTATTTCAAGTCTTAGTTGTTGAACTTTTATTAAGGATAATAAATGTGCAGAGCATACTTGTTCACTTTATCTTTCAAAATGTCCAAACCATGGCCTGGTTCTTTCAAAATGCTAAGCTAAACATGCTTTAAATAGTACAATACAATCTTGAGCAATACTTTTTAGATATCATAAGGGAAGAATGAAAGGGGGAAAATCCATTGCCATATTTCAATCACGAATGAAGAGAAAAAGGTGTGGCATTTAATGAACCAAGTATATTTAATGAAACAAAAAAAAAAGTATAAGCCAAAATTCTGCACAAATATATTTAATGAACCAAATAATTTACAGAAAGATGTATCCCAAATTCGTGCAGTCCTGTCCTCTGAACCAGTTATGATCTGAACATTGGTATTAAAAAAAAGGAGTTAGAACACTTAAGAGTACATAGAGTGGGGTGAGAATTCTGAATAAATGGCAGCAGCAGGGATGTTTAGCAATCAGATTTTAAAATACTAGCCCATATATTCCCTAATGTCTCAAGTCTAAAAGTGCATGCACTCAATCCTAAAAGCTCCAAAAGTCCATAGCTCATTCAATTTTTGTTCAATAAACAATAGAATGATAGGACAATAACCAAATTATTAGACTCCATGTTATCGATCTGCTCTATATTTTAGACTACTAGTAATATCAGTAGGAGCACTCCTTTTCCTCTTACATCCACTATTTAGATCTTTAATTGCCTGCAAAAAGGTGTGTAGCACTTTATATTCCATAAATATGGCCACAAAAAATTAGGGCATAAATACAAAGTTATTTTTTTCTTTTTCGATAAAGAAATATTATTACAGCAAAATAGATAAAATGATCATCAACTAGTGAAACTAACAGAAGTCATAGGGTTAAGACTCAAGACCTGATTGGATGAATTGCGAGCAACTATGCAGTGCAAGTAGTCCAAGTGCCCCTTAAATACCATTTTTACTTTACCAGTTTCCTACAGTATTAAGACTTGTTAGCCAAGGAGAACAACAGATACAACAAATAAATCAATTTATACCAAGAAACCTCGTAAAAAATTATATTCACCCCTCACAAATACATACCACATCCCAACAATATGCACAAGAATCACCAGAAGCAGAGAAAACAGATCCCCCCTGTAATTGAACAAGGAAGCATGAACACACTCAATCAATGAAACAAACTGTTATGAAAAATGATATTCTTTAAACTAAAAGAGAAAAAGAAAAGGAAATATAAAAACCTGAGAATTAACAGAAATAGCATTTTTCTCAGGGATAGCTGAAAGTGCACCCCAAGGACCTCTGAAAGACAACAATAACAGTGTGATGTTAATAAGGGACCAGGACTCCAGGAGGAAGGGGAGTAACTGATTGGAAGCAGATCCAACTAACAAGGAATATGCATTTTGCAAAAGTTAAAGCTCACTTGTGTTGAGGATTTGCCAGGTACGGAGGTGGTAGAGTTATTCAAAGAGGAAGGGCCACTGCCCACTCCTCTGCCTTGGTTGCCATATAACGCTACTTTTTTTAAATTTATTCTTATGTAAAAGAATTTTAAAATTTTGCTACATTTTTTCCCAACAGAAAAACTTCATTTTGAGAATGAAACAAGAGCAACAGTAAGTTAAATACTCATTCTCATATAGATGACAATAACCGAATAGTGTACAGTATATAAAGAGAAAGAGAAGAAACCTGTCATCTACAAATATACAATTTGCTGGATCAACTTTAAGATGTTCAAAAGCTTCCATAAAGAACTCAGTATCAGGCTTCCTCTTTCCTGAAACACATTATAAAATCAAAACAAGTTGTGAATTTATGCTTCATCCCATATTATCAAATCAAAACAAGTTGTGCTATACCATATGTACACGAACAAAATGTCCAAGATAAATATTTTGATAGTTCTAACTTGTCTTCAATCAGTTGGTACCTACAATACAAGACATTCTGAAGAAGACTGTGGGGAGCCAAAAAACTAAAATCATAATAAGAACAACTGTCTTACCATATGGGCTAATTTGTAAAAGCATGCATCTCATAGTTGTTTTGCTTTAAGGAAAGAAGCAAATGTTCAATTCCTTCAATGTATGAATATCCACTTGTCATGCAAGTTTTAAGGCCTGTGATGGAAACACACATGAAACTAAAATATCGACAATCTGAAATTGATCTGAAATGACTTTATCTGGAAGAAATGTAGACAATCTGGAGTTGATCTAAAATGACTTGATCTATGAACAAAATTATCGACATCAGCATTTTGCGGTTCTTAAAAGTCAGATTTTCAATGTATTATATTAAACTAAAATAGTATCATGTAATGACTAATACTAAGATATCAGCTCTAGCAACAAAATGTTAGACCAACCTTCTAATTCAACATCCCTTCCGTCCTTAAAAACTTTTAAATTATGACCTCCCCATAGTATAACTACAAACAGAATGATTCTTTTTATCTCACGGTGAGCAAAAGAATGCTTCAGTTACAATGACGAAATATATAATATAAACTCACTTTGTCTCTATCCAGCTTTAATATTTTAAGCTCCTCCTGAAAGGACTTGTTCAATTTTTGTTCCTTTGACATTTAAGTGTAGAATCAAATAAGAAAGAAGGGTTAAAAAGCATGGTTTCTTATCAAGAATTACCTCTCGGAGAGCTTCAAGTTTCCATGAACAATAGCCGGAACTTTCTGCAGAAGGTTTACTTCTGCAAAGACATCAAACAGCGCATGTAAGTAGCCAGAGCAGACATCACCAACTATTGCAGATCTCAATATCTCAATATCTCAACAAATTTGTAGAAACTTATCAATAATTTTAAGTTAATTAAGAACAGATCTCGATATCTCAACAAATTAAAAAATGAATGAAGTTAATTAGTATTATTTTTATTTTTCTGTGAAATTAGCAGCAGCAACAGGGAAGGGACAGGGCTAGGGCTAGGGCTAGGGATAATGAAATCAGAATAGAATCACAATGGAAGGGGTTAGGGATATGGACGAGAAGGAGGCGGAGGCCTACTTGAACTAACGGCGACGAGAAGAGATGATGACAAACCTCCGGCGAGGAGAGAAGAAGCAGCGACGAGAGTGGCGCGGAAGGAGCTCGTAAGACAAGAGCACGGCGGAGAGAGGTCGTACGACGATGGCAACGAAGGGAGCAAACGCGATGAGGGCGACGGAGGGAGCTCGTGCGACGCGAGTCGCGGCGGCGGTGACAGCGGAGGACGTCACATCTTCAATGGAGAGAGAAGGCAGGGAGCAAGGAAAATGTGAAAAAGTGAAATGAACCTGGAGTTTCGGGAACCTGGGAGTTGGAGGGATGAGCCTTCTACGGCGTTCGAAAACTAGGTGTGAATGGCGAGTGAATGGAGTTAATCTTCAACTAGGGTTTTCAATATTTCCGACGGATTTCATTTAAATTACAGACGGATTTTCCATCTGTAATAATTAAATAAAACGTGCGTTTTGTCTACTTAATTACAGATGGAAAATCCGTCTGTAACCATTCCACGAAAAAAAAATTAATTTTTCCGACGGAATTATAGACGGATTCTCTTTTCCGTCTGTAATTTATGTTAATCTATTTTTTTTTTGTTTTCTAACAAAAAAATCCCTCTAAAATTCTGTCTGTATTTCAGTGGGATAAAATCCATCAGAAATATCCGTCTGTAATAGCTAATTTTCTAGTAGTGAATAGAGTGCTTTTGGTGCTCCATCCTTAGTGCTTTTGGTGCTCTTATCCTTAGTTGCTCTCAATAGTTGTGTGGAGGAAAATGTATCCCTTGAGGTATCTCAGGAATTTCTTGATGAGAGAATTCCTCATGCTCTTGTTGAGGTCCTTGAGTGGGCTCTCTTGTTTGCTCCATCATTTTTCTAGTGATGGGCTTTTGAGATGAATCTCTCCATCTCCCATGACTCAGAGTTGGAAGCAATTTCCTTCCCTTTCCTCTTTCTAGAGGTTTTTTCGGCCTTAGGTGCCATAAATGGTTATGGAAAAACAAAAAACAATGCTTTTACCACACCAAACTTAAAAGGTTTACTCGTCTTCGAGCAAAAGAAGAAAGAAAGAAGGGGGAAAAGAGAAAAATGGAGGAGATGGAGGGAGATAGAGGTTCGGCCAAGGGGGTAGGAGAGTATTTGTGATGTGTAAAAATGAAGAAGTGAAGAGGGGTATTTATAGGGAAAAAGGGAAAGAGAGAGGGAGAGTGGCTGAATGGAATTGGGTGGGTTTGGGAGGGAAAAGTGTTTGAATTTGAAAGTGAGGTAAGTGGGGTTTTTGGGGAAGAGATATGGAGGTGATTGGTGAAGAGAATATAGGGAAGAGGATAGGATGTGATTGGTGAGTGGTGTTTTGGGTGGAGTGTTATAGAGATGTGTGAGGGAGAGAGAGAGAGAGGTGGGGTAGGTAGGGATCCTGTGGGGTCCACAGATCCTGAGGGGTTAAGGACTTCTCGTCCCTGCTCCATTTAGGCGTGCAAACGCCCTTAATGTGCAATCCTGGTGTTTAACGCCAGACTGCTGCTTGTTTCTTGCATTAAATACTAGTCTGGTGCTCTGTTCTGGCATTAAACGCCAGTCTGGTGCCCATTTCTGGCATTAAACGCCCAGAATGGTGCCAGACTGGGCGTTTAACACCCATTCTGCTACTCTTACTGGCGTTTAAACGCCAGTAAGCTTATCCTCCAGGGTGTGCTGTTTTTAATGCTGTTTTTGAATTTGTGATGAGCGGATAATTTGTACGCTTTTTGGCATTGTTTTTAGTATGTGCAGCTTGTTGATGAGTGGATAATTTGTACGCTTTTGGCATTGTTTTTAGTATGTTTTTAGTATGTTTTAGTTGGTTTTTATTATATTTTTATTAGTTTTTAGTCAAAATTCACTTTTCTGGACTTTACTATGAGGTTGTGTGTTTTTCTGTGATTTTAGGTATTTTCTGGCTGAAATTGAGGGACCTGAGCAAAAATCTGATTCAGAGACCAAAAAGGACTGCAGATGCTGTTGGATTCTGACCTCCCTGCACTCAAAGCGGATTTTCTGGAGCTACAGAAGCCCAATTGGCGCGCTCTCAATGGCGTTGGAAAGTAGATATCCTGGGCTTTCCAGCAATATATGATAGTCCATACTTTGCCCAAGATTTGATGGCCCAAACCATCGTTCAAAGTCACCCTCAGAAATTACAGCGTTAAACGCCGGAACTGGCACCATAATGGGAGTTAAACGCCCAAACTGGCACAAAAGCTGGCGTTTAACTCCAAGAAGAGTCTCTACACGAAAATGCTTCAATGTTCAGCCCAAGCACACACCAAGTGGACCCGGAAGTGGATTTTTATGTCATTTACTCATATCTGTACACCCTAGGCTACTAGTTCTCTATATATAGGACCCTTTACTATTGTATTTTCATCTTTGGATTATTTTAGATCCTTTGATCATCTTTGGACATCTACTTCTTAGACCACGTTTGGGGGCTGGCCATTCGGCCATGCCTAGACCTTGTTCTTATGTATTTTCAACGGTGGAGTTTCTACACACCATAGATTAAGGTGTGGAGCTCTGCTGTACCTCGAGTATTAATGCAATTACTATTGTTCTTCTATTCAATTCCGCTTGTTCTTGTTC
>NC_029780.3:23736116-23742893 GCF_000817695.3 Arachis duranensis | reverse complement strand
CACTGAGAGGATGGGAGGTAGCCACTGACAACGGTGAAACCCTTGCATAAGCTTGCCATGGAAAGGAGTAAGAAGGATTGGATGAAGACAGTAGGAAAGCAGAGAGACGGAAGGGACAGCATCTTCATACGCTTATCTGAAATTCCTACCAATGAATTACATAAGTATCTCTATCCTTATCTTTATGTTTTATTCGTATATCATCATTCATATCCATTTGAGTTTGCCTGACTGAGATTTACAAGGTGACCATAGCTTGCTTCATACCAACAATCTCTGTGGGATCGACCCTTACTCGCGTAAGGTTTATTACTTGGACGACCCAGTGCACTTGCTGGTTAGTTGTGCGAAGTTGTGTTTATGCCATGGTATTGAACACTAAGTTTTTGGATTCATTACCGGAGATTATTTGATTTGTGAAAAGTATTGATCACAATTTCGTGCACCGATTTGCTTTGATTTTTGCACTTGTTTTTGTGACTCCACATGATCATCAACCTAAAGAAAACATGAAATAATATAGATAAATAAAAATTGGGTTACCTCCCAATAAGCGCTTCTTTAATGTCAATAGCTTGACAGTGGGCTCTCATGGAGCCTTACAGATATTTAGAGCATGGTTGGGGCCTCTGATAAACCCCGATTTTGTGGTTTATCTTGTGCTTATTTTGGAGGATTTTATCACCTTTCTCACATTTATTCAATGGAATAGCATGGTTTTGCAATTCTCCCTTGATTTGTACTTAAATGTGAAAACATGCTTTTTAGGCCCTAAAATTGGTAATTTTAATTCACCTTAATTCCATTCGATGCCTCGATGTATTTGTTGAGTGATTTCAGGTTCATAGGGCAAGTATTGGATGGAAGAAGTGAGGAGAAAAGCATGCAAAGTGGGGAACTCATGAAGAAATGAAGGAACCGTAAAGCTGTCAAGCCTGATCTCTTCGCACTCAATCGACCATAACTTAAGCTACAGAGGTCCAAATGAGGAGGTTTTAGTTACGTTGGAAAGCTAACATCCGGAACTTCGAAATGATATAAATTTTGCCATATGTTGCTTCGCGTATAGGGGCGTGCACGCGCAATGTGTGCAGACGCGCTGATTGAGCATGTGACCCACTAAAGAGCAACTCGTGGCCAGCGATTTCTAGCTCATTTTGGGCCCAATCCAACTCATTTATGATGCTATTGAACCCAAGGATTAAGGGGGGAATGAACCAAGTAGTCATAGTTTAGTTTTTATCATGTTTTAGGGAGAATTTTAGAGAGAGAGGCTCTCTCTTCTCTCTAGATTTTAGGGTAGTTTAGGTTTAATTTTCTTAAATCCAACCTTTGATTCTTGTTTTGATTTAGCTTTTCCTCTTAATTTCTTGTTATTATATCTTGGATCTTCTAGTTTTACTTGTTAGTTTCTCATTTTACTCTCTTTTATGTTGATGAACATCATTGGATCTTGATTTCTTTTAATGCAATTTCATGTTTCTATGTTTCTTTTATGTTGATCTTACTTACTATTGTTGATTTCTTGCTTATGGTAGTTATAGATCTTGTTAATTTTTGCATTTGGTGATGTTTACTTTTCTTGCACTCTAGGTGTTTGATGAAATGTTTTCTCTAGTTTTTGAGTAGTTTCCTTTACTCTTGGCCTAGGCTAAGGGAATTGGGTGACCTTGAGTCATTGGGTCTCAATGATTTGGTGATTTGAGAACCCTTGGTGATCAATTTGATACTCATTGACGCCAACCCACTACTAATCTAATTAGTAGGTAGGTTGGGACTTATGGGTTGATGTGATCAAGCCTATTTGATGTACTTCAAGCTTAGGAGTAGATATTACGTACTTAAAGCTATTGGGAAGTAGACTTAATAGGTTGGCCTCTCATAATTATCAATGTATGGTTTGTAGACAAGGATGGTGATCTCAATTACCTATGTCTAGCCAAGAGTACTTTTCTATTTCTTTTGTTAGTTCTCTTTACCCTTGGCCTAGGTGGAGTAATTAGTGACGCTTGAGTTATCTAATTTCTTTGATTGATTGACAATTGGAAGTTGCTAATAGATTTGGATACCACTAACACTAGTCCTTCCCTTGGGAGTTGGCTAGGATTTGTGGAATCAAATTAATTCATCCACTTGACTTTCCTCCTTGGTTAGATGTTAACGAAGTGGTAGCAATGGACAATTTGTGATCATAATTAAGGAGGATAATTAGGATAGGACTTCTAATTTTCATATCTTGCCAAGAGCTTTGCTAGTCATTAGTTTATTTTCATTGCCATTTACTTTTCATGCCTATTATAAAAAAAACCCCAAAAATATATCTCATAACCAATAATCATTCACTTCATTGCAACTCCTTGTGAGACGACCCGGAGTTCAAATACTCTGGTTAATTCTTATTTGGGGTTTGTACTTGTGACAAAACCAAATTTAATTTGATGTGAGAGTTGTTTGTCGGTTGGGAACTATACTATCAACGGAATTATTTTGTGTGAAATTCCTAACCAACACGATTCTTGCTATCAGCCTCCCAACACCAAACTTAGAGTTTGGTTATGGCCTCTCAACACCAAACTTAGAGTTTGGCTGTGGCCTTCCAACACCAAACTTAGAGTTTGAATGTGGGGGCTTTTTTTGACTCTGTATTGAGAGAAGCTTTTCATGCTTCCTCTCCATGTGTACAGAAGGAGAACCTTGGGTCTTGAATACAAGGTAGTCCTCATTCAATTGAAGGATCAACTCTCCTCTGTCAACATCAATCATAGCTTTTGCTGTGGCTAGGAAAGGTCTACCAAAGATGATGGATTCATCCCCCCTCCTTCCCAGTGTCTAGGATTATGAAATCAGCAGGGATATAAAGGCCTTCAACCTTTACTAGCACGTCCTCTACTAGTCCATAAGCCTATTTCATTGATTTGTCTGTCATCTCTAGTAAGATTTTTGCAGCTTGAATCTCAAAGATTCCCAGTTTCTCCATTACAGAGAGTGGCATGAGGTTTATGCCTGACCCCAGGTCACACAGAGCCTTCTCAAAGGTCATAGTGCCTATGGTACAAGGTATTAAGAACCTTCCGGGATCCTCTTTCTTTTGAGGTAAAGTGTGCTGAACCCAGGTATTCAGTTCATTAATGAGCAACGGAAGTTTGATAAACCACTATTTTAAGGTTTATCTTGTGCTAAATTGAATGGTTTTTATCAGCTTTTCACCCACTTATTCATATGAATTGCATGATATTACAATTCCTTCCCAAATTTATTCTATGATTGAAAACTTTCTTCCTAAAGCTTTATATTGTGTATTTTAATTTCTCTTTTATACCATTCGATGCCGTGATCTGTGCGTTAAGTGTTTCAGGCTTCATAGCGCAGAAATGGCTTAGAGAATGGAGAGGAAGCTTGCAAAAATGGAAGGAACACAAGAAATTAAGGGGATGACCAGCGAGAAGCGACGCGGACGCATGGCTCACGCGACTGCAAGAAATGGAGGAAATCGCAGTGATGCGCTCGCGTGCCTAACGCGAACGCCTGGATTGGAAGCTGCACGAGTGACGCGAATGCGTAGGCGACGCATACGCGTGGAGAGGAAAATCGCTGAATGACGCGTACGCATGACCGATGCATACGCGTCACATGCGCGATTTGCAAAAATTACAGAATACGTTGAAAACGATTTTGGGCCGTGTTTTGACCCAGATTTTGGTCCAGAAACACAGATTAAAGTCAAAGAACATGCGGAGACTCAACATATCAAATCACACACACGATTTTAGGTTTAGATGTAGTTTTTAGAGAGAGGGGTTCTCTCCTCTCTCTTAGGATTTAGGATTAGGATTCCTCTTAAAGGATTTAGGATTTCTTCTTCTCAATTTTCAGGTTCAATGTTCCTTTTAGTTATTTTCTCAATTTGGTTTATGAACTCTTCATGTTTGGATTGATTTTCTTTTATTAATGGAATTTGAGGTATTTTAGATCTATGATTTTATTTAGCTTTTTACATTCTTAGCTTTGGTTGATTAATTGGAGACACTTGAGTTATCAAACTCAACTGTTGATTGAAATTGGAATTACTGATTGATTTGGATCACTCTAAAGCTAGTCCTTTGATAAACCCCTATTTTATGGTTTATATTGCATTTAATTGAGTGGTTTTATCAAGCTTTTCACCCACTTATTCATAGGATTTGCATGATTTTACAATTCCTTCCTAGTTTAGTTCTATGATTGAAAACACGCTTCTTTGGTCTTAATTTAGCTTATCTTAATCCTCCCCTATTACCATTCGATGCCTTGATCTGTGTGCTAAGTATTTCAGGCTTCATAGGGCAGGAATCGCTTAGATAATGAAGAGGAAGCGTGCAAAAATGGAAGAAACACAAGGAATTGAGGAGATGACCAGCGAGAAGTCACGTGGTCGCATGGCTCACGCAACCGCGCGAGATGGAAGAAATCAGAGTGACGCGTTCGCGTGCCTGACGCGACCGCGCGGATTGGAAGCTGCACAAACGACGCAAATGCGTGGATGACGCGCACGTGTGCAACGAAAAATGCTGAGTGACGCGATCGCGTGGACGACGCGGACGCGTGACATGCGCGATCTGCAGAATTACAAAAGTCGCTGACAGAGATTCTGGGCCGCATTTCAACCCAGTTTTCGGCCCAGAAACATAGATTAAAGTCAGGAAACATGTAGGACTTCATAAGCTTTTCATCATTCATAATTTTTAGTTTAGATGTAGTTTTTAGAAAGAGAGGTTCTCTCCTCTCTCTTAGGATTAGGATTAAGATTTTTAGAACTTAGGAATATTTTTATCTCCTCTTTTTATCAGGTTCAATATCTTTTTATTTTGACTTCTCTTAATTGTTGATTATTGATGTTGCTTATTTGGCTTATGACTCTTCATATTTGGATTGATTTTATTTTATTAATACAATTGAGGTATTTCAGACTTATATGTTACTGATGCTTGGGCTCTATCCAAATTATTTTCATTCAAGTAGATTTTATTCCCTTTTGGCTTTGGTTGATTAATTGGTAACTCTTGAATTATTAAACTCATTGTTGACTGAAAATTGAAATTATTCAAGAATTAATTCGAGTTCCAATAACTCTAGCCTTTCCCAAGGAAAGACTAGGACCTGAGGAATCAAAATTAATTCATCCACTTGACTTACCTTCATAGTTCAAGGTTGACTTAGTGGGAGAAAAATCCAATTCTCATCACAATTGATAAGGATAACCGGGATAGAACTTCCAGTTCTCATACCTTGCCAAGAGCTTTATTAGTTATTATTTTAACGACTTATTATTTTATATTACTTGTTCACCCCTTTTGAAAACCCTAAAAATATGCTTTTCCATAACCAATAATAAGAACATACCTCCCTGCAATTCCTTGAGAAGACGACCCGAGGTTTGAATACTTCGGTCATCAATTTATTTAGGGGTTTGTTACTTGTGACAACCAAAACGTTTGTAAGAAAGGACTTTTATTGGTTTAGAAACTATACTTACAACGGGAATTTATTCTGAACAGAGTTGTGCGGACGCGAGGCTGCCCTCGCGCTAGTAGCACAAAATGCGTCACGCGTCTGCGTGACCGATGCAACCGCGTCGATTAATTTAAGCGCAAGTCGCGCGACCGCGTCTCCCACGCGTCCGCGTCGCTTGCGCCGCACAACTTATCCAAGGCAGCCAAATATCTTATCTTTTCTTCCCTATATCTAATTCTTTTCTTCCTTTCTTATTTCTTTTCTTCTTTCTTCTTCCTTCTCTTACTTTCTTCTTCTCATCCCTCTTCACTTCTATTTAATTTATTTGCATAGTTTCATTCATTGCATTATTTTCATTGGTGTTAGAAATTTATTTATTTTGCTTGTGGATTATTCAAAGAATTGTTTGACATTTATATAACTTTTTAAAAGGTTGCTTGCATGTTCAATTTAATACTTTCAATGTCTTATTTACCATGCTTGCTATGTGTTTGTGAAAAAGTCCGTATGGCATCATGCACTTTTCTACATTATTCTATTCTACTATTCAATGCTTGCTTTTCACAAATTCTCTTTACTATTTTATTAATTAAATATGATTGTCAATACAAATGTTATTGTTAGTTTCTCACGACTAATAATACATTAAGGCTTTTAATGCTTGATTTACGCTACTCATGCCTTTGCCAGCATGCCAATAAACATCTTGCATTTAATTGCCTCAAATTATCATGCTATGCTTCCATTGATGTCCTAATTTCATGGAATCGTGACCATGTGTTACCGACATTCTTCTTTTATTTTGGCATGATTCTTACTAGTACTGCCCTCTCCCTTGCTCTACCCCTTTGACTTCATGTCCCTCTCTCTTCTCCCTTTTTTAGGCTGGTGGTGCGCGAAATTGTGAACAATACTTTTTCACAACTCTCATAATCCCCGGTCATGAACCCCAAAAACTTGGTAGCTCAATACCATGGCATTACACAACTTCGCACAACTAACCAGCAAGTGCACTGGGTCGTCCAAGTAATAAACCTTACGCGAGTAAGGGTCGATCCCACGGAGATTGTTAGTATTGAAGCAAGCTATGGTCATCTTGTAAATCTTAGTCAGGCAAACTCAAATGGTAATGGTGATGAACGAAAATAACAAAAAGGTAAAGATAGAGATACTTATGTAATTCATTGGTAGGAACTTCAGATAAGCGCATGAAGATGCCTTCCCTTCCGTCTCTCTGCTTTCCTACTGTCTTCATCCAATCCTTCTTACTCCTTTCCATGGCAAGCT
>NC_029780.3:23727434-23735848 GCF_000817695.3 Arachis duranensis | reverse complement strand
GTAAAAGGTCCTACTTATAGAGAACTAGTAGCCTAGGGTGTACAGAAATGAGTAAATGACATAAAAATCCACTTCCGGGCCGACTTGGTGTGTGCTTGGGCTGAGCAATGAAGCATTTTCGTACAGAGACTCTTCTTGGAGTTAAACGCTAGCTTTTATGCCAGTGACTATCATATATTGCTGGAAAGCCCAGGATGTCTACTTTCCAACGCCGTTGAGAGCGCGCCAATTGGGCTTCTGTAGCTCCAGAAAATCCACTTTGAGTGCAGGGAGGTCAGAATCCAACAGCATCTGCAGTCCTTTTTAGTCTCTGAATCAGATTTTTGCTCAGGTCCCTCAATTTCAGCCAGAAAATACCTGAAATCACAGAAAAACACACAAACTCATAGTAAAGTCCAGAAAAGTGAATTTTAACTAAAAACTAATAAAAATATACTAAAAACTAACTATATCATACTAAAAACATACTAAAAACAATGCCAAAAAGCATACAAATTATCCGCTCATCAGCTGGCCACCAGGAAGAGTAAAGAAAAAGACTCTACAACGAGCATCGGCTGAGAAACCACAACCCCCGCCACCTGCACATCTTTGCATGCACCGAGGATGGTGCAATCTTTAAGTGTGGGGAGGTTGATACCGATCTCCACGGGTAAGTTAGTCCCTTCTCAACACCAATTTTTGTTTTTCACTCTTGCATTTGCATATTTGATTGTATATTTTCTTTATTTTGTGCATATTTTTACCATTTGGTTGAAGTAATGTTTTCTTTTTCAAGAAAACTTTTTATAGTATTTCACTAATTTAAATTAAAAACTTTTTGAAAAACTTGCATGAAGAAATATTGTTCTGGAACATAGTTTAGAGCTCAAACACACAAAACCAGTGAGATTTTGAGCCTATTTGATTGGTTGCATTTTATCAACCAATATTTTATTTTTGGTGTGTGCTCTTCTCTCTAAAATTGTGATCTTTGTCTTGCTTAATTCTATATTTCCATTATTTGATGTATGCATTCACTTATATGATTGAGGCCTTGTTTCACTGAGCCTACAACCCATATGGCCTTACCTTTTATTATCCTTTGCAAACCTATGTTGAGCCTATTTTACCCTTTGTTCTTTACTTTAGCTCATCATTAACTCTAAGCAGAAAATAATAATGTCCTTCATTTGAATCCTTCATTAGCTTAGACTAGTGAAAATGCTCATGAATTAAGTGTGGGGGAAAGTGGGTTTGGAAACATTTGGTTTGGGAATTGAGTATGTTAGACTTTGTGTGAAAATGTGAAAATGTTGAGAACATATTTATGCATTCAATACCTTAATCGTATGCATTGAGAAAAACAAAAGAAAAGAAAAAAAGAGAGAGACAAAGAAAAGAAAAGGAGCAGAAAAATAAAAAGGGGACAAAATGCCCCAAAATAAATAGTGAAATCAATGCATATGAGCTGTACTCAAAACTTGGAATGCATAAATATGTGGAAAACACAGTTAATGGGAAGTTAGATTTTGTATTTTAATTAAATGGATTGTCTTAAGTTAGGTGGAAAGTTTATGTTAATTAAAGATTCAGATTTTAGTCCACTTGGCCAAATACAATCCTACCTTGGCCCTAACCCCATTACAACCCTTAAAAGACCTCTTGATTTGTGTATTGGTGCATTAAATTTTTTGTTGATTGTTAGATGAAGATCAAGCTATAGAAAGCAAGATTAGTAGAGAATTGAGAGAATTGACCCTAGACACTTGAGAGCTAGAGTGATGTACACTACCAGAAAGGGTTCAGTGCTTAATTCTATGTTCCCTGCTTTCATGAGCTATCTTCTTCTTGCAAGTTATTTGTATTGTATTTTGTGATTTGAATTAGTGAAATCCAGTTCATACTTGTTCTTGAAGGATTTATTTACTTTTTCACCAAGTAGGTAGATTCATTTTATCATGTAGTTACATTCACATTTATAGGTTGCATTACATGAGTCCTGCTTTCCCTTATTCATTTATTTTATCTCCTTAAGCTTAGCATGAGGACATGCTAATGATCAAGTGTGGGGAGGTTGATAAACCACTATTTTATGGTTTATATTGCATTTAATTGAGTGGTTTTAGCAAGCTTTTCACCCACTTATTCATAGGATTTGCATGATTTTACAATTCCTTCCTAGTTTAGTTCTATGATTGAAAACACGCTTCTTTGGTCTTAATTTAGCTTATCTTAATCCTCTCCTATTACCATTCGATGCCTTGATCTGTGTGCTAAGTATTTCAGGCTTCATAGGGCAAGAATGGCTTAGAGAATGAAGAGGAAGTGTGCAAAAATGGGAAGGAACACAAAAAATTGAGGAGATGACCAGCGAGAAGTCACGCGGTCGCATGGCTCACGTAACCACGCGAGATGGAAGAAATCAGAGTGACGCGTTCGCGTGCCTGACGCGACCGCGGAGATTGGAAGCTGCATAAACGACGCGAATGAATGGACGACGCGCACGTGTGCAACGAAAAATGCTGAGTGACGCGATCACGTGGACAACGCGGACGCGTGACGTGCGCGATCTGCAGAATTACAAAAGTC
Organism: Arachis duranensis; assembly: GCF_000817695.3. Taxonomy (NCBI): domain Eukaryota; kingdom Viridiplantae; phylum Streptophyta; class Magnoliopsida; order Fabales; family Fabaceae; genus Arachis; species Arachis duranensis. The sequence goes on along the minus strand of NC_029780.3, from coordinate 23,733,277 downwards.
GCTGGCAAAGATTCTGGGCCGCATTTCAACCCAGTTTTCGGCCCAGAAACACAGATTAAAGTCAGGAAACATGCAGGACTTCATAAGCTTTTCATAATTCATAATTTTTAGTTTAGATGTAGTTTTTAGAGAGAGAGAGAGGTTCTCTCCTCTCTCTTATGATTAGGATTAGGATTTTTAGAACTTAGGAATATTTTTATCTCATCTTTTTTATCAGGTTCAATATCTTTTTATTTTGACTTCTCTTAATTGTTGATTATTGATGTTGCTTATTTGGCTTATGACTCTTCATATTTGGATTTATTTTTTTTATTAATGCAATTGAGGTATTTCAGACTTATATGTTACTGATGCTTGGGCTCTATCCAAATTATTTTCATTCAAGTAGATTTTATTCCCTTTTGGCTTTGGTTGATTAATTGGTAACTCCTGAGTTATCAAACTCATTGTTGACTGAAAATTAGAACTCTTCAAGAATTAATTCGAGTTCCAATAACTCTAGCCTTTCCCAAGGAAAGACTAGGACCTGAGGAATCAAAATTAATTCATCCACTTGACTTACCTTCATAGTTCAAGGTTGACTTAGTGGGAGAAAAATCCAATTCTTACCACAATTGATAAGGATAACCGGAATAGGACTTTCAGTTCTCATACCTTGCCAAGAGCTTTATTAGTTATTATTTTAACGACTTGTTATTTTATATTACTTGTTCACCCCTTTTGAAAACCCCAAAAATATACTTTTTCATAACCAATAATAAGAACATACCTCCCTGCAATTCCTTGAGAAGACGACCCGAGGTTTGAATACTTCGGTTATCAATTTATTTAGGGGTTTATTACTTGTGACAACCAAAACATTTGTAAGAAAGGACTTTTATTGGTTTAGAAACTATACTTGCAACGAGAATTTATTCTGAATTCTAGACCACGCAAAAGTTCTTCTCTTAATCCTTCCATAAGAATTGACTAGAACTTGAGGATCAAGCTAATTAGTCCACTTGACCTTCCTTTGTTTAGTAAAGACTGAGCAAGTGGGATTAAAATCCAATTCTCATCACACCTGATAAGGATAACTAAGATAGGAATTCCAATTCTCATACCTTGCCAAGAGATTTTCTAATTATTAATTTATTTTTCTTGCCATTTAAATTACTTATTCCTTATTTCAAAAACCCAAAACAAAATATATCTTTTTCCATAACCAATATTAAATCATACTTCTCTGCAATTCTTTGAGAAGATGACCCGAGGTTTGAATACTTCGGTTATTTATTTTTATTGAGTTTGCTTAAGTGACAAACAAAACTTTTGTACGAAAGAATTCTCTGTTGGTTTAGAAGCTATACTTACAACGCGATTATATTTGTGAATTTCTTTACCGATAGAAAATCCGATCGTCAAAAATGGCGCCGTTGCCGGGGAATTGCAAACGTGTGCCTTATTATTGGTTATTGTAAATATTTTTCCTTTGCTTGTTTATTTGTTTTTATTTTTGTTTTTAATTTTTATTAACTACTATAAATTCTCACCCCCTTTTGGCTATGAGTTTGGTTACAATCATGTTACAGGAAAAGGAGATTACAATGAAAGCTTGGGCCATAGATGGGATAATCAAAGATGGGAAGAGTCACGAGGATTTGATCAACCCCCTTGGCAACAAACACCTCCAAGGCACTATCAACAACCATTCTATGATGTGAACCAAGACAATGGTTATGGTGGATCCCCTTGTGGTTACCAACAAGCCCCACCCTATGCTTATGAATCCCCTTGGTGGACGAAATTGTGATCAATAATAATTCCAGGCACTGTTAGAGAAGCTTTTTCTTTTCACAACTCCGTTCAACTAACCAGCAAGTGTACTGGGTCGTCCAAGTAATAAACCTTACGTGAGTAAGGGTCGATTCCACAGAGATTGTTGGTATGAAGCAAGCTATGGTCACCTTGCAAATCTCAGTTAGGCAGATTAAATTGGTTTATGGGTTTTGAAAATAGAAATAAGAGAATAGATTATAAAAAGGGATAGAAAACTTATGCAGATTCATTGGTGGGAATTTCAGATAAGTGAATGGAGATGCTGTATGGCTCAAGGACGCCTGCTCTCCTACTGCTTCTACTCAATCCTTCTTACTCCTTTCCATGGCAAGCCTTGTATAGGGGTTCAACATCAACGGTGGCTACTTTCAATCCTCTCGGGAAAATGATCCTATGCGGCTGTCACTCGCACGGCTAATCGTCTGGAGGCATCACCCATGGCTGATGACTACATCCCATCCTTGCAGTGAAAACTATGCTAACGCACTCTGTCACAGTACGGCTAATCACTGGTTGGTTCCCGCTCCTACTGGAATAGAATCCCTTGATTCTTTTGCGTCTGTCACTAACGCCCAGCACTTGCAAGTTTGAAGCACGTCACAGTCATTCATTACCGGAATCCTACTCGGAATACCACAGACAAGGTTAGACTTTCCGGATTCACTTGAGGTACAGCAGAGCTCCACACCCTTAATCTATGGTGTGCAGAAACTCCACCGTTGAAAATACATAAGTAAAAGAGGTTCAGGCATGGCCGAATGGCCAGCCCCCCTAACGTGATCAATAGCCTCTTAAGATGAAGAATAATACAAAACTGAGACTAAAGATGTCTAATACAATAGATAAATGTCCTATATATACTAGACTAGCTCCTAGGGTTTACATGAGTAAGTAATTGATGCATAAATCCACTTCCGGGGCCCACTTGGTGTATGCTTGGGCTGAGCTTGATCAATCCACGAGCTGAGGCTTCTCTTGGAGTTGAACTCTGATTTATGACGTGTTTTGGGCGTTCAACTCCGGATCATGACGTTTTTCTGGCGTTTAACTCCAGACAGCAGCTGAACTTGGCGTTCAACGCCAAGTTACATCGTCAATCTTCGAATAAAGTATGGACTATTATATATTGCTGGAAAGCCCTGGATGTCTACTTTCCAACGCCGTTGAGAGCGCGCAAATTGGAGTTCTGTAGCTCCAGAAAATCCATTTTGAGTGCAGGGAGGTCAGATTCCAATAGCATCAGCAGTCCTTTTGTCAGCCTTCTTCAGAGTTTTGCTCAAATCCCTCAATTTCAGCCAGAATTTACCTGAAATCACAGAAAAACACACAAACTCATAGTAAAGTCCAGAAATGTGAATTTAACATAAAAACTAATGAAAACATCCCTAAAAGTAGCTTGAACTTACTAAAAACTATCTAAAAACAATGCCAAAAAGCGTATAAATTATCCGCTCATCACCCCTCCTCAACATACCTTTGGACCACCATACTCACAAGCCCCCTACTACCAAACACCATCACATGATCCTAACCATTATCCACCATATCAACCACCCTATGAGCCATATGAGGCATACATAGATTCACCCCAATTCCAACCCAATTACTCCCAAGAACTACCACCTCCATATACACCACATCCATATCCATCAATCCAAGAGCCTTATGATCCTACTTATGATATCCGAGCAGAAGAAGAGTCAATGGATCGTCTCAAGGAAACAATGGATCAATTTCAAGCAACCCTACGCCAACTGGACCGAGCAATAAACCGAACAGCACCTGAAGCTTTCATGGTTAAAGAATCTCAACTTGAGAACACGGAACTAAAATGTGCTGTGCAACAAGTGGAAAAGATGGAGAGCGATGAACCACCCTCTTATCATGAACCCTTCCTCCTAAGTAATGAACCCTCACATCCACCCCAATCTCCAATGGATGACATCCTTCATGGTCTTCTTCAAGGGCAAACAAAGATGAAAAGAGATGTACTAGAATTCACGACTGACTTGACCGAGGTAGTAAATCATATAGCTCCTCAACATCTGAGTACTCAAAGTACTCCCATGGCTACATGTGGAGAATCAAAAGAAGAGCGCAGTATGAAGGAGACACTAGAAACTCCGGTGGACAATGAGGAACATGGCTTTGTATTGGAACAAGTAAAAGAAGTCATAGCAGTTACAGAGGAAGAAGTGGTTGAAGATTTAGCAGATGCTGAACCTCCATGGGAATCTAGAATTGTAAAGTACCCCTCCAATGATATTGAAATTGATGTCAAGAAGGCCAGTGCACAACCTCCATTGCATATTCCTTATGAAGACTTGGATGGGATAAATCAAGAAGTAAGTTCCCTTGGTAATGAGGATTATGCATCAAGACCTCCCAGTAATAAAACTACATCCGCAATTAAACTTCTTAAATATGAAGACTCTTATCTGATTGAGTCTAAGAATGATGTGGAAGCGGAAATCCTTAGAAAATGGAATACGGGAGTTGAGTACGCTTTGTCAAGAACGTTGGAGACTTCTCCACCTAGGTTGCCATCTACTCCTTCACTTGAGTGGGTAAAACTTATCTCTATTCGTCTTCCTATCCCACTTGAGTACGGTATTCTTGAAACAGACGGCCAACTCAAGAAGCTTGTGGCATAAAGCGTAAGAGGAGACTGTTTAGTGGTTGGAGTTGCAAATCAAGGCTCATCAAGGTTGATATTTCAAGAGTCAGATGTAAGGACTCAATTGGTGATAATTTGGTTAGATCCAAAAGAAGAGTTTGGTACTCTGTAGAGAATTCAAACTGGTTGCCACCCAATTGGAACAATGATGATCCACTTCAAGACGAGTGTAGAAACAAGATTTGGGATCCAGGCATATATGAGGATCAAATTTGGGAGCTCAAATCTTGTGAAGAACTCCATCAAAGCTTGATAAATTTACTTGGTATTGTGATGAGCGGATAATTTGTACGCTTTTTGGCATTGTTTTTAGTATGTTTTTAGTATGTTTGAGTTAGTTTTTAGTATATTTTTATTAGTTTTTAGTTAAAATTCACTTTTCTGGACTTTACTATGAGTTTGTGTGTTTTTCTGTGATTTCAGGTATTTTCTGGCTGAAATTGAGGGACCTGAGCAAAAATCTGATTCAGAGACTAAAAAGGACTGCAGATGCTGTTGGATTCTGACCTCCCTGCACTCAAAGTGGATTTTCTGGAGCTACAGAAGCCCAATTGGCGCGTTCTCAACGGCGTTGGAAAGTAGACATCCTGGGCTTTCCAGAAATATATGATAGTCCATACTTTGCCCAAGATTTGATGGCCCAAACCGGCGTTCAAAGTCACCCTCAGAATTCCCAGCGTTAAACGCCAGAACTGGCACAAGGATGGGAGTTAAACGCCCAAAATGGCACAAAAGCTGGCGTTTAACTCAAAGAAAAGTCTCTACACATGAAAGCTTCAATGCTCAGCCCAAGCACACACCAAATGGGCCCGGAAGTGGATTTTTATGTCATTTAATCATCTCTGTAAACCCTAGGCTACTAGTTTTCTATAAGTAGGTACCTCGAGTATTAATGCAATTACTATTGTTCTTCTATTCAATTCCGCTTGTTCTTGTTCTAAGATATCACTTGCTCTTCAGCTTGATGAATGTGATGATCCGTGACACTCATCATCATTCTCACCTATGAACGTGTGCCTGACAACCACCTCCGTTCTACCTTAGATTGGGTGGATATCTCTTGGATTCCTGATACACGATGCATGGTTGATCGCCTGACAGCCGAGCGCTTGCCTGACAACCGAGCCAGCCATTCCGTGAGATCAGAGTCTTCGTGGTATAGGCTAGAACTGATGGCGGCATTCAAGAGAATCCGGAAGGTCTAACCTTGTCTGTGGTATTCTGAGTAGGATTCAATGATTGAATGACTGTGACGTGCTTCAAACTCCTGAAGGCGGGGCGTTAGTGACAGACGCAAAAGAATCACTGGATTCTATTCCGGCCTGATTGAGAACCGACAGATGGATAG
>NC_029780.3:23724532-23727152 GCF_000817695.3 Arachis duranensis | reverse complement strand
TACCATGTTGATGGCGCCATTGATGATCACAATTTCGTGCACCAAGTTTTTGGCGCCGTTGCCGGGGATTGTTCGAGTTTTTGGCAAGCTTTTGGTCCGGTAACATCAGTGCCAAATTTCTGATCCGGCAACAGCACCAAGTTTTTGGCACCGTTGCCGGGGATTGTTGAGTTTGGACAACTGACGGTTCATCTTGTTGCTTAGATTAGGTATTTTTTTCAGAATTCTTGAAGATGAATTCTAGAGTTTCATGATGATTTGTTGAAGTCTGGCTGGCTGTGAAGCCATGTCTAATTTCATTGGACCAAGGTTTCAACGCATCATCACAAGAGCTTGTTGATTTCTATCAATCTTGCTTTTGGAGCAGTGATCTGCTAAGGCTTGGCTAGCCATTGGCCATGTCTAGTGTTTTGGACCGAAGCTTTCTTTGAAAGCTTGGCTGGCTGTGAAGCCATGTCTAATTCCTGGACCGGAGTCTTAGACTAAACATTGCATGATTCCTGGAATTCTCATTAAGAATTTTGATATCTTTATTTTCTTCTCTACTTAATTTTCGAAAAAGCACAAAAAAATTACAAAATCATAAAATCCAAAAATATTTCTTGTTTGAGTCTAGAGTCTCATTTTTAAGTTTGGTGTCAATTGCAGGTTTCTATTCTTCTTGCACTCATGCATGTGTCTTCATTAATCTTCAAGTTGTTCTTGATGATTTCTTACTCTGATCTTTGAATTCTCTTGACTTGAGTGTTTATGTGTCTCATATGCATTCTCATTTTGTTAGTGTCAGTAATATACAAACTGCTAAGTTTGGTGTCTTGCATGCATTGTTTATTTGATTTTAGTTACATTTTGATTTTTCCTCATGATTAAAAATCCAAAAATATTTTTAATTTGTGTCTTTTCAAGTCAATAATACAGAGAATTGAAGATTCAGAACATACTACAGAGGAATTATACAGAAAAAGCTGGGCATTCAAAACGCCCAGTGAAGAAGGAAAACTGGTGTTTAAACGCCAGCCAGGGTGCCTGGCTGGGCGTTTAACGCCCAAAAGGGTAGTAGTTTGGGCGTTAAACGCCAGAATGTGCACCATTCTGGGCGTTTAACGCCAGGATGGCACAAGAGGGAAGATTCTGTTTTTAATTCAAAATTTTTTTCAAGTTTCAAAATTTTTTGAAAATCAAATCTTTTTCAAATCAAATCCTTTCAATCAAATCTTTTTCAAAATCAATTTCTTTCTATTTTCAAAAATACTTGCTATCAATTAATGATTTGATTCAACATTTCAAGGATGTTGCCTTTTCTGTTGAGAAAGGTTTAATGTTTGAATCATATCTTTTCTTGTTAGCCAAGTTATTAATTTTTAAAATCAAATCTTTTTAAAAAATATTTTTCAAATCATATCTTCTCAATCACATCTTTTTAAAACCAATCATATCTTCTTAACCACATCTTTTTCAAAATAGTTTTCAATCATATCTTTTTAATTTCTAATTTCAAAATCTTTTTCAAAAATCAATTTACTTCTTTCTCAATCTTGGTTTTCGAAAATCGATTAAAGTTTTTCAAAATGTTTTCAAAATCTTTTACTTAATTTTCGAAAATTACTTCCCCTCTTCTCACATCCTTCTATTTATGGACTAACACTATTCCTTAATGCACAATTCGAATTCCATCTTCTTTGATAAGTTCAAATTTTCTGCTTCTGCCTTCTATTTTTCTTTTCCTCTGACACCTTAAGGAATCTCTATACTGTGACATAGAGGATTCCATATTTTCTTGTTCTCTTCTCTTTCATATGAGCAGGAGCAAAGACAAAAGCATTCTTGTTGAGGCTGACCCTGAACCTGAAAGGACCTTGAAGCGAAAGCAAAGAGAAGCTAAGGCACAACTCTCTGTAGAGGACCTAACAGAAATCTTCAAAGAAGAAGACATGGCAGCCGAAAACAACAACAATGCCAACAATACAAGGAAGGTGCCACAACAACAATGCCAACAATGCAAGGAAGGTGCTGGGTGACTTTACTGCACCTACTCCCGATTTCTATGGGAGAAGCATCTCTATCCCTGCCATTGGAGCAAACAACTTTGAGCTTAAGCCTCAATTAGTTTCTCTAATGCAACAGAATTGCAAGTTCCATGGACTTCCATTGGAAGATCCTCATCAGTTCTTAGCTGAATTCTTGCAAATCTGTGACACTGTCAAGACTAATGGGGTTGATCCTAAGGTCTACAGACTTATGCTATTCCCTTTTGCTGTAAGAGACAGAGCTAGGACATGGTTGGACTCACAACCTAAAGAAAGCCTGAACTCTTGGGAAAAGTTAGTCAATGCCTTCTTGGCAAAGTTCTTTCCACCTCAAAAATTGAGTAAGCTTAGAGTGGAAGTCCAAACCTTCAGACAGAAGGAAGGAGAATCCCTCTATGAAGCTTGGGAAAGATACAAACAATTAATCAGAAAGTGTCTTTCTGATATGCTTTCTGAATGGAGCATCATAGGTATTTTCTATGATGGTCTCTCTGAACTATCCAAGATGTCTTTGGATAGCTCTGCTGGAGGATCTCTTCATCTGAAGACGATGCCTACAGAAGCTCAAGAGCTGATTGAAATGGTTGCAAATA
>NC_029780.3:23723682-23724316 GCF_000817695.3 Arachis duranensis | reverse complement strand
AGTACTAAGGAAGCTTCATCTGAAGAAGAAGCTTATGATCCTGAGAACCCTTCAATGGAAGAGGTGAATTACATGGGAGAAACCTATGGAAACACCTACAATCCTTCATGGAGAAATCATCCAAATCTTTCATGGAAGGATCAACAGAGACCTCAACAAGGTTTCAACAATAATGGTGGAAGAAACAGGTTTAGCAATGGCAAGCCTTTTCCATCATCTTCTCAGCAACAGACAGAGAGTCCTAAGCAGAACAACTCTGACTTAGTAACCATGGTCTCTGATCTAATCAAAACCACTCAAAGTTTCATGACTGAAACAAGGTCCTCCATTAGAAACTTGGAGGGACAAGTGGGTCAGCTGAGCAAGAAAACTACTGAACTCCCTCCTAGTACTCTTCCAAGCAATACAGAAGAAAATCCAAAAGGAGAGTGCAAAGCCATCAACATGGCCGAATTTGGAGAGGAGGAAGAGGCAGTGAACGCCACTGAGGAAGACCTCAATGGACGTCCACTGGCCTCCAATGAGTTCCCCAATGAGGAACCATGGGAATCTGAGGCTCAAAATGAGACCATAGAGATTCCATTGGACTTACTTCTGCCATTCATGAGCTCTGATGAGTATTCTTCCTCTGAAG
>NC_029780.3:23719050-23719469 GCF_000817695.3 Arachis duranensis | reverse complement strand
TCTTAGATCAGATCTTGGTTCTTCTGGTTCCCTCTCTGGGGCCGAAGCCAATGATCACTCTTGTTCTTATGTATTTTCAACAGTGGAGTTTCTACACACCATAGATTAAGGTGTGGAGCTCTGCTGTACCTCGAGTATTAATGCAATTACTATTTTTCTTCTATTCAATTCCGCTTGTTCTTGTTCTAAGATATCACTTGCTCTTCAACTTGATGAATGTGATGATCCGTGACACTCATCATCATTCTCACCTATGAACGTATGCCTAACAACCACCTCCGTTCTACCTTAGATTGGGTGGATATCTCTTGGATTCCTGATACACGATGCATGGTTGATCGCCTGACAGCCGAGCGCTTGCCTGACAACCGAGCCAGCCATTCCGTGAGATCAGAGTCTTCGTGGTATAGGCTAGAACT
>NC_029780.3:23711648-23719011 GCF_000817695.3 Arachis duranensis | reverse complement strand
TAAGCTTGCCATGGAAAGGAGTAAGAAGGATTGGATGAAGACAGTAGGAAAGCAGAGAGACGAAAGGGACAAGCATCTTCATACGCTTATCTGAAATTCCTACCAATGAATTGCATAAGTATCTCTATCTTTATCTTTATGTTCTATTCATCATTCATAACCATTTGAGTTTGCCTGACTAAGATTTACAAGGTGACCATAGCTTGCTTCATACCAACAATCTCTGTGGGATCGACCCTTACTCGCGTAAGGTTTATTACTTGGACGACCCAGTACACTTGCTGGTTAGTTGTGCAAAGTTGTGATAAAGAAGTGAGATTACAATTGTGCGTACCATGTTGATGGCGCCATTGATGATCACAATTTCGTGCACCATATTGATAGAGCTTATTTGAAGTTCAAGCATTAGTAGAAGTTTCAGGATGAGTTCAAGCACAAGCTGCCATGACAAGGAGCTCACCAAATGACCAACTTAAGGACTTTAACTAAAAGTGATAGGTGGGAGACAACCTACCATGGTATGATCATTCTTTTTTTTCAATTATAATTTTATTTAGTTTTGTTTGTTTTTTAGTTTTATTTTATTTTATTTCATTGAACCTGGAATTATTCATAACATCTGCATCAGCATCTACATACTGCATTCTATATTTTGCATAAAAAAAAGAAAGCACGCGACGCGACAGCGTCGCTAACACATCCGCGTCGCAGGTGCACTAGGAAGAAAACAAAAGTGGACAGAGAGTCACATGAAAGCGTAGCTGGAGGCGTGCCTTAGGCACAAATATGCCCACGCGTCTGCGTCATGTGCAAAATAGCCTCCCACGTGTCCGCGTCATCCACGTGAACGCATGGCTCTGTGAAATTGACGTAAATGGGTGTATGGCAGTAAGTTGGGCTGGAATAGGGTTGGACTCGTGCTAGAAGCCCAAGCCCTCCCACGCAAATACGTGCCCCACGCGGCCGCGTCGTTTTCCAAAAACGGTCATCCATGCGATCGCGTCAACCACGCGAACATGTCACCCAGATTTTTGGCCAAATGAGTTTGAAACAGAGAGTTGCGCGAACGCGAGGCTGCACTCGTGCCAATCGCACAAATCATGCCACGCAATCACGTAACCCACGCATCCGCGTCACCTGACCTTATCGCACACCACGTGACCACGTCACTCATGCGTCCGCGTTGCCTGCGTCGTACAACTTATCCAGATCAGCGCCAATTATCTTATCTTTTCTTTTCTAACCCTAATTTCTTCTATCTTTTCTTCTTTTTTCTTTCTTTCTTACTTTATCTCTTTAACTTCTCATCCCTCTTCACTTCCATTCTATTTTACTTAATTTATTTGCATAGTTCATTCATTGCATTATAATTTTGTGCATATTTTTCTTTTCTTTTCTAAATTTATTACTTTTCCATTAGTGTTAAATTTTCTTTTTCAACTGTTGTATCTTTTCTGGTATTCTTATGGTGCTTCATGACTTGTTTTATTCTGATTGGGTATTATTATTCATAAGTCAATGCCATTCTTTTATGATACTTGTATTCTATTTGCATTGATATGCACTTATACTGTCTTTCATTACCCACACTCTTCCCCTTTGCTGCAATTTTTGCACTATTGATATGCCATGTGCCTCTACTATTTTTTCACTTGCATGTTTTAGCTACCATGTAATTGAGACCTTCATTACCTGGCATTAACCCCCCATACTTTATTTGTTTTTCTATCTTTATTTCTGGGTTACTTTTCTTCTTGTTCCTCTTCTTTCAGGATGGCCACCAAAGAAGAGAAAGGAAAAGCTTCTAAATGGGGAGACAAACAAGTCCATCTGCACAATCCTTGGAGAAAAGCATCAGTTGTCGCAACCCGTCCACTTGCACATCTCATCATGCACCGAGGACGGTGCAATCTTTAAGTGTGGGGAGGTCGATACCAACTTCCATGGGTTAGTTACTCTCCATCTCAACACCAATGGTTTATTTTCCTTGTTAGTTGTTGCATTTGCATGTTTGATTGCATATTTTACCACTTGGTTAAAGTAATATTTTCTTTTTTCAAGAAACTTTTTAGAGTATTTCACTAATTTAAATTAAAACTTTTTATTAAACTTGGTTGAAGAAATATTATTTTGGAACATGGTTTTTAGAGCTCAAACACACAAAACCAGTGAGATTTTGAGCCTATTTGATTGGTTGCATTTTATCGACCAATATTTTATTTTTTTTTTGTGTTTTTCTCTCTAAAATTGTGATCTTTGTCTTGCTTGATTCTATATTTTCATTGTTTAATGTATGCATGCACTTATATGATTGAGGCCTTATTTTATTGAGCTTACATACCCATATGGTCTTAACCCTTCATTATCCCTTGCAAACCAATTTGAGCCTATTTTACCCCTTTTATTCTTTACTTTAGCACATCATTAACTCTAAGTGGAAAACAATAATGTCCTTAATTTGAATCCTTGGTTAGCTTAGAGTAAGTAAGAGTGCTTATGATTTAAGTGTGGGAAAATTGGGTTTGGAAACATTTGGTTTAAGAATTGGGTGTTGTATATCTTTATGAAAATGTGAAAGAAATGTTTAGAACATGTTCATGCATTCAATAATTTAATCATATGCATTGAAAAAATAAATAAAATAAATAAAATAAAAAAAGAGAGAAAAGTAAAAATAGAAAAAAAAGGGAAAAAGAAAAAAAAGCAGAAAAATAAAAAGGGGACAAAATGCCCCAAGGTAAATGGCGATAACAATGCATATGTACTGTACTCCAAACTTGGAATGCATAAATATGTAGTAAACGCAGTTAATGGGTAGTTATTAATTTTATATTATGATTACATGTATTGTCTTAAGTTAGGGGGGAAAAGTTTAGGTTAATTAAGGATTCAGATTTTAGTCCACTTGACCAAATACAATCCTACCTTGACCTTGACCCCATTACAACCCTTAAAATACCTCTTGATATGTGTATTGGTGCATTAAATTTTTGTTGATTGTTAGATAAAGAGCAAGCCTTAGAAAGCAAGATTAGTAGAGAATTGAGAGAATTGAACCTTGAACACTTGAGCGATTAGAGTGTATACACTTCCGAGGGTTCGATGCTTGATTCCTTGTTCCCTGCTTTCATGAGCTATTTTCTTCTTGCAAGTCATTTGTACTTTGTTTTTGTGATTTGAATTAGTGAAATCCAGTTCATATTTGTTCTTGAAAGATTTATTTACTTTTTCACCAAGTAGGTAGAATCATTTTAGCATGTAGTTGAATTCATATACATAGGTTGCAATTCATGAGTCTCACTTTCCCTTATTCATTCTCTTTGTCTCCTTGAGCTTAGCATGAGGACATTCTAATGTTTAAGTGTGGGGAGGTTGATAAACCACTATTTTATGGTTTATCTTGTGCTAAATTGAGTGGTTTTTATCATCTTTTCACCCACTTATTCATATGAATTGCATGATATTATAATTCCTTCCCAAATTTATTCTATGATTGAAAACTTGCTTCCTAAAGCTTTAAATTGTGTATTTTAATTTCTATTTTATACCATTCAATGCTGTGATCTATGCATTAAGTGTTCCAAGCTTCATAGGGCAGAAATGACTTAGAGAATGGAGAGGAAGCTTGCAAAAATGGAAGGAACACAAGAAATTAAGGAGATGACCAGCGAAAAGCGACGCAGACGCATGGCTCACGCGACTACGCAAAATGGAGGAAATCGCAGTGACGCGCTCGTGTGCCTGATGCGAACGCGTGGATTGGAAGCTGCACAAGTGACGCAAACGCGTAGGCGACGCGTACGCATGGAGAGGAAAATCGCTAAATGACGCGTACACGTGACCGACGCGTACGCGTGACATACGCGATCTGTAGAAATTACAGAATACGCTGAAGATGATTTTGGGCCGCGTTTTGACCCAGATTTCAGCCCAGAAACACAGATTAAAGTCAGGGAACATGCAGAGACTCAACATATCAGATCACCTCACACGATTTTAGGTTTAGATGTAGTTTTTAGAGAGAGATGTTCTTTCCTCTCTCTTAGAATTTAGGATTAGGATTCCTTTTAAAGGATTTAGGATTTCTTCTTCTCAATTTTTAGTTTCAATGTTCCTTTTATTTATTTTCTCAATTTAGTTTATGAACTCTTCATGTTTGGATTGATTTTCTTTTATTAATGGAATTTGAGGTATTTCAGATCTATGATTTTATTTAGCTTTTTACACTCTTAGCTTTGGTTGATTAATTGGAGACACTTGAGTTATCAAACTCAGCTATTGATTGAAATTGGAATTACTGATTGATCTGGATCACTCTAAAGCTAGTCCTTCCATAAGAATTGACTAGAACTTGAGGATCAAGCTAATTAGTCCACTTGACCTTCCTTTGTTTAGTAAAGGCTGACCAAGTGGGATTAAAACCCAACTCTCATCACACCTGATAAGGATAACTAGGATAGGAATTCCAATTCTCATACCTTGCCAAGAGATTTTCTAATTATTAATTTATTTTTCTTGCCATTTAAATTACTTATTCCTTATTTCAAAAACCCAAAATAAAATATATCTTTTTTCATAACCAATAATAAATCATACTTCCCTGCAATTCCTTGAGAAGATGACCCGAGATTTGAATACTTCGGTTATTTATTTTTATTGGGTTTGCTTAAGTGACAAACAAAACTTTTGTACGAAAAGATTCTCTATTGGTTTAGAAGCTATACTTACAACGTGATTATATTTGGGAATTTCTTTACCGATAGAAAATCTGACCATCAAGGTTCATCTTCCCAAGTTTCATTACCAAATAGCTTGGAATTCAGCTTCATGATTGCTCCTAAATACAGGGCCACTTGCCCTTCAATAATATCTTCATCTTCTTCAGAAGATGAATAGTCATCAGAGCTTATGAATGGTAAAAGGAAGGTCAAAGGAATCTCTATGGTCTCTATATGAGCCTCAGATTCCTGTGGTTCCTGAAATGGGAACTCCTTTTTGTCCAGAGGATGTCCCATGAGGTCTTCCTCACTGGGATTCACGTCCTCCTCCTCCTCTCTAGGTTCGGCCACACCAAGTAAGGTTATGGCCTTGCACTCTCTTTTTGCATTCTCTTCTGTATTGCTTGGGAGAGTACTAGGAGGAGTTTCAGTGACTCTTTTACTCAGCTGACCCACTTGTGCCTCCAAATTTCTAATGGAGGACCTTGTTTCATTCATGAAACTTAGAGTGGCCTTAGATAGATCAGAGACTATGTTTGCTAGGCTAGAGGGGTTCTGCTCAGAATTCTCTGTCTGTTGCTAAGAGGATGATGGAAAAGGCTTGCTATTGCTAAACCTATTTTTTCCACCATTATTAAAGCCTTGATGAGGCTTGTGTTGATCCTTCCATGAGAAATTTGGATGATTTCTCCATGAGGGATTATAGGTGTTTCCATAGGCTTCACCCATGTAATTCACCTCTGCCATTGCAGGGTTCTCAGGATCAAAGCTTCTTCTTCAGAAGATGCCTCTTTAGTACTGTTGGATGCGTTTTGTAATCCATTTAGACTCTGAGAAATCATATTGACTTGCTCATTCAACATTTTGTTCTGAGCCAATATGGCATTCAGAGCATCAATTTCAAGAACTTCCTTCCTCTGAGGCGTCCCAATACTCACAGAATTCCATTCAGAGGTGTACATGAACTGGTTATTTGCAACCATTTCAATGAGTTCCTGAGCTTCTGTAGGCATTTTTTTTAGGTGAATAGATCCACCTGCAGAATGGTCCAATGACATTTTAGATAATTCAGACAGACCATCATAGAATATATCCAGGATGGTCCATTCTGAGAGCATGTCAGAAGGACACTTTTTGGTCAGTTGCTTGTATCTTCCCAAGCTTCATAGAGGGATTCACCTTCTTTCTGCCTGAAGGTTTGAACATCCACTCTAAGCTTGCTCAGTGATAAACCCCATTTTTAGGGTTTATCTTGTACTGATTTCGAGGGTTCTATCAATGATCCTATGCACTTATTCATATGAAAATACATGATTTTGTGTTCCTTTCCAAATTTTGCCTCATGGATGAAAACATGCTTCTTTTGCACTAAATTAGATACATTATTAATCCTCCTCTAGTACCATTCGATACCGTGACCCGTGTGTTACGTGGTTTCAGAGTTTATAGGGCACGGATGACTCGGAGGAGAGAACGGGAGCATGCATAAAGGAAAGGTGCATGGAAAATCAAGCTTTGAAAACTTCAGCAGTAGCGCGTGCACGCACATGGCGCGTCTGCGCAGATTCGAGCCAAAGCCAGGAGCCAAGCTATGAGTCGGCGTGTTTAGTGACTGGACTATAATCCTCATGGACGCGCCAGCGTGCTTTACGCCTGCGCGCGGATTGCGATCGCCGCAGGGGCGCGCGCGCGTGCTGAGCATGCACGCACCGATGGTCACACATGATTTTTTATGAAAGCATGTGACCAGAATGTGGAGGCAGTTAGAGACCCTGTTTTGGGGAAGAGAATTGGCGGGAAAAGTTTAAGAAGGCCAAAGAGTGAAGGGTTAAGGGACTTTTGACTCATTTTTACATTTTTCTAGATATTTTCCTAGAGTTGGTTACATTTTGGGTAGTGAGAGAACCTCCAACCTCTCTCTAGGATTTCATTCTCCACATTCTCTACTACAATTCTCCTTTGATTTACTTGGTGAGATCCATTGTAATATACTTTTATTTGATGCAATTAGTAGATCTACTCTTCTCCTATTCTCAATTTGTGTTCTTTGATCGTCTCACTTTGGATCTAGCTTTGCCTTTGTTACTTGGATTTGGAACTAGTGAATTGAGGTACTTTCATATCCATTACTTGTAATTGTTCAATTGTGGATAATTGTGTGATTTAGATCCCTTGAATTCAATTCTCTATTTCAATTTCATAATGCCTCTTATGAATTGATGAGCGGATAATTTGTATGCTTTTTGGCATTGTTTTTAGTATGTTTTTAGTATGATATAGTTAGTTTTTAGTATATTTTTATTAGTTTTTAGTTAAAATTCACTTTTCTGGACTTTACTATGAGTTTGTGTGTTTTTCTGTGATTTCAGGTATTTTCTGGCTGAAATTGAGGGACCTGAGCAAAAATCTGATTCAGAGACTAAAAAGGACTGCAGATGCTGTTGGATTCTGACCTCCCTGCACTCGAAGTGGATTTTCTGGAGCTACAGAAGCCCAATTGGCGCGCTCTCAACGGCGTTGGAAAGTAGACATCCTGGGATTTCCAGCAATATATGATAGTCCATACTTTGCCCAAGATTTGATGGCCCAAACCGGCGTTCAAAGTCACCCTCAGAATTCCCAGCGTTAAACGCCGGAACTGGCAC
>NC_029780.3:23708414-23710815 GCF_000817695.3 Arachis duranensis | reverse complement strand
ACCAAGTTTTTGGGGTTCATGTCCGGGGATTATGAGAGTTGTGAAAAAGTATTGTTCACAATTTCGCGCACCAAGTTTTTGGCGCCGTTGCCGGGGATTGTTCAAGTTTTGGTCAAGCTTTTGGTAACATCAGTGCCAAGATCCGGCAACAGCATCAAGTTTTGGCGTTATTGCCAGGGATTGTTCTAGTTTGGACAACTGACGGTTCATCTTGTTGCTTAGATTAGGTATTTATTTTTTTTTTTTCGAAATTCTTGAAGATGAATTCTAGAGTTTCATGATGATTTGTTGAAGTCTGGCTGGCTGAGAAGCCATGTCTAATATCATTGGACCGAGGTTTCAACTTATCATCACAAGAGCTTGTTGATTTTTATCAATCTTGCTTTTGGAGCAGTGATCTGCTAAGGCTTGGCTGGCCTCTGGCCATGTCTAGTGTTTTGGACCGAAGCTTTCCTTGAAAGCTTGGCTGGCTGTGAAGCCATGTCTAATTCCTGGACCGGAGTCTTAGACTAGGATTGCACTGATTCCTGGAATTCTCATTAAGAATTTTGATACCTTTTTCCACTTAATTTTCGAAAAACACAAAAAAATAAAAAAAAAATCATAAAATCCAAAAAAAAAATTTCTTGTTAAAGTCTAGTGTCTCATTCTAAGTTTGGTGTCAATTACATGCATACATTCATGTGTCTTAGTGATCTTCAAGTAATTCTTGATGATTTTCGTGCTCTGATCTTTAAATTTAATTGACTTGAGTGTTTTGTGTGTCTCATATGCATTCTCATTAGTGTCAGTAGTATACAAACTACTAAGTTTGGTGTCTTGCATGCATTGTTATTTAATTTTAGTTGCATTTTGATTTATCCTTATTATTTAAAATCCAAAAATAAGGAACGCAGCCCAAAACCTAAAGGCCGAAAAGGCCCAGAAAAGGCGGTTCCACAAAGATAGAGATAAAACTCCCAAAAGATAAGATAAGATAAGAATATCTTATCCAGGGGAGATCACGGCCAACTACTATAAATACACTGGAGCACCCAGGTATGGTACACATTCCACATTCTACACATATCTGCTTGGACCCATGCTAACTTAAGCATCGGAGTGTCATTGCAGGTACCACCACCAATCACTCTACATATCAAGCTCGGGTCCCTGACCCCCACCTCGGGCTTCTCTAGACGACCGAGCTATACGTTTCAGGTAACCCTCGGAACACTTACTATCAATTAATGATTTGATTCAACATTTCAAGTATGTTGCCTTTTCTGTTGAGAAAGGTTTAATGTTTGGATCATATCTTTTCTTGTTAGTCAAGTTTTTAATTTTCAAATCAAATCTTTTTAAAATATTTTTCAAATCATATTTTCTCAATCACATCTTTTTAAAACTAATCATATCTTCTTAACCACATCTTTTTCAAAATAGTTTCAATCAAATCTTTTTGATTTCTAATTTCAGAATTTTTTTTTCTTTTTCACTTTCATTTTTTCGAAAATTAAGTAATGTTTTTCAAAAATATTTTCAAAATCTTCCACTTAATTTTCGAAAATTACTTCCCTCCTTCTCACATCCTTCTATTTATGGACTAACACTATCCCTTAATGCAAAATTCGAACTCCATCTTCTTTGATAAGTTCGAATTTTCTACTTCTGTCTTCTACTCTTCTTTTCCTCTAACACTTCAAGGAATCTCTATACTGTGACATAGAAGATTCCACATTTTCTTGTTCTCTTCTCTTTCTTATGAGCAGGAGCAAAGACAAAGGCATTCTTGTTGAGGCTGATCCTGAACCTGAAAGGACCTTGAAGAGAAAGCTCAGAGAAGCCAAAGCACAACTCTCTTTAGAGCACCTAACCGAATTCTTCAAAGAAGAAGAACACATGGCAGCAGAAAACAACAATGCCAACAATGCAAGGAAGGTGATGGGTGACTTTACTGCACCTACTCCCGACTTCCATGGGAGAAGCATCTCTATCCCTGCCATTGGAGCAAACAACTTTGAGCTTAAGCCTCAATTAGTTTCTCTAATGCAACAGAATTGCAAGTTCCATGGACTTCCATTGGAAGATCCTCATCAGTTCTTAGCTGAATTCTTGCAAATCTGTGACACTGTCAAGACTATTGGGGTTGACCCTGAGGTCTACAGACTTATGTTATTCCCTTTTTCTGTAAGAGACAGAGCTAGGACATGGTTGGACTCTCAACCCAAAGAAAGCCTGGACTCTTGGGAAAAGCTAGTCAATGCCTTCTTGGCAAAGATCTTTCCACCTCAAAAATTGAGTAAGCTTAGAGTGGAGGTCCAAACCTTCAAACAGAAGGAAGGAGAATCCCTCTATGAAGCTTGGAAAAGATACAAACAATTAATCAGAAAATGTCCCACTGATATGCTTTCTGAATGGA
>NC_029780.3:23706141-23706593 GCF_000817695.3 Arachis duranensis | reverse complement strand
TAATGACATTAAAGAAGCGCTTGTTGGGAGGCAACCCAATGTTTTATAATTAACTATTTTCTTTTGTTATTTTATATTTTTTGTAGGTTGATGATCATAAGAAGTCACAAAATCAATGAAAAAAGCAAAAACAGAATGAAAAACAGGAAGAAAAACATCACACCCTGGAGGACACACCCACTGGCGTTTAAACGCCAGTGAGGTTAGCTGTTGGGCGTTTAACGCCCAGTCTGGCACCATTATGGGCGTTTAACGCCAGAAAGGGGCACCAGACTGGCGTTTTCTGGCGTTAAACGCCAGAGAAGGGCAAGATGCTGGCGTTAAACGCCAGAAATGGGCACCAGCCCGGCGTTTAACGCCAGAAAAGGCACAAAACGTGATTTTGCATGCCATTTGGTGCAGGGATGACTTTTCCTTGACACCTCAGGATCTGTGGACCCCACAGGATCCCA
>NC_029780.3:23703230-23705446 GCF_000817695.3 Arachis duranensis | reverse complement strand
GTGAATATCCGGAGATCCGACATGAGATCCGAAGAAGAGGTTGGGAAGTCCTTACCAACCCCATTCAACAAGTCGGAATCTTGATGGTCCAAGAGTTCTATGCCAATGCATGGATCACCAAGAACCATGACCAAAGTGTGAACCCGAATCCAAAGAATTATCTTACTATGGTTCGGGGGATATACTTGGATTTTAGTCCGGAGAGTGTGAGGGTGGCGTTCAACTTGCCTATGATGCAAGGAGATGAACATCCTTACACTAGAAGGGTCAACTTTGATCAAAGGTTGGACCAAGTCCTCACAGTCATATGTGAAGAGGGCGCCCAATGGAAGAGAGATTCAAGAGGAAAGCCAGTTCAACTAAGAAGGCATGACCTCAAGCCCGTGGCTAGAGGATGGTTAGAGTTCATACAACGCTCAATCATTCCCACTAGCAACCGGTCCGAAGTTACCATAGACCGGGCTATCATGATCCATAGCATTGGACCCGTTCTTTGATTTCCTTGTTCTTTATTCTTCTGTTTTTCGAATTTTATGCTTATGTTTATCCATGTTTGTGTCTTGTGATCATTAGTGTCTTAGTGTCTATGCCTTAAAGTTATGAATGTCCTATGAATCCCTCACCTTTCTTAAATAAAAATGTGCTTAATTGATAAAAGAAAGAATTGCATGAATTTTGAATTTTATAACAGTTTAATTATTTTGATGTGGTGGCAATATTTTTGTTCTCTGAATGTATGCTTAAACAGTGCATATGTATCTTGAATTTGTGGTTTATGAATGTTTGCTCTTGAAAGAATGATGAAAAAGGAGACATGTTACTGAGGATCTGAAAAATCATTAAAATGATTCTTGAAGCAAGAAAAAGCATTTCTATTCAAAAAAAAAATCAAAAAAAGAGAGAAAAATCGAAAAAAAATATATAGAAATAAGAGTTGTGATCCAAGGCAAATAAGAGTGTGCTTAAGAACCCTGGACACCTCTAATTGGGGACTTTAGCAAAGCTGAGTCACAATCTAGAAAGGTTCACCCAATTATGTGTATGTGGCATGTATGTATCCGGTGGTAATACTGGAAGACAAAGTGCTTTGGGCCACAGCCAAGACTCAGTAAGTAGCTTTGTTCAAGAATCATCATACTTTACTAGGAGAATCATTAACACTATCTGGATTCTAAGTTCCTAAAGAAGCCAACCATTCTGAATCTCAAAGGATAGAGTGAGATGCCAAAACTGTTCAGAGGCAAAAAGCTAAAAGCCCCGCTCATCTAATTAATACTGATCTTCATAGATGTTTTTGGAATTCATTGCATATTCTCTTCTTTTTATGTTATTTGATTTTCAGTTGCTTGAGGACAAGCAACAATTTAAGTTTGGTGTTGTGATGAGCGGATAATTTGTATGCTTTTTGGCATTGTTTTTAGTATGTTTTTGGTATGATCTAGTTAGTTTTTAGTATATTTTTATTAGTTTTTAGTTAAAATTCACTTTTCTGGTCTTTACTATGAGTTTGTGTGTTTTTCTGTGATTTCAGGTATTTTCTGACTGAAATTGAGGGACCTGAGCAAAAATCTGATTCAGAGACTAAAAAGGACTACAGATGCTGTTGGATTCTGACCTCCCTGCACTCGAAGTGAATTTTCTGGAGCTACAGAAGCCCAATTGGCGCGCTCTCAATGGCGTTGGAATGTAGACATCCTGGGCTTTCCAGCAATATATGATAGTCCATACTTTGCCCAAGATTTGATGGCCCAAACTGGCGTTTAAAGTCACCCTCAGAATTCCCAGCGTTAAACGCCGGAACTGGCACAAGAATGGGAGTTAAACGCCCAAACTGGCACCAAAGCTGGCGTTTAACTCCAATAGGAGTCTCTACACGAAAATGCTTCATTGCTCAGCCCAAGCACACACCAAGTGGGCCAGGAAGTGGATTTTTATGTCATTTACTCATCTCTGTACACCCTAGGCTACTAGTTCTCTATATATAGGACCTTTTACTATTGTATTTTCATCTTTGGACATCTAGTTCTTAGATCATATCTGGGTAGTTATCCACATTTTTATGCTATCTTAGATCATTGGGAGGCGGGCCATTCGGCCATGCCTAGACCTTGTTCTTATGTATTTTCAACGGTGGAGTTTCTACACACCATAGATTAAGGTGTGGAGCTCTGCTGTACCTCGAGTATTAATGCAATTACTATTGTTCTTCTATTCAA
>NC_029780.3:23696119-23703222 GCF_000817695.3 Arachis duranensis | reverse complement strand
TGAATGACTGTGACGTGCTTCAAACTCCTAGCAGGCGGGGCGTTAGTGACAGACGCAAAAGAATCGATGGATTCTATTCCGGCTTGACCGAGAACCGACAGCTGAATTCCGCGTGCTGTGACAGAGCATATGCAATCGTTTTCACTGAGAGGATGGGAGGTAGCCATTGACAACGGTGAAACCCTACACAAGCTTGCCATGGAAAGGAATAAGAAGGATTGGATGAAGACAGTAGGAAAGCAGAGAGACGGAAGGGAAGGCATCTTCATGCGCTTATCTGAAGTTCCTACCAATGAATTACATAAGTATCTCTATCTTTACCTTTGTGTTATTTTCGTTCATCACCCATATACATTTGAGTTTGCCTGACTAAGATTTACAAGATAACCATAGCTTGCTTCAATACTAACAATCTCCGTGGGATCGACCCTTACTCGCGTAAGGTTTATTACTTGGACGACCCAGTGCACTTGCTGGTTAGTTGTGCGAAGTTGTGTAATGCCATGGTATTGAGCTACCAAGTTTTTGGGGTTCATGTCCGGGGATTATGAGAGTTGTGAAAAGTATTGTTCACAATTTCGCGCACCATGAATGCTCACCATATGTTTGATAAAATGCTAACACTAGTTATGGAGTAAAAGTTTTCACTTGGCTTAGGGTTTGAATCATTAGGAAAACTTGAATAGTGGATGTCAATTGTTGATTGAGAATTGATTGTTTGATATCCACTTTTTCTAGCTTGAACTAGTACATCAATCTTCAAAAACACAACAAAAGCTTCCTAATTAATAACATGCATTCTATAGTAATTCCAAGGGAGGATGACTCGGGAGATTAATACTCTTGATTGTAGATTGTAGAATTGTTTGATGCGAGATTTGAGTGTCGATTAGACTATACTCACGATTGTATTCACTATTAAATTCTATATCGACATACAAAATTTTGTTTATCACTCAGCTTTTGAGGAGGAAATAATTTGGCTAAGAAAGCCGTAACCAGCTTATCCCAAGAGTTCAGGCTATCTCTAGGTTGAGAGTCCAACCATATTCTAGCTCTATCTCTTACAGCAAAAGGGAAAAGCATAAGCTTATAGACCTCGGGATCAACTCCATTGGTCTTAACAGTATCACAGATCTGCAAGAATTCAGTTAAGAACTGAAAAGGATCTTCTGATGGAAGTCCATGAAACTTATAATTCTGTTGCATCAGAGAAACTAATTGAAACTTTAGCTCAAAATTGTTTGCTCCAATGGCAGGGATTGAGATGCTTCTTCCATAGGAACTAATTGTTCGGCCATTACTTCTTTTTCGAGATTCTCTGTAAGGTTTTCTCTGGATTGTTGTGCTTTAGCTTCTCTTAGCTTCTTCTTCAGAGTCCTTTCAGGTTCAGGATCTACTTCAACAAGAATGTCCTTGTCCTTGCTCCTGCTCCTATGAAAAAGAAGAGGACAGAAAAGAAGAGGAATCCTCTATGTCACAGTATAGAGATTCCTTTATGTGAGTAGAAGAAGAAAAGAATAGAAGAAGGAGAAGAGAAAAATTCAAACACAGAGAAGAAGAGAAGGTTTGAATTTTAAGATGAAGAGAAGTGTTGGTAAATGAATAAAATAAATAAAAAGAGATGAGAGAGAGAGAGAGAGAGGGAATTTGAATATTAACTAAAAGAGAAGAAAAATATTTTTGTTTTTGTTTTAAAAATTAGTTAGTATTCGAAAATTAAGAAAAGGAATAAAATAAAAATTAAAATTTGAAACAATTGGTTAATTAAAAAGATTTTTGAAAAAGAGGAAGGTGATTTTCGAAAATTAGGGAGAGAAAAGTAGTTAGGTGGTTTTGAAAAAGATAAGAAATAGTAGAATAAACATGATTTGAAAAAAAGATATGTTTGACAAGATATGATTGAAAAGATATGATTAAAAAGATATGATTGAAATTTATTTTGAAAAAGATTTAATTTTTAAAATCAGAATTAATGACTTGACTCACAAGAAATCAAAAGATATGATTTTAAGATTTTAAGTTTGAATTTTTCTTAACAAGAAAGTAACAAACTTGAACTTTTTGAATCAAGACATTATTGTTAGTATTAATTTCGAAAAATATGGGGTAAAAATAGGAAAAAGATTTTGAAAAGTTTTGAAAAAGATTTTTGAAAATTTTTGAAAAGTAAAGGAAAAAAATGACAAAGATTTGATTTTGAAAAATATTTTGAAAAGATAAATTTTTGAAATTGAAATCTTGACTTGACTAACAAGAAACAACTTATTTTAAAAATTTTTGACTAAGTCAACCCAAAGATTTCAAAAATTATGAGTAAAATAAGGAAAAGATTTTTTTTTGAATTTAATGAGGAAAGAGAAAAAAAAATGACTCAACACATAAAAATTTTGGATTAAAACAAATGATGCATGCAAGAACACTATGAATGTCAAGATGAACACCAAGAACACTTTGAAGATCAAGATGAACATCAAGACTTATTTTTTGAAAAATTTACAAGAAAAGAAACACATGCAAGACACCAAACTTAGAAATTTTAAACTTTTGACTCTAAAAATTTGAAAATGCATATGAAAAACAAGAAAAGACACAAAACAAGAAAATATGAAAATCAAACAAGGAGACTCATTAAGAACAACTTGAAGATCATGAAGAATGCAATGCATGAATTTTCGAAAAAATTTTTTAGAAAAATTAAAACATGCAATTGACACCAAACTTAAAAATTGACACTAGACTCAAACAAGAAACACAAAATATTTTTTGGTTTTTATGATTTTATTTAATCTTTTTGGATTTTTCAAAAATTATTTTTAGAAAAACAAAAAAGAAGAAAATTTTTGAAAGATTTTGAAAACTTTTTGAAAATAAAATAATGGTAGAAATAAGAAGAAAATTACCTAATATGAGCAACAAGATGAACCGTCAGTTGTCCAAACTCGAACAATCTCCGGCAACGGCGCCAAAAACTTGGTGCACGAAATTGTGATCTCAATGGCGCCAACAACTTGGTACGCACAATTGTAATCTCAACTCTTTTTCACAACTTCGCACAACTAACCAGCAAGTGCACTGGGTCGTCTAAGTAATAAACCTTACGTGAGTAAGGGTCGATCCCACGGAGATTGTTGACTTGAAGCAAGCTATGATCATCTTGTAAATCTCAGTCAGGCGGATTCAAATGGTTATAGAGCTTTGATAATTAAAAGATAAATAAAACATAAAATAAAGATAGAGATACTTATGTAATTCATTGGTGGGAATTTTAGATAAGCGTATGGAGATGCGTTTGATAAGTAATTTGAATTCTCACTGCAGCTACCAAACAGCTTCCTAGACCCATTCAATTGAGCTCTACACCAACCCTTGCGTTTAAACTTAAAGCTTCCAACCATAATGAACCTTGCAGGACAATTCTTACCACTGACCATCTTCCTCTTACTCTTAATGTCACAAAGAACTCTAAGTTAACCATCCGTCTCCAGTAGCCCATATTCAAGTAGGATTAGAAAGCTAAGGGATATGAATTTTACCCACTTGAATGTTGTGAAGGATGATGGCCACTTAGGGGGAGGGGTCTCTAATAACTTTGGCAAGGTGATTTCAAGCTCCACTCCCTTGTGCTCTTTGACAACTTCCACCTCTTTGCAAACTTCTTTGATTTCAATCTCTTCCTCTTGGTAGCTTTCTTCTAATTCAAACTCTTCTTTATTACTTACCAAGGGCATGGGAGGTTGTGCTTCTTCTTCTTTAATTTCCATATCTTGATTAACCTCTTCCAAGTCTTCAACTATGATATGCCTTGGAGGTTGTACACCCTCATCAGCATCAATTTCAATCGCCTTGGAAGGAGGCTCTATGTCTTGACATTCCCATAGAGGTTCAGCATCTCCTAAGTCTTCAACCATTTCTTCTTCTTCAATAATTCCGGCTTCCTCCACTTGTTTCAGTACAAATTCATGCTCTTCACTGTCCACCGGAATTTCTAATGTCTCCTTCATGCTACGTTCTTCATTAGATTGTCCACATAAAGCCACGGGGGTTCCATGAGTGTCCGAACGTCGGGAAGCCAATTGATTTATTGCTTGATTCAACTGATGAAGGGTTGCCTGAAATCGATCCATTGTTTCCTTGAGACGATTCGTTGATTCTTGTTCCGCTTGGGTATCATAAGTAGGACCATGAGGCTCTTGGATTGATGGATATGGATATGGTGCATGTGGAGGTGGTGGTTCTTGGGAGTAATTGGGTTGGAATTGGGGTGGTTCTATATATGGTTCATATGGTTCATAAGGTGATTGGTGTGGTGGATACGGGTTAGGGTCATATAGAGGTGAATGGTGGAAAGGGGCTTGTGAGTATGGTGGTCCAAAGTCATGTTGAGGAGGGGGTTCATAGGCATATGGTGGTGGTTGTTGATAATCAAAAGAGTGCTCACCATAGCCATTGCCTTGATATGCATCACAGAATGGTTGTTGATAGTTCATTGGAGGTGGTTGTTGCCATGAGGGTTGATCAAATCCTTGTGGCTCCTCCCATCTTTGATTGTCCCAACCTTGATGCATGTTCTCATTGTAATATCCTCTTCCTGCAACATAATTGTAACCAGACTCATAGCCAAAGGGGTGAGAGTTCATAGTAGTATGAGAAAATTAGAAATAAAAACTAACAAAAAGAAAATATTTTGAAAAAGATAATATTTTTGAAAAAAAAAGATAAGATAAGATTTTGAAAAAGATATAATTTTTGAAAAAAGGATAAAATAAGATTTTGAAAAAGATATGATATTTTTTTTGAAAAATATTTACAATAACCAATAATAAGGCACACGTTTGCAATTCCCCGGCAACGGCGCCATTTTGAAGAACTGAAGATTGATGGTTTAGAAGTTATAGTAAACTCTCGTTGTAAGTATAGTTACTAAACCAAGCAATCAACCTTTCTTACAAACGTTTTGTTTGTCACTTAAGCAAACCAAATAAAATTGATAACCGAGTATTTAAACCTCGGGTCGTCTTCTCAAGGAATTGCAGGGAGGTATGTTCTTATTATTGGTTATGAAGATTGTAAATCGGGGTTTTAAAGATGAGGAACAAGTAATTTAAATGGCAGGTAAAATAAATAAATAACTGTAAAATAAACTTTTGGCAAGGTATGAGAAATTTGAAGTCATATCCTAGTTATCCTTATCAATGATGATGAAAATTAGATTTTTCTCCCACTATGTTAACTTCTAACTATGAAGGTAAGTTAAGTGGATGAATTAATTCAAATCCTCAAATTCCAGTCTTTCCTTGGGAAAAGTTAGAATTATTGGATCTCGAATTAATCCTTGAAGAATTCCAATTTTTAATCAACAATGAGTTTGACAACTCAAGAGTTACCAATTAGTCAACCAAAGCCAAAAGGGAATAAAATCTACTTGAATGAAAATAATTTGGATAGAGCCCAAGCATCAATAACATAAATTAGAGAAAACAATCATAAGTCTGAAATACCTCAAATTATATTAAATAGAAAGTCAGATTGAATATAGAAATCCATAAGCTAAATTGGCAACATCAAATAATCAACTAAAGTGATAAATAAAAGTAGAAAATAAATTAAAGGAACATTGAACCTGTGATGAAGAAGTTGAAATCCTAATCCTAATCCTAATCCTAAGAGAGAGGAGAGAGCCTCTCTCTCTCTCTCAAAACTACATCTAAAACCTAAAATTGTGAGTTATGAAAGCATAATGAGTCTCTGCATGTTTCCTGACTTTAATCTGTGTTTCTGGGCCTAGGTTGAAATGCGGCCCAGAATCTCTGTCAGCGACTTTTGTAATTTTGCAGATCACGCACGTCACGCGTCCGCGTCGTCCACGCGATCGCGTCACTCAGCGTTTTTCGTACCACGCGTGCGCGTCGTCCACACATTCACGTCGTTCGTGCAGCTTCCAATCCGCGCGGTCGCGTCAGGCACGCGAACGCGTCACTCTGATTTCTTCCATTTCGCGCAGTCGCGTGAGCCATGCGACCGCGTGACTTCTCGCTGGTCATCTCCTCAATTCCTTGTGTTCCTTCCATTTTTGCACGCTTCCTCTTTATTCT
The DNA here is from genome assembly GCF_000817695.3 of Arachis duranensis. Classification (NCBI taxonomy): domain Eukaryota; kingdom Viridiplantae; phylum Streptophyta; class Magnoliopsida; order Fabales; family Fabaceae; genus Arachis; species Arachis duranensis. Next base: position 23,697,127 of record NC_029780.3, on the reverse strand, counting down.
CTAAGCCATTCCTGCCCTATGAAGCCTAAAACACTTAACACACAGATCAAGGCATCGGATGGTAATAAGAGAGGATTAAGATTAGCTAAATTAAGACCAAAGAAGCATGTTTTCAATCATAGAACTAAACTAGGAAGGAATTGTAAAATCATGCAAATCTTATGAATAAATGGGTGAAAAGCTTGATAAAACCACTCAATTAAATACAATATAAACCATGAAATAGTGGTTTATCAGCGTTATTCCTTCTGAATCTCTGCTTTCCTACTGCCTTCATCCAATCCTTCATACTCCTTTCTATGGAAAGCTGTATGTTAGGGGGATCACCGTTGTCAATGGCTACCGTCCGTCCTCTCAGTGAAAATGGTCCAAATGCGCTGTCACCGTGATGAGCGGATAATTTATACGCTTTTTGGCATTGTTTTTATATAGTTTTTAGTAAGTTTAAGCTACTTTTAGGGATGTTTTCATTAGTTTTTATGTTAAATTCACATTTCTGGACTTTACTATGAGTTTTTGTGTTTTTCTGTGATTTCAGGTAAATTCTGGCTGAAATTGAGGGATTTGAGCAAAACTCTAAAGAAGGCTGACAAAAGGACTGCTGATGCTGTTGGAATCTGACCTCCCTGCACTCGAAATGGATTTTCTGGAGCTACAGAACTCCAATTGGCGAGCTCTCAACGGCGTTGGAAAGTAGACATCCAGGGCTTTCCAGCAATATATAATAGTCCATACTTTATTCGAAGAATGACGACGTAACTTGGCGTTGAACGCCAAGTACACGCTGCTGTCTGGAGTTAAACGCCAGAAAAACGTCATGATCCAGAGTTGAATGCCAAATGGCGCTCTCTCAACGTTGTTGGAAAGTAGACATTCAGAGCTTTCCAGAAATATATAATAGTCCATACTTTATTCGGGAATTGATGACGTAAAGTGGCGCTCAACGCCAAGTACATGCTGCTGTCTGGAGTCAAACGCCAGAAACACGTCACGACCCGGAGTTGAACG
>NC_029780.3:23694892-23695064 GCF_000817695.3 Arachis duranensis | reverse complement strand
GCTCTCAACGGCGTTGGAAAGTAGACATCCAGGGCTTTCCAGCAATATATAATAGTCTATACTTTATTCGAAGATTGACGACGTAACTTGGCATTGAACGCCAAGTTCATGCTGCTATCTGGAGTTAAACGCCAGAAAAACGTCATGATCCGGAGTTGAACGCTCAAAACAT
>NC_029780.3:23694521-23694672 GCF_000817695.3 Arachis duranensis | reverse complement strand
ATTGTATTTTGAATCCTGTGATCACGTTTTGGGGGCTGGCCATTCAGCCATGCCTGAACCTTTCACTTATGTATTTTCAACGGTGGAGTTTCTACACCCCATAGATTAAGGGTGTGGAGCTCTGCTGTACCTCAAGTATTAATGCAATTCT
>NC_029780.3:23692431-23694222 GCF_000817695.3 Arachis duranensis | reverse complement strand
ACTGAGATTTACAAGGTGACCATAGCTTGCTTCATACCAACAATCTCTGTGGGATCGACCCTTACTCACGTAAGGTTTATTACTTGGACGACCCAGTACACTTGCTGGTTAGTTGAACGGAGTTGTGAATTCAACTGGTGCCACAATAATGATTTCATACAAGTATAAAAGAATATGGATCACAATTTCGTCCACCAAGTTTTTGGCGCCGTTGCCGGGGATTGTTCAAGTATGGACAACTGACGGTTCATCTTGTTGCTCAGATTAGGTAATTTTCTTTTCAAAAATCTTTTTCAAAAATTTTTCTTTTCTTTTTCGTTTATTCCAAAAATGTTTTCCGAAAAAAAAATTAATAAAAATACAAAAAATTAGAAAATCATAAAAATAAAAAATATTTTGTGTTTCTTGTTTGAGTCTTGTGTTAATTTTTAAGTTTGGTGTCAATTGCATGCTTTTAAAAATTTTTCTTGCATTTTTCGAAAATCTCATGCATTCATAGTGTTCTTCATGATCTTCAAGTTGTTCTTGACAAGTCTTCTTGTTTGATCTTGATGATTTCTTGTTTTGTGTCTTTTCTTGTTTTTCATGTGCATCTTTGCATTCATATTTTTCATGCATTAAAGATATCTAAGTTTGGTGTCTTGCATGTTTTCTTTGCATCAAAAATTTTTCAAAATTATGTTCTTGATGTTCATCATGATCTTCAAAGTGTTCTTGGTGTTCATCTTGACATTCATAGCATTCTTGCATGCATTCATTGTTTTGATCTAAAAATTTCATGCATTGCGTATTTTTGTTGTTTTTCTTTCTCATAATTAAAATATTCAAAAATCAAAAAAAAAATATCTTTTCCTTATTTTCCTCCAAATTTTCAAAATTTTGGGTTGACTTGGTCAAAAATTTTCAAAATTAGTTGTTTCTTACAAGTCAAATCAAAATTTCAATTTTAAAAATCTTATCTTTTCAAAATCTTTTTCAAAAATCATATCTTTTTCATTTTTTTTATAAATTTCGAAAAATTTTAAAATTATTTTTCAAAATATTTTCAAAAATCTTCTTCTTATCTTTATATCAAATTTTCGAAAAAAAAATTTTTTCAAAATCTTTTTCTTATCTTTAAATCAAAGTTTCGAAAATTAGCTATCAATTAATGTGATTGGTTCAAAAATTTGAAGTTTGTTACTTTCTTGTTAAGAAAGGTTCAATCTTTAAGTTCTAGAATCTTATCTTGTAGTTTCTTGTTAGTTAAGTCAATTTTAAAATTAAATCTTTTATCTTTTATCTTATCTTTTTCAAAAAAATTTATCTTTTTCAAAGTTTGATTTCAAAATATCTTATCTAACTTCTTATCTTCTTATCTTTTTCAAAATTTGATTTCAAATCTTTTTCAATCAACTAACTAACTTTTTGTTTGCTTCTTATCTTTTTCAAAACCACCTAACTACTTTTCCCTCTCTAATTTTCGAAAATATCTCATCTCTTTTTCAAAAATTCTTTTTGTTTTAAATTTTAATTTTAATTATATTTTGTCTTTAACTTTCGAAAATTACTAACCCCTTTTTCAAAATTATTTTCGAAAATTTCTCTTCTCTTCTCTTCTTCTATTTAATTATTTATTTACTAACACTTCTCTTCACCTCTCTTCATCCAAAAAATCCGAATCCATCCTTCTTTTTTCTTATACCCCTTTCTTTTTCTACTAACATAAAGGAATCTCTATACTGTGACATAGAGGATTCCTCTTTCTTTCCTTGTTTTCTTCTCTTTCATATGAGCAGGAACAGGGAAAAG
>NC_029780.3:23689778-23690769 GCF_000817695.3 Arachis duranensis | reverse complement strand
TTGTTGGGAGGCAACCCAATTTTATTTATCTAATTTTATTTTATTTTGTTTCTTTGTTATTTTTGTGTTTTATTAGGTACATATCATGAGGAGTCACGAAAAAAATCAAAAAAATTAAAAACAGAGTCAAAAACAGAAGAAAAAAATTTTCACCCTGGAGGTCACGCAGACTGGCGTTCAACGCCAGTAAGATGCATCTGGCTGGCGTTCAACGCCAGAGCAGAGCACCATTCTGGTGCTGAACGCCAGAAACAAGCAACATCCTGGCACTGAACGCCAGGAATGTGCCTGGAGGAGCAAGCGGGCGTTGAACGCCAGCAACAAGCATGAAACTGGCGTTCAACGCCAGAAACATGCATTACATGGGCGTTGAATGCCCAGAACGTGCACCAATGGGCGTTTGAACGCCAGAATGATGCACGAAGGCATTTTACATGCCTATTTGGTGAAGGAATGGTATTTCTTTTCACCTCAGGATCTGTGGACCCCACAGGATCCCCACCTACCATATTCCCACCTTTTCTTTTAATCCTAATCACACTCTCCTAATCCTAATCTCATTTCACCCTTTCCCATATCACACTTCCCAAAAACCTTCACCAATCACCTCAATTCCTCTTCCCAATTACCCCATTCACCATTCACATCAATCCACTCTTCCCCATAAACCCCACCTACCTTCATAAAATTCAAATTCAATTTCCCACCCATTCCCACCCAATATGGCCAAACACCCACCCTCCCCTCTCCCTATAAATACCCTTCCATTCTACTTCATTTTCACACAACACAACCCCTTCTTCTCCCACATAACCAAACCTACCTCTCTCCCTCTCTACCATATTCTCTTCTTCTTCTTCTTCTTTTCTTTTCTTTCTTGCTCGAGGGCGAGCAAATTTTAAGTTTGGTGTGGTAAAAGCATAAGCTTTTTGTTTTTCCATTACCATCAATGGCACCTAAGGCCGGAGTATCCTCTAGAAAAGGGAAAGGA
>NC_029780.3:23688474-23689475 GCF_000817695.3 Arachis duranensis | reverse complement strand
AACCATGATCAAAGTATGAACCCAAATCCAAGGAATTATCTCACAATGGTTCGGGGGAAATACTTAGATTTTAGTCCAGAAAATGTGAGGTTGGCGTTTCACTTGCCCATGATGCAAGGAGATGAACGCCCCTTCACTAGAAGGGTCAACTTTAACCAAAGGTTGGACCAAGTCCTTAAGGACATATGTGTGGAAGGAGCTCAGTGGAGAATAGACTCCAAAGGCAAGCCCGTGCAACTAAGAAGACTGGATCTCAAGCCTGTGGCTAGAGGATGGTTGGAGTTCATTCAACGCTCTATCATTCCTACTAGCAACCGATCTGAAGTTACTGTGGATCGGGCCATCATGATCCATAGCATCATGATTGGAGAGGAAGTAGAAGTTCATGAGGTCATCTCCAATGAACTCTACAAAATAGCCGACAAGCCTTCACCCATGGCACGACTAGCCTTCCCTCACCTTATTTGCCATCTATGTTACTCAGCTGGAGTTATCATAGAAGGAGATGTCTCCATTGAAGAAGACAAGCCCATCACCAAGAAAAGGATGGAGCAAGCAAGAGAAGCCCCTCACGGCCCTCAAGAAGTGCATCATCAACAAATTCCTGAGATGCCTCAAGGAATGCACTTTCCTCCCAACAACTATTGGGAGCAACTCAACACCTCCTTAGAAGATTTGAGCCACAATGTGGAACAATTAAGGGTGGAACATCATGAGCACTCCATCATTCTCCAAGAAATAAGAGAAGACCAAAGAGTAATGAGGGAGGAGCAACAAAGGCAAGGAAGGGACATAGAAGAGCTGGAGAACATCATTGGTCCTTCAAGAAGAAGACGCCACTAAGGTGGACTCATTCCTTGTTCTTATTTCTTTCTGCTTTTCGGTTTTTAATATTGTGTTTATCTATGTTTTGTGTCTTTATTTCATGATCATTAGTATGTAACCATGCCTTAAAGCTATGAATAAAATCCATTAATCCTTCACCTCTCTTAAATGAAAAA
>NC_029780.3:23687444-23688247 GCF_000817695.3 Arachis duranensis | reverse complement strand
TTATTGATGATCTGAAAAAAATCATGAAATTGATTCTTGAAGCAAGAAAAAGCAGTGAAAAAGAAAGCTTGCAAAAAAAAATAAAAAAAATGGCGAAAAAAAAAATAGAAAGAGAAAGAATGAGCAATAGAAAAAGCCAATAGCCCTTAAAACCAAAAGGCAAGGGTAAAAGGGATCCAAGGCTTTGAGCATCAATGGATAGGAGGGCCCAAGGAAATTAAATCCAGGCCTAAGCGGCTAAATCAAGCTGTCCCTAACCATGTGCTTGTGTCATGAAGGTCCAAGTGAAAAGCTTGAGACTGAGTGGTTAAAGTCGTGATCCAAAGTAAAAGAGTGTGATTAAGAGCTCTAGACACCACTAACTGGTGCTTAAGAGCTCTGGACACCTCTAACTGGGGACTCTAGCAAAGCTGAGTCACAATCTGAAAAGGTTCACCCAGTCATGTGTCTGTGGCATTTGTGTTTCCGGTGGTAATACTGGAAAACAAAATGCTTAGGGCCACAGCCAAGACTCATAAGTAGCTGTGTTCAAGAATCAACATGCTTAACTAGGAAAGTCAATAATACTATCCGAAATTCTAAGTTCCTAGAGAAGCCAATCACTCTAAACTACAAAGGAAAAAAGTGAGATGCCAAAACTATTCAGAAGCAAAAAGCTACAAGTCCCGCTCATCTAATTATAATTAATATTCATTGATATTTTGGAATTTATAGTATATTCCCTTCTTTTTATCCTATTTGATTTTCAGTTGCTTGGGGACAAGCAACAATTTAAGTTTGGTGTTGTGATGAGCGGATAATTT
>NC_029780.3:23683448-23686753 GCF_000817695.3 Arachis duranensis | reverse complement strand
GGAACCAACCAGTGATTAGCCGTACTGTGACAGAGTGCGTGAGCATTAGTTTTCACTGCGAGGATGGGATGTAGCCATCAACCATGGGTGATGCCTCCAGACGATTAGCCATGCGAGTGACAGCCGCAGAGGATCATTTTTCCGAGAGGATTGAAAGTAGCCACCGCTGATGGTGAACCCCTATACACAGCTTGCCATGGAAAGGAGTAAGAAGGATTGAGTTGAAGCAGTGGGAGAGCAGGCGTCCTTGAGCCATACAGTATCTCAATTCGCTTATCTGAAATTCTCACCAATGAATCTGCATAAGTACTCTATCCCTTTTATTATTTATTTTCTTATTTCTATTTTCAAAAACCCATAAACCAATTTAATCTGCCTAACTGAGATTTACAAGGTGACCATAGCTTGCTTCATACCAACAATCTCTGTGGGATCGACCCTTACTCACGTAAGGTTTATTACTTGGACGACCCAGTACACTTGCTGGTTAGTTGAACGGAGTTGTGAATTCAACTGGTGCCACAATAATGATTTCATACAAGTATAAAAGAATATGGATCACAATTTCGTCCACCACACCGCACGGCTAATCATCTGTCGGTTCTCACTCATGTTGGAGTAGGATCCATTGATCCTTTTGCGTCTGTCACTACGCCCAAGACTTGCGAGTTTAAAGCTCGTCACAGTCATCGCATCCCAAATCTTACTCGGAATACCACAGACAAGGTTTAGACTTTTTGGATCTCAAGAATGCTACCAATTGATTCTAGCTTATACCACAAAGACTCTGATCGTGAACCAGAAGGCTAAGAGATATGCATTCAAGCTTGTTTGCATGTAGAACGGGAGTGTTTGTCAGGCACGCATTCATAAGTGAAAATGGTGATGAACGTCACATAATCATCACATTCATCATGTTCTTGTGTGCGAATGGATATCTTAGAATAGGAATAAGCATGAATTGAATAGAAAATAGTAGTAATTGCATTAATACTTGAGGAACAACAGAGCTCCACACCTTAATCTATGGTGTGTAGAAACTCCACCGTTGAAAATACATAAGTGATGATGGTCCAGTCATGGCCGTGAGGCCAGCCCCCAATGTCTAAGATAGCATAAAACTGATCAAAGATCCAAGCATATCTAATACAATAGTAAAAGGTCTTATTTATACTAGACTAGTTATTTAGGGTTTACAGAAATAAGTAAATGATGCAGAAATCTACTTCCGGGTCCATTTGGTGTGTGCTTGGACTGAGCATTGAAGCTTTTATATGTAGAGACTTCTCTTGGAGTTAAACGCCAGTTTGCAGCCTGTTTTGGGCGTTTAACTCTAGCTTGTAACTTGTTTCTGGCGTTTAACGCCAGAATAGGGCAGGGAATTGGCGTTTGAACCCCAATTTGCGTCGTCAAAACTCGAGAAAAGTATGAATTATTATATATTGCCGGAAAGCCCTGGATGTCTACTTTCCAACACAATTGAGAGTGCGCCATTTGGGTTTCTGTAGCTCCAAAAATTCTATTTCGAGTGCAGGGAGGTCAGAATCCAACAGCATCAGCAGTCCTTTTTCAGCCTGTCAATCAGATTTTTGCTCAGGTCCCTCAATTTCAGTTAGAAAATACCTGAAATCACAGAAAAATACACAAACTCATAGTAAATTCCAGAAATTTTACATTAAAACTAATAAAAATATACTAGAAAGTGACTAAATCATACTAAAAACTACCTAAAAGCAATGCCAAAAGCGTATAAATTATCCGCTCATCAACTTGCTGGGTCAATATTTTGTTCTGAGCCAATATGGCCTTCAGAGTATCAATCTCAAGAACTCCTTTCTTCTGAGTCATCCCATTAGTCACAGGATTTCTTTCAAAAGTGTACATGAACTGGTTATTTGCAACCATCTCAATGAGTTCCTGGGCTTCTGCAGGGGTTTTCAGATAAAGAGATCCACCAGCAAAATGGTCTAATGACATCTTGGACAATTCAGACAGACCATCATAGAATATACATATGATGCTCCATTCTGGAAGCATGTCAGAAGGATACCTTTTAGTTAATTGCTTGTATCTTTCCCAAGCTTCATAGAGGGATTCACCTTCCTTCTGTTTGAAGGTTTGGACTTCCACTCTAATCTTGCTCATCTTCTGAGGTGGAAAGAATTTGGTCAAGAAAGCATTGACCAACTTGTCCCAAGAGTTTAGGCTTTCTCTAGGTTGTGAGTCCAGCCATGTTCTAGCTCTGTCTCTTACAACAAAGGGGAAAAGCATAAGTCTGTAGGCCTCGGGATCAACCCTATTGGTCTCAACAGTATTACAGATCTGCAAGAATTCAGCTAAGAACTGATGAGGATCTTCTGATGGAAGTCCATGAAACTTGCAATTCTACTGCATTAGAGAAACTAATTGATGCTTAAGCTCAAAGTTGTTTGCTCCAATGGAAGGAATTGAGATGCTTCTTCCATAGAAGTTAGAAGTTGGTGCAGTATAGTCACCAAGTATCTTCCTTGCATCTCTGGCATTGTTGTTGGGTTCGGCTGCCATGTCTGCTTCTTTTTCGAAATTCTCTGTAAGGTCCTGGTGGACGAAATTGTGATTCCCTTTTTTCTTGTAATTGGATTTATAAAAGATGTATACTCTGAGGGCATTGTTTATTTTCTTCACAATCTCGTTCAACTAATCAGCAAGTGTACTGGGTCGTCCAAGTAATAACCTTACGTGAGTAAGGGTCGAATCCACAGAGATTGTTGGCATGAAGCAAGCTATGGTCACCTTGCAAATCTCAGTTAGGCAGATTTAAAATAGTTTATGGGTTTTCGAAAATAGAAATAATAAAATAGAATATAATAAAAAGGATAGAACACTTATGCAGATTCATTGGTAGGATTTCAGATAAGCGGATGGAGATGCTGTAGAGCTCTTGGACGCCTGCTCTCCTACTCCTTCTACTCAATCCTTCTTACTCCTTTCCATGGCAAGCTTTGTATAGGGGTTCACCATCAACTGTGGCTACTTTCATTCCTCACAGGGAAATAACCTGTGCGGCTGTCACCCGCACAGCTAACCAGTCTGGAGGCATCACCCATGGCTGATGGCTACATCCCATCCTCGCAGTGAAAACTATGCTAACGCACTCTGTCACAGTACGGCTAATCACCGGTTGGTTCCCGCTCCTACTGGAATAGAATCCCTCTTTTGCGTCTGTCACCAACGCCCAGCAGGTTAAAGTTTGAAGCACGTCACGGTCACTCATGATCGGAATCCTACTCGGAACACCACAGACAAGGTTGGACTTTCCGGATCCA
>NC_029780.3:23682903-23683316 GCF_000817695.3 Arachis duranensis | reverse complement strand
AAAACTGAGATCAAAGATGTCTAATACAATAGATAAATGTCCTATATATACTAGACTAGCTACTAGGGTTTACATGAGTAAATAATTGATGCATAAATTCACTTCTGGGGCCCACTTGGTGTATGCTTGGGCTGAGCTTGATTAATTCACGAGCTGAGGCATCTCTTGGAGTTAAACTCTGAGTTATGACGTGTTTTGGGCGTTCAACTCCGGATAATGACGTTTTTCTGGCGTTTAACTCCAGACAGCAGCGTATACTTGGCGTTTAACGCCAAGTTACGTCGTCATTCTTCGAATAAAGTATGGACTATTATATATTGCTGGAAAGCCCTGGATGTCTACTTTCCAACGCCGTTGAGAGCGCGCCAATTGGAGTTCTGTAGCTCCAGAAAATCCATTTCGAGTGCAGGGAG
>NC_029780.3:23658205-23681281 GCF_000817695.3 Arachis duranensis | reverse complement strand
TCTAATACAATAGTAACTTATCCTATTTATACTAGACTAGCTACTAGGGTTTACATGAGTAGGTAATTGATGCATAAATCCACTTCCGGGGCCTACTTGGTGTATGCTTGGGCTGAGCTTGATTAATTCACGAGCTAAGGTATTTCTTGGCGTCAAACTTCAGGTTATGATGTGTTTTGGGCGTTCAACTCCGGATTATGACGTTTTTCTGGCGTTTAACTCCAGACAGCAGCGTATACTTGGCGTTTAACGCCAAGTTACGTCGTCATTCTTCGAATAAAGTATGGACTATTATATATTGCTGGAAAGCCCTGGATGTCTACTTTCCAACGCCGTTGAGAGCGCGCCAATTGGAGTTCTGTAGCTCCAGAAAATCCATTTCGAGTGCAGGGAGGTCAGACTCCAACAGCATCAGCAGTCCTTTTGTCAGCCTTCTTCAGAGTTTTGCTCAAATCCCTCAATTTCAGTCAGAATTTACCTGAAATCACAGAAAAACACACAAACTCATAGTAAAGTCCAGAAATGTGAATTTAACATAAAAACTAATGAAAACATCCCTAAAAGTAGCTCAAACTTACTAAAAACTATATGAAAACAATGCCAAAAAGCGTATAAATTATCCGCTCATCAGGTCCTCTCTGGAGTGTTGTGCTTTAGCTTCTTCTTCAGAGTCCTTTCAGGTTCAGGATCAGCTTCAACAAGAATGTTTTTATCCCTGTTTCTACTCATATGAAAAAGAAGAGAACAAAAGGGAGTAGTGGAATCCTCTATGTCACAGTATAGAGATTCCTTGATGTGTCAGAAGAAAAGAAAAATAGAGGAATGAGGTAGAGAGAGAATAAAAAGAATTCGAATACAGAGGGAGAGAGATGGTTCGAATTATAAGTAGAAGAGAAGTGTTAGCAAATAAATAGAAAGAGATGAGAGAGAGTATTCGAAAATTAAAACTAAAAAGATTTTAAAAAATTTTAAAACTAAAAAGATTTTTAATTAACTAATTGTTTTAGTTTTAATTAAAAAGATTTTTGAAAAAGTGGTTAGTGATTTTCAAAAATTGGAAGTGAAAAAGTGGTTAGGTGGTTTTGAAAAAGATAAGAAATAGTAATTAGTTGAAAAAGATTTGAAAATAATTTTGAAAAGATAGGAAGTTAGAAAAAAGATTTTGAAATCAAATTTTAAATAAATATGATTGAAAAAGATTTGATTGAAAAAGATTTGATTGAAAAATATATGATTTTAAAAAGATATGATTGAAAAGATATGATTGAAAAAGATATGATTTTTAAATTGATGACTTGACTAACAAGAAACTAAAAGATATGATTCTAAAATTCAAAGGTTGAACCTTTCTTAACAAGAAAGTAACAAACTTGCAATTTTTTTAATCAAAACATTAATTGTTAGCAAGGATTTTTGAAAATGTGGAAAGATAAGATTTTAAAATTATGATTTAAAATATGAAAATTTGAAAAAAAATTGAACTGGACAAGAAATGACCTCCCTTGTGTCATCTTGACGTTAAACGCCCAGAATGCTATCAATTCTGGAGTTTAACGCCCCCTTGGCTGCCTCTTTGGGCATTTAATGCCCAGCCAGATATCCTGACTGGCGTTAAACGCCAGGAATCCTTCTTTACTGGGCATTTTTCTAAATGCCCAGAATGCTGCCATTTCTGGCGTTTAACGCTCAGAATGATAGCTTTACTGGCGTTAAACACCCATAATGATAGCCATTCTAGCGTTTAACGCCCAAATTGCCTCTTTACTGACGTTTTAACGCCAGTGAGCTCTTTTTCTCTGTGATTCTTCTGCCTTATGTTCTGAACCTTCGTTTCTCTGTATTATTTACTTGAAAATATATATTTTTTATTTTTGAATTTTTAATGAAGAGAGAGAAAAATAACAAAATGAAATAAAACATAAAAATACAAGATCAAAACAAGTAATGCATGCAAGGACACTTTGAATGTCAAGATGAACACCAAGAACACTTTGAAGATCATGATGAACATCAAGGACATATTTTTGAAAATTTTTAAGAAAAGAAAGACATGCAAGACACTAAACTTAGGAATTTTGAATGTTCAAACACTATGATTTTGAAAATGCATATGAAAAACAACATAAAACACAAAACAAGAAAATCATGAGATCAGACAAAGGAAATCATAAAGAACAACTCGAAGATCACAGAAGAACACAATGCATAAATTTTTTTTTTCGAAAACTTGATAAAATTTAAAAATATGTAATTGACACCAAACTTAGAATTTGACACTAGACTCAAACAAGAAACACAAAATAAATTTTTTGATTTTTATGATTTTATTGAATTTTTTTATTTTTTTCGAAAACTTTTTGAAAAGAAAATAAAGGTTAAAATAAGAAAAAAAAGTTACCTAATCTAAGAAACAAGATGAACCGTCAGTTGTCTAAACTCGAACAATCCCCGGCAACGGCGCCAAAAACTTGGTGCACGAAATTGTGATTACACTTTTTACAACTCCGCACAACTAACCAGCAAGTGCACTGGGTCGTCCAAGTAATACCTTACGTGAGTAAGGGTCGATCCCTGGAGATTGACGGCTTGAAGCAAGCTATGGTCATCTTGTAAATCTCAGTCAGGCGGATTCAAATGGTTATGAGGTATTGATAATTAAAAGATAAACAAAACGAAAAATAACATAGAGAAACTTATGTAATTCATTGGTGGGAATTTCAGATAAGCATTTGGAGATGCTTTGTTACTTCTAAACCTCTGCTTTCCTATTGTCTTTATCCAATCATGCATCCTCCCTTCCATGGCAAGCTGTATGATCCTCACAGTGAAAATGGTCCGGCTACGGTTTCTGTATGGCTAATCAACTGTTAGATTTTTCGTCTCGGATGAAAAATACCAAGCACAGCTACCGTAGGGCTAATCATCTGTCGGTTCTCACTTATGTCGGAATAAGATCCATTGATCCTTTTGCACACTGTCACTGCGCCTAACATTCACGAGTTTGAAGCTCCTCACAGTCATCCATTCCCAGATCCTACTCGGAATACCACAGATAAGGTTTAGACTTTCTAACCTATACCACGAAGATCCTAATCACGAGGTCGGATGCTCTGTTGTCAGGGGAGACGATGCAAATCCGTGGATCAGAGACCCAAGAGAGTATACTCCGGCTGGCGTCCAATGACTACGTTGAACATCATGTAGACCGCTTTGTGGTTGTCAGGCACGTGGATCTTTGCTAAGCGAGTACTGAAGATAGTGGGTGATTATCACGGGTCACCCCTTTAGTCTGACTTAACTGAATTAAGTACAAGATTATATCTTGGAGAAGAAGTAGGTGTTAATTGAAGGAAAAACAATAGTACTTGCATTAATTCCTGAGGAACAGCAGAGCTCCTCACCTTAATCTATGAGGTGTAGAAACTCCACCGTTGAAAATACATAAGAGAAAAAGGTCTAGGCATGGCCGAATGGCCAACATCCCCAAAGATGATCATAAAGCTCAAGGGTTCCAAAAAGACCCCAATACAATAGTAAAAAGTGTTATTTATACTAAACTAGTAAACTAAGTTTACAAAAAATGAGTAGATAGTGCAGAAATCCACTTCTGGGGCCCATTTGGTGTGTGCTTGGGCTGAGCTTTGAAGTTTTCACGTGTATAGGCCATCCTTGGAGTTAAACGCCAGCTTGGGTGCCAGTTTGGGCATTTAACTCCAGTTTTGGTGCCAGTTCTGGCGTTTTATGCTAGAAAAGGGTCTCTGGTGGGCGTTTGGACGCTAGTTTGGGCTATCAAATCTCGGGCAAAGTATGGACTATTATACATTTCTGGAAAGTCCAAGATGTCTACTTTCTAACGCAATTGAGAGCGCGCCAATTGGGCTTCTATAGCTTTAACAAATCTACTTCGAGTGCAGAAGGGTCAGAATCCAGCAGCATCTGCAGTCCTTTGTCAGCCTCCAAATCAGATTTTTACTCAGGTCCCTCAATTTCAGACAGAAAATACCTGAAACTACAGAAAAACACACAAACTCATAGTAAAGTCCAGAAATGTGATTTTTGCATAAAAACTGATAAAAATATACTAAAAAGTAACTAAAATATACTAAAAACTATGTAAAAACAATGCCAAAAAGCGTATAAATTATCCGCTCATCAACAGCGTCCAAGTATGGAATGATTGGTCGTTTACAGATATATTCTATTGCCTTCTAACACTGGTAATACAATGAATTGGCTGCATCATAAAAGAAAAATGATAACTTTAAAAAATATTTGGTCTAACACTGGTAATACAATGAGTCGGCTGCATCATAAAAAAAATGATAACTTTAAAAAATATTTGGTAAACATACTACTGCCACTGCCACTGCCACTGCCACTGCTAATAATAATAATAATAATAATAATAATAATAATAATAATAATTAACCAATAAATTTCAATTTTTATAAATTAAAATAGGGTAATACCATTTAAATTTTATCCTTTATATCCAAACAACTTATTAAAAAACTCACTACTTTAAACCTTATCTTAATCCAATGTCCAGCACACATTTTTATCCGGTCTAATCTAATTATAATCACCATTATCACAACTATTCTACTTTAAATTATATTCATCAATATTAATAACTAATAATACTAACATTTTTAGCAATTACTATCATTTCTAATCTAACATTACTACAATCGATAATATCACTACCATTCTAAATCCATTTCTAATCAACAATAACACTGCCATTTCTAATATAATAAAAAAAATTTCTGAATCAAGTTGAAATTACTATGCTAATATCGTCATTGATGTTTCCAACAATATTAACAACATCGTCTAGTTGGTAAAGACGATCTACTTCGTCTATGACCCACCTTCACGTGATACTCACATTATTTTTTTCAAGTGGGGTTTTGAAAGAGGATGAAAATGAATAATTCGTTGTAGAGTCAAGCTAACTTATAGGAATTTTACAATATAAACTATGACAATTACCAATGGTTTGCCAAAACATAAATCGCGACAGTTTAAAGCAAATTAGGTCTCCACAAAACAACATAAACCACAATTAGGTTCAATAGTTACTAGCATCACATAAATCGCGATAGAAATCTACGAATTATGTTTAAATATGTAATCTGTTGAAATCTTTAGTGAATTACATAAAATTCAAATAGGATCGAAATATAAATTTTTTAAAAAATTGTAATAATATTAAGATATCTTAATTTTATTTAAGTAATTTTTCCTCACTGTTAATAGTTTTGTCCAAATAACATAAATTTTTACAAATATTACAAACCTGGGGTTCTTTAGAATTGTTATGGTTGGAAATAATACCATAAAAAAATAAAAAATAAAAAATAAAAAAGAACCATTATGTTGGGCAGCTGTCTGCCTGTCTCCCTCAGGCTGAGCTGCATAACTGTAAATCTTCCCCCTCCGGCCCTCCCCCATTGTTTGTACTATTCCTCACCATTTGGCATTTAAATCCAAATTCAGAGTCCTAAATTTAAATTGCTTAGACCAGCTTTGAGAGGACTTGAGACTCACTTGACAGGTTGGAATCCACCACGATTCCATAACCTTTAGCAATGAGTACACACTATTTTTTTCCTTTTTCCTGAAAGTAGTTGATATCAGTTGAATTTGAATTTGAATTAACATTATATTTATCTACTTTAATAAAGTAACATTAATCAAAATTATTGCCAACGCCATTGTACATCACAATTTGAATTATGCAATTTGCATATGGGACATGTATCCCATACAAAATTGACACACTTATTTATACATCCTTATTAACTGTATACAAATTAAAAAAATTGATATTATTTTAAAATATATATTAAAAATAAATCATAAATACATATTATATAATTTGCATCAAATAAGTTTTATATCTAATGAGACAAAATTGTAAACCTTAACTTCTCTAGTTAACTGTCAAGTGTCCAAGATCTAAGCTCCATATGCTCTTCTAATAGTTTCATTTCACAAAATTTAAATTACAAAATACAACTAACAGATACTAAAAATATAAAAAAAAACCAAAGCTAAGGGCGAAATTAACGAAGAAATGATACTATGATAGTAACCGCTGGGTGAATAAAATAATAAGAAAAAAAAAGAAAGAAAGAAAACAAGCCGAAGAAACAAACAAAAATTGGGCAGCGAGATTCACGGGCATGGTCAGTGTCCCAAGCCACCTTTTCATTTTGAATTGGGAGACAAAAAAGAAAAGAAAAGAAACACACAATCCTTGAATTAGTCACGACATTTAACGGCACTTAACGTCGATCTTAACGATTCAGATGGTGCAGCCACAGAACAAGAAGAAGAAGCAGAGCATTGAAACAAGAGCAACGGACTCGAACGCCGTCACAACACCCCACACCACGTCGTCGACGATCGACAGACCCACCACACCCGACCACCTTATCAGCCTCCGCGGCGACCACGCCGGGGTTATGTACGATGCCACAGCCTCCGGCCACCGCATCACCGACGACGATCTCGCCGTCAAATCAGACCTTAGCCACCGGAACGCCGATGCCATAATGAGAAAAGAATAAAGACTTTGAATTGAAAAAGTGTGGAGTTTAGAGTTTGAAGTCTGAGGGATAAATGAGAGGAAAAGTTGCTTTATGGTTTTCTCTCGTGCTGTCTCGAGTTCCAGGGTGTTGTAAAGTTGTAGTAGTACCAATGGAGTGGGAAACTTTTAATTGGGGTATTTTAGTATTTATATCAAGACATATTTTGCTTGTTAAGTGGCAAATCACAAATGGTAAGAAGAGGTGAATATCAAATTAGTATCTAAAAAAATTTGGTGCTAATAAAATAGTATTTTATTTTTGTTATTCATTCACACCATCATTTTTAAAAGATTTTAAAATTTAGTAAGTGTGTCTCCAAATTTGTCGAAAATAAATCTCTAGCAAGTACAATACTGACATGGTCACTGCGTTTTGATGACATGGCAAAAATCATTCCCACCTTAATTCTTCCCCTCAAACGCACTTCTCCTTTCCCCTCCTCAATCCACTTCCTCCTTCCCCTTCTTGAATGCACTCTCACTATTCTCCAACTCTAATCCCTTCCTTTTCCGCCCTAGCCTTAATCCTCCCCCCCCTCCCCAACCCTAATCCAAAATTTTCCCTTTTGAACCCTAATTCCCTTCTCTTATTCCTTTGAACCCTAATCTCCCTCTTCCAAACGCACTATCTCACACTCTCAATTCACTCTCCTCCAAAACAGCAGTGAAACTCAACCTTCTCAGTCTTACAGAGTCAGTTTCACTGACACCGCACATTCGCCATCTCGTCGTCGGATCTTCTGCGTCTGCCAGCGTCATTTGTCTCCTCTGACACGACACGGTCGCTTTCAACCTTCACTCTTGTGCTTCACATTGGCTCGTTTTCGTCACCTCTGTTCACTGCTCACCGCCAGTTGTCGCTTGTATCTGCTTGCTGCTCGCCTCAGTCGTTGCTCTGCCTTCTCTGTCTGTATTCCATCATGGCTCTATTGTGCCATGCCTCTTCTGTCTCTAGTGTTCTTCTTCTAACATTATCTAAATCTGCTTCTTGCTTGGCTCCGTCGTGCCATGCCTCCACTGTCTCAGGTGTTCTTCTTCTGGCCTTGTCTAAATCTGCTTCTTGCTTTGGTGGTGTTTGTATTAAACTTTATTTTATTTTATTTTGATTATTGTATATGAATTTATTTGTTTTCTCTAAGTGATTTGAGACAATTCATGATTGAAAGAGTGAGAGAGTGTGATGGAAAAGGAAGATCTTTTGTTGGATTAGGGTTTAGGAAGATTTCCAAATTTAGGGCAACTCATGAGTGAGAGGATGCGCTTGGGAGGGTGGATTAGGGTTCAGAGAGGGGGGAAGGGAGGGGATTAGTATTGGGGATTTTGGATTTTTCAGGTTAGATTGGGTAATTAATTATAAATTCCACCTTGGATTTTCTGGTGGTTACCTCAGCATTTTTCTCATTGGAAATGTGTTTCGGCGAGCTCGGGGACACGCTTATCAAATTTTAAAATATTTTAGGGACTATTTTGTCAATAACAAACGTCAGGTACCATTTTGTCAACGTCAGAATCTTTCAGGTACCGATTTGATATTTACCTCTGGTAAGAATAAATAAAAAATTTTCTTAAATAAACCAAAATCAATTATTTTTTAGGAAATTCTTATCCATCCTTATTTGAGGATTTTTTATTTAAATTAAATAATTATATAATTTATTGATATACATAAATTACAGAATAATTATTTAAATAAATAACGTACTACATTTTCGAGTATTGTGAGATAAACCTAAATATAGGCATATATTGGGTAATGAGACTCCGAAATATAACGTGTGGAGAATCTGACATATCCAGGGTGTATCTGGAATACGTTGCAGACAGAAACATGGATACTAAGCACCCGAGATATATTCAAAAGTTGATTTAGGTTACAATATCTGAAATACAGTCAGAACAAAATTTAGAGTCACAATACTTGAGATATAGTCAGAGGCTTATATATATTGGTTGCAACTGAGATTTTCATTCATTTGAAGAGTTTTGAAAAGTTTAGTAAGTTTGTAACACCTTTAGTTCGAGTTTCTGAACTCCAAATAGCTTCCAAACAATATACTCGCAGTGGAGACATCAATTAACTGAATGTGATTTAGTACATAGTTAAAGCTTTGAATTTTAAGGTTAGTTTTTTTTGGCCTATTTTATTTTGAGTAAATATTAGTTTATGTATTTAGGTTTTATTAATTTAGTTAATGCATTAAATATTTTGAGTTGTTTAGTTAGAAATTTTATTAATTTAGGTAAGTAGAGTAGGTGTTAATATTTTTAAAAATAATTTTAATTTAATTTAAATAATTTTAATAATTAAATGTAGAATAATATATTAGTTAAATTAAATAAATACATTGGATATACTAAATAAATATACTTATCTAAATAAATATATTATTCAAATAAAATAATTGTTAGATCATATTTTTTGCTAAAATATATCATTGGATTGATATAATGTAAAAGACAGTAGCTACTAGTTAGGTTAGAATAGTGAAACATGAATGACTCTTTTTTAACTTGTTTCAAGTTTTTTTTATATTTAATACTTATTTTTTAAAACTTGCTTCAAGCTTTTTTTATTAACATATTTATCTACTAGATTTAGGATATTTAATAATTATTAAACTTATATAATGTGTTAGACGAGATTAATTTGCGAAAGTAAATATCGTAATTATTGTAGAGGCTTAAGTTGTTGTTGCCACGTCGTGTAACCTTGAATATTTTCGTCGGACATCCTTTTGCCTTATATTAAGGATGCTAGATTTGGACATGCAGTAGATAGAGTTGAGGGATTTTAGCCTTGTATACAGTGACGGACCCAAAAATATTATAGCAATAGGAGAAAAAATATAATAAATTTTAGGTATAGATATTTTTTTTTGGCTTCACACAATACCTAACAAGTTAAGGACTAATATGTCATGAATTTGAGTTTCATTTAAGAGTCTACAATTGGTCGATAATGAGTTGCTACACATACGAGATGGAATTCTAACCTCCAAACTTATTTAAGCGGATAACTAAGCTGATCACTTGACCAATCCAAATTAGTTTAGATATATTTAAAATTTTAAATTAGAATTATCTATACATATTGATAAAAATAAAAAATATATACGCAATCACTTATTATAACATTTAAAATAATAAAAATATAATTTCATACAAATAGTATAATATTTAAAATAACAAAAAAATAATTTATAATGACTTTCTTTTTATTTTTAACATGACTAAATATTATTTTTATATATATATTTTTAAAAATTATTTTATTTTTAATTATCTCATATTTAATTGTCAAATTTACTTATTATAATCGTATAAATAATTTTTTTAACCAAAATAATTATAGTATATTAACATATAAATATTATATTTTTTTATCTTAAATAACTTTTAAAAAATTACAAATATTTTAAGTTTATTTAATTAGAAAACTAAGTTTCAATTTAATTATCAATTAATTAACTAATATAATAAAGTTAATTATCACTATTTTGTAAGTTTATTTATTTATTTTTTATACTAAATCAAATTTAACAATATAATTATTATTATGTGTTATGTTTAATAAAATATTTTTTTAATATAAAACACAAATAAATTATTTATATTTTTTTAGACAAACATATATATATATATAAGTATTAGTTTTTTTAAAAAGACTTTGTGGGGGCCAAATGCCCCTCTTCCTTAAGTATGGGTCTGTCCTGCTTGCATACCACCCATGCCATAAACTATAGCATATCACTTCATCATATGTTGTGGCATTAGCTTTATATGTACGTCGAACATTATCCTCACATGCTTATCAACTTCAAGCTAGAATAACTTGTTAGTAAATTCACTATTTGGAAGTGCTGCTAAAAATTTATATGTAACCCGCCCAACTTTTTTGGAATATATTCTTCCATGTTGTTCAGTATGACATTTTTTAGCACATGTAGAGTATCAACACGGTAAATACACAATAACACAGTTGAATTAGTCTTAAAAATTACTCTGTCATTACAGTTTCTTACTATCCTATTATAATAACTTATAACAAAAAAGAGTTATTATTATCCATGCGAACAAAGTAGAAGGATAAAAAGAGAGAGAATAGAGAAACTAATGAATTATGACTACTGATTGAGAGTGGGAGTCTATATATAGAGTTTCTCTCTAGAATATCTAGGGTGCAGAAATACCTATACTATAATATACGTATCTCGGGTACTATAGCCTTTGTTTATATCTGTACGTATTTCAGGTGCTGTTATTATAATTTTTGTTTTGATCATATCTCGGATGCTGTAACCCAAATCAGCTTTTGAATGCATCTCGAGCGTTCAGTACTCGTTTCTCGACTTGCAATGTATCTTGAATATACCCTGGATATGTTAGATTTTTGATGCGTGATATCCTGGGGTTCCAGTACCTAGAATACGTCCATATTCATGTTTGCCTCAGAGTATCTGAAATGTGGTATATTATTTATTTAAATAATTATTATGCAATTTATGTATATCAGTAAATTATATAATTATTTAATTTAAACAAAAAAATCACTTATTCAATTATGGAAAAAATCGAGGGAACTCCATTCGATTATTTATTTTATTTACATCTGTAATGTATTTGTATTAGTTTTTTATGGTAAAAATTTTATAAAAGAGTTTAATTTTAATACATTGACAATGTAAAGTATTTTACACAATTGTCCAATTACATCTATTTTTTTGGATGATCATTCTTGCGGTCAATGTGAAAAGTAGTTATTTTTACTAATATGACAATGCATAAAACTACTTTATACTAATAATACATCAAAAATAAATTCTATTTCTAATGTGTTTTATATCTCAATATGTATATTTTACACTAGTTAATATTTTATACACACTTAGCATAATTGAAATTTTATGGTTAATAAATTGTATTGAAAAAAAGTTAATTCAATTTAATTAATTAATTATTAATATATTTTACCAACTTTAAAATTCATCAAACTAATTTAAACTAATTTTGTTAAATATAATTTGCTAAACATAAAATTCAATCACACTCTATGTATACAAAAAATTAATTATCCATATAAATTATATGTTGAAATAGAAAATGTATATAAAAATGTATAAAACAAAATGCATATATATTGGTGGATTTTTTTTAGTACACTTAATTTTTTTTATAAAATTTTCACTATTAAAAACTAATATAAATACATGAAAAATGTAATTAAAAAAAACATAATCGAGTGGGGTTCACTTGATTTTGATTATAATTGGGTGAGGCCTATTTAATTTTTTTTTAAGAAATTGATTTTGATATTTAATGTTGTTTCACTTGATTTTTGATAATATCGACAAGATGTCGAATTAAACTTATATCAAGATCTTAATATGAGAGACAGATACGACTCTTCTTTAAAAAATGGCTCAACTCGAAATTTTTTTAGTGTATGTGTCAAAACAATTATTTGTGCTAAAAATATATGAAAAGACTTAGTAAAATTGTGACAAATAATGTGAAGAATTGCAATAAAAGAGAATACATAAAATAAATAAAAAAATTTAAATAAATAGAAAAGTGAAATAACAATTGAAAAGAAAACAAAATGCTTAAAGAAAAGAAGATAAAAATATTCAAAGAAAAGAAAATAAAGAAAATAACATAATAGTACAATTAACTCCAGACACTTACATGCACTTGCATTTCATGATTTTTCTTAGTGTCAGTGTGACTTAGATTTTACAGAATTTTGTGTGATAATAAAGTGTTCGATTGAAGTCTCATAACTCTTTTAAGGTTTTCTTATTTATAGATCATAAGGATAGACTACTGAATGCTTCTCTCTTACTACGATCTAACTTTTTTTTTTCTCATACTTTCACAACTTATGACATTGCCTTGACTTTGAAGGACCTTATATCCAAGGTGGACATCTCATGTTTTTTTGCTTTTGTCTTGGTTTTCAAGTCTTATATTTTATATAGTACTTCTAACTAAAATTATGTGTAATTGACACATTTCGATCTTAGTGATTATTCGACTCAACTCATATCATATAGTCAATATTTTATTTTATTATAGTCAAATTTGTATATCGTGTTGAACTTTTGTACTAACAAATATTATTTTAATTTTTTAGTTATTTTTTATTTATTAAAAAAACTTGAAAAGAATTGATATTTTGGTATTATGCGAGAATTGAGGACATTATTCACTGGTAATCACTCCTGTTGCTTGTTTAATAGCCACAAATTTTTGCCTAAATGTAAGACAGAAGGTGTTATTGAAGGAAGGAAGTTTTCTATTTTTACAATTTTTTGGATGAGAGAAAAAAGAGGGAAGGAAGATTTGAATTTTGAAGAGTATCAAAAAGTGTATGAATCTGATAAATTTTTAGTTGTTCGAAGATAAAAAAAATAAGACGGTTGACTAATTAAGTCTTGTTTGATTTAACATTTTCTTTTATTTTTTCCAAATTTATGCAGAAATTATTGAGCCCCTCTCCTTCCATTTTACTTCATCCCGTTTATTATTCAGCTTCCATCATTATCAAAACATTTTTTATATATATAACTCGAGCCGCTGTTTTTATTGGGCTAAAATTTTTATATATGAATAATTTCAATGTGAAATACAAAAATATTTGATTATTTTAGTGTTTTACATTGTTGTGGTAGTAACATAAAACGTCACTGACATTTTGTAATAAAAAAATTTTTTAATCATGAAAGAACAAAACATTTCGGACGATTTATAATAAAAAAATATTATTTTAATTATTAAAACACAAAACGTCACTGACGTTTTGTTAAAAAAATATTATTTTAATTGAAGAAACACAAAATGTCACTAACGTTTTGTAAATAGTCATAGTTATGTTTAACACACAATTTGATTCATGATGAAGCATTTCACCTCTAGTAATACAATATTAAAAAAAAAGTTCTTTTTATTGTACCAGCTCTATGAGTGTATTTAGAAAATTTTTTCTAGCATGAGAAAAAATTCTCTGTCATTAAAACAACTTTATTTTTATTTGGAAATTAATTTTATAAGTTAAAATAATTTTAATATATTAGTAGAATCGAATTCAATTAGTTAATTTACAATAATTTTTATATGAATAAAATTCTATTTGTTTATAATTTTATATTGTAAATAGGGATATTTTTAGTATAGTTTAATTATTCTCTTAGAGTGTTACTAAATTTGTAATTATACTTTTATATATTTTTTTAATTAAATTTTTATATTTTTTAATTTTGTAATAGGTCATTTTCGTATAAAAAGTATTAAAATTAATAGAATATTTTTTCAAAAAATATGTGGCAAAAAATTTAATTAGATTCTTTATTTTGAGTATCTTCAATTTATGAAAAAATATTCTCTTAACTCTAATAATTTTTACATTCGCAATGACCTAATTAAAAAAATTAAAAGTAGAGTAGAAATTCAATTAAAAAAATATAAGAACATAATTACAAATTTGATGAAATTATAAAAATTAATAGAATAATTTAACTTTTTAATATTTCAAATATTAAGTTTGAGTGATGCGAGAATTGACTTACAAATTAAAGTGTGGTTTGAGAATTTAAATTTTCAAATGAATTAAAATATTTTATTTTTATTTTTCAAAGCAAGAAAATGAATTTTATTTTTAAATGAATTTTAATTTTTGACATTCCAAATATACTATGCGATGTGTTTGTTTACAAACACAAGACATTTAGATATGAACATGAAAATACAAAATTATATTCGTCAGATGAAATATAAACACAAATTTTATGTTCTGAAATACTGAATTGATAGTGTATTTTGTGTACTTTTTGAGAAAAAAAGATACTAATATGAAACACAATTATTTTTTTATTATTTCTATCAATGTTTTATCATTATATTTTTTTATTAAAATAAGAGTAAATTAAAATTTTATAATTAATTTTTTTTAATATTTAAGTTATCACCAAACAAAATATAAAAATACTATTTTTGCATTTTTGCCTTTGTATCTAGTTTTTAATATCTTATCTTATTCTGTTCTCAAAACCAAAAATAGCCTATATATTTTCATTTTTATTTTTATTTATTTTATTTTATTGTGAAATATAATTTATAATTAATACTTTTAAAGATTAAACTCATTCTATAATTTCAAAATCTAAGGTTACCAAAATATTGGAATCCCATTGTTGACACAATGAGCCGTCACTTGTTACTCATAAACTCCATATATTCTATCCACATATGTTTATTGGAAGCTTTTATGGTGAGAAAAGTATCTTTAGATTTTTAAACGACCAGGTAGTTTTTTTTTTTTGTCATTACACTATTCTCACACCCACACTTTGAGGTTTTTTTAAATCTCATCTCAATCTCAACTGGGTTTGAACTTGGTACAGCTTGATTAAGAGGCAATATAATTACCACTTGATCTAGGCCTCCGCTGCAACGACTAAGGTAGTTAAAAAAATTTTAAAAAATTTAGTGGCAATTTATCATAAGCTTTCATGTAAGCCTGACGTGTTCTGTTCATGACCCATTTAAGCTTTCAATATGTTTGAAAAATTTTGTTTCTCTGTTTTCAAACAGACTCACCCTTAATATACTACTCGTACCCATCTAATCACCCTCCCCACCCACTACCTAATTGTGGCAACCTTGACTTTGCGCTGCTCCATGCCTCCATGGGTTCCTCTGAGAATGAAAGACTTCTGACCGTCTTTGTTCGCCGCTGCTGGGATCGTGATTTTCATCGCCTCCATCGCACCTGAGCCACTTTGTGATCTCCACCATGTGAACTATTCATTTGTTGCTATTCAAAACCAATTACTCGGTGTCATAGTCCCACTCTCCTTTCCGGCAGATGGTTCTCGACGGCTCTGCTCTCGGTGCTCACCATTCTTCTTAGCAACTGTGTCACGGTTCCTGTGAGCCAAGTCATCAATACTTTATTTAATCCAATGGCCATCGGTTCCAATTATAAAAAATAGGGGGCAAAATCTCTTATACAAAGTTATTCATGTTTTATTATTTTATTTAAAAAAATTATTTTTTTAAGAATAATTAAATTAATTTTATGATACTTTGAGTTTAAAATCTATTAAAATTTTTAAATAATTTTTAAAAAAAGTATACGGTGCCAAGATATAAATTTGCCAACTATTACCAACAATAGTTAAAAATAATTAAATATAATTTTTTATATGAATTAAAAATTTAATGGGGTCTATTCAAGCATTTTGAAAGAATTAGGAATGGTAACGTAGCATGAGGCTTTATCCCATCATTTACAAAGACTGCGGTGCAACCCATCACGCAACCCTAATCCTCATTTTCTTCCCCGGCCGTGTCTCCCTCGTGGAACTTTTTCAGTCACCAGAACGCCGCCGTTACCGTTCGACGGTGACTACCCCTTCTCCCAGATGCAGCTTTGTGGCACCACCAGTCTCGTGGAAGAGAACTGTGACATGAGTGTATAAAGGTGTCATGCAACCCTCTTCTCCTCAACCATCTCCGGTAATCTCTCCGTCCTAAAATTTTTAACGTCACCAGAAATCTGCAATCACCGTTCGATTTGTGACACAACTTCTTCCACGCGAACCGATTTTGTGACAGCGTGATTCCCGTGAGAGATAAAGTCATCATATGCGCCGTTATCGCACCCCACCATAGGTGTTGTCATTGTCGTGGATGCACATTGAGTCATAGTGTTCCACCTCTATTGAGCCATAGCTTTCTACCTCCAATAGTCCTCACAGACCACTGGCAACTTGAACAGCCATTCTCATTGACAAATAGTTTTTAAAATTCGTAAGAGAAAGGTGTATGTGTCTCCGTTAAAGGTGAGTGGACCACATTATGTCGATGGATGCATCAATTTGTCAAGAAGCATCGTACGACACTTCATATAATGTGAGTTTTCATTCTAATTCCACCGACATTAATGTCCCGTCTTTGAGTGAAGATGACACACAACGTGTGGACAAGGTAATTTGTGTGCTAGTAGTATATTTGGTTATATTTATTTGCAACTTATTTTTTATTTAATTCTTGAATTATTAACAGTGATACGCTTTGTTGGAAGGATTGTGATTTCATTTGTTTAATTAGAATTGGTCTGGATATTCTTTCTTTCAATTATGCTAGAATCATGCTACATTTTCTACATTTGATGTGTTTTATTAATCTTTTTGTTCACCATATTGAGTTGATGTTTGCAACTATCATTACTTTTCCTTTTGTTTTATAGATATGAACATGGATAGTATTGTTTTATATCAGTTTAGTTTTGGTTGTTTAGTAGTTGGTGTTATCAATGAATAAGTGGTTCTTGGAAGGGTTTTTATGAGTGTCGAATGGTGGATGGTTATTGTTCCGAGGCTTACCTGAAACTGTAAGTCGATTTCAAACGAGTTCTGCTGTACTGGTCGGAGCTATTGTGTCCGACTTGATGATGGTGGCCGGAGCCACCGTGTCTGACTTGTTGGACTTGGTTGTGGTGCTGATCCTTCGTCACCGGAGGATGGTGGTACCTGCAAGGGACTCCGATGCTTAAGTTAGCAAGGGTGTTAAGTAAGTGTTTTATAGAATCAGAGTATGAGTTATACCTGGGTACTCCAGTGTATTTATAATGGTGTGGGGTGACCTTCTCTTGAGATAAGATTGTTGTCTTGTCTTATCTTTGAGTGAAGTCATCTTATCTTATCTTCTAGGGAGCCGTCTTATCTTTCTAGGCTTTGCCGCCTTTAGATTTGGGATGTGCTCCTTTGTTGGGCTTGCTTTGGGCTTCCATGGTGATGTGGCCGAACTCTTTGAGAAGAGGTCGGGTAATCCTGACCTGAAGAGGTTGGTCGACTTGTCTTTGATCAGCCTGGGTTGTATAGCTCGACCCAAGGCATGAACAATGCCCCTGCTTGAGCGTGGTCTTCCTCTTGAGGTCGTGTCCTTTTGGTATTTTGGGCTCTCTTTGAGAAGCCGAGCTCGAGCATTTTTTGTTGGGTTTGTTTGTAGAAATTCGATTTAGTAGTTTTAAATACGAAACGTTTCTCCTTGTAGCACGCATTTTTGCACTTCCTTGGGACCGTGCGAGGGTTTTAAATTCCCATTAACCTCTTTTGCCGTTTCCCTCTTTCGTTTTTCATTTTGAACTTTCCCAAAAGACTTTGCTTTTCAGTTTCTTCTTCTCTTGCTCACTGCGACTCCTTTTTTATCCTTTTGTTCTTGCATTCTCTGACTCGTCTGTGACTCTCTCCAGTTTTCACGCTTTCGCGCTTCTCTTTGTTCGTGATTGTCGGAGTGAGCTTTTCCGTCTTCAATTGGTTGCTTCATCATTCTCTCTTCACTGCAGGTTGGTTTTCTATCTTCCTCTTTTTCTTTCATGCCATTTCTTTTTGTAGTTCTGTTTGGTCATGAGAAGTTTTGATCTTGCTTGAGTTTGTGTTTGAAAAGTTTGAGTCTTTTTTATGCGCTTGTTGTTATCTTGATCATTTTTGTCATGCACGCCGTTCTTAGGGCTTTTTTTATTTGTATGACCTTCTGTGTTTTCCTGCTAGTTATGGCTTTGAATGTCGGTACTATCTCTGGTTGTTGTCTTCTAGATTTGGAACTTTTGAAATGATGAACCGTTTGGTTCTGAGAAAGGAGGCGCCTTTGATGATTTCCCCTTTGCATGTTTGGTGTTTAATAGTTTGTTTTGCTGATACGTTGTAAAAAGGTGATGTCATTGATGGTATTTTGTGTTTTTTCTTGTGAAATGCCGCTGTCAAAGGAGGGTTGTTTTCTTGTTTGAGAGATGTCGGGATGTAGGCCGTAGTTTTTCCTAAAACCTTGCTATGTTACTGCCTCCAAAGGATGCCCCTGGACTTTTGGTTTGAGTCTTGGGGTTTTCCTTTTGTTGTTGTGTGCTTTAGTTTGAGTGATATCCATATTTGTCTGAGCTGATTTCTGATTTTGCCCGAGTTGTTTTGGTTATTAACCCATTTTTTCTTTTTCTCACTTGTAGAACTAGTTGACCTATGTCTTCTCGTAAAAATATTGTTGAGACCTCTTCCAAAATTCCTGAGGGCATGTTGGACTGGCTGGACTCCCTCGTGTTGATGTATGTTTCTGTGGTAAATTCTGAGTATTGTGTGGAGCTTAGAAAACATCACCGGATCTGTAGTAGTAGGAATCAGGAGAAGAACTAAGAGCTGGTAGTGCCTCACTCCGATGAGAGGGTTTGCTTTCCTTCTCTGACCCAAGGGGAATGCCCCTTCTTTTATGCCTATGATTAATTTTTTAGCCAAATGAGCATTACCCTTCCTTTTACCTCTTTCAAGACCGACTTGCTGTGGTTATGTAATGTAGCTCCGTCCCAACTTCATCCGAACTCCTGGGGCTTTATTAAGATTTTTCAACTGTTGTGCCAAGAGTTGGATGTCAAGCCTTCTCAAACCCTCTTTCTTTACCTCTTTGTTTTGACCAAACCTGGGACTTCCAAAAAGAAAGCTTCTTGGATATCTTTCCGGTCTGCCCAAAGAAAGAATGTTTTTTCCATGTATGACGAGTCCTTTTGGGATTTCAAGAACTACTTTTTTAAGGTCCGAGCTGTTGAGGGAGCTCGACCATTTTTCTTAGATTCGAATAATGAACCTGCCTTCCCCTTATACTGGCAAAAGAATGTTGTAGTGTCTAGATATTCGTGGGAGAGGCTTGATGAGGTTGAGCAGGCTTTTGTAAGTGTGTTGGAAGAGATTCGGGGGCAACCCTCCCATCTCGACATAAAGAGATTCTTAGGGGACCCCTCCCTTCTCCGAGCTGAGTTAGGTAGTGGTCGACTTCTTTTTTGCTTTTACTTGCTTTTGTTTCTTTTTCTCCCAGTTTTTGTAACTTGGTGTTTTGCTGTACTTTTTCAGAGATGGTTAAAAACAATGATTTCATGAAGGCCTTTAAGAAGGCGAGGAAAGCTACGGCTGTCCAAAATATCTCGGCCAAGGCTGCTGGGGAGGGATCCTCTCAGGTTCCTCCTAAGAAGCCGACCTCGAGTGCTTTTGGGCCAAGGAGGGTGATCCCTACTCCTCAGGTTCATTTAGTTGATCCTTTCCAGACTTCTCCTGCTACCTCTTCTCCCACTATCGGCCCTCTTCCGAAAAGATAGAGGACTGTTGAGCCTTTTAATTTGGACACCTCTGATTTTGATACTGTGGGGTTTGTTGATAATCAAATTGCTCCTTATGGCCGACTTCCTATGAACGACGTGTCCATTCTTCACCACCTGGATTTTATCACCCGGAGTAGTATAGAAATGGCACACATGGTTGCAGCTTTGTTCCGAACTGCTCAGGACATCCCAGTTCATGCGACAAAGGCTTTTATGGAGGAGGCTAAGTCAAAATTTGACAAGATCAAGGGATTGAAGGAGGAGCTTGAGAAAAAGGTGGCAAAGCTGGAGAAGGAGTTGGAGGGTGAGAAGTCTCGGGCTACTGCTGCGGTGGCTTCTGCAAATCTGGCTGAGGAGATGGCGCAGAAGCAAAAGGATGGCTATATCCGAACTTATGGTGAGATGGTGGAGCTTAGAGAGTGGTTGGAATCTGCTCGTGCTGATTATGCCGAGCTCTAGGGCTATCTCGTGGGCAGTGTGACTTCTGCCTATGAGAACTTGAAGGCTCAGGTCTGAGTTCTTGCACCCGAGCTCGACCTGACTCTCTTCAGTTTGGACAATGTTGTGGAAGATGGTAGGATTGGCCCTGCCCCGGATGATGATGATGATGATGTAGATCCTCCTCCTGCACCATCAGCCAAAGCTTCTGTTGCCCCAATTTCTTTAACTCCTGCTGCCGAGGTCAGCCAGCCGGAGTTCGACCACGATGTCCAGATCTTGAATCGGGATGATGGAATTGTAGATGCAATTCCTACGAGGATTATACTTCCCCCATCGACTCAGGATGCTGCTGTCGAGGAGAAGCTGGACCCTTGATGAATTTTCTTTGATGTATTTTGTACAGCTCGGTCTGTGGGCTTTTGAACTCTAATTTCTATAACTGGTGGTTTGTTTGATTTTGGATATTTTAGTTTCTTTTCTTTAGCAACTCTATTTAGAAAAACAAAGTAGTTTCCTAAGCTCTTGAGGTCGACTTTCGGGTGGCCTCTTGAGTCTTTTATTATAGTAGTTTTGTTTCTTTGTGATATGCTTGTCTGTAGCTTTTGGAACTTTCCAGGAATCTTAAGAGTATTGGAGCTTTCTGCTGTCCAACCTCTTTTTGATTGCCTGTGAGTTGGTTTTATTTTCTGGCTTTGGTCGAAGTGACTTTTGAGGCTAGCCTTTGTTCGACTATTCTTTTTAGTATTCTCGTAGAATACCTGTGAGTTGGTGAGGTCGTGGCTTTCTTTAGGTCGAGTTATGTCTCTTCTAGTGCACGCATTCTATTGTGTTGACTTCTTTCGTTTGAGTCCTTTTGAGTTATTCTTAGTAATCCATTTTTAACTGGACCTCGCCGGGTCTCTTTTATGGACTTACTTTTTATAACTATCACTTTTGATCGGCTCGGGCCGACTTCTTCATGTCGGTCTCGTGTAAGTTATTCTTAGTAATCCATTTTATTTGGACCTTGTCAGGTCTCTTTTTATGGATTACTTTTTATAAATTTTTGTAGCTTTTTAAACCGCCTTCGTCACGTCGGTCCCGTCTAAGTTATTTCTAGTAATTTATTTTTTTTGGACCTTGTCATGTCTCTTTTTATGGATTTACTTTTTATAACTTTTGTAGCTTTTTTGGGCCGACTTTGTCATGTCAGTCCCTTCTAAGTTATTTTTAGTAATCCATTTTCAGGGCTGGCCAGGTGGTGGACGAAATTGTGATCCTTAAAGTTATACTCCCTCTTGGTATTTGCATGAGATTTATTTAATGGCTCTTTCAAAAAATACACCAAAGAGATCATGGTATGATGGATTGGGATCTTTAATGATCCCTGGTAATGGCACGTGTGATCACAACTCCATTCAACTTAACCAGCAAGTGTATTGGGTCATCCAAGTAATAAACCTTACATGAGTAAGGGTCGATCCCACAGAGATTGTTGGTATGAAGCAAGCTATGGTCATCTTGTAAATCCCAGTCAGGCGGATTTAACCAATTGATTATGGATTTTCTTAAATAAATAATAAATAATAAACATAAAATAAAGATAAAGTTACTCATGTATTTCCATGGTGGGGATTTCAGATAGGCGTATGGAGATGCTGTGCTCCTCCTGAATCTCTGCTTTCCTACTGCTTTTATCCAATTTTATCACTCCCTTCTATGGCAAGCTGTATGTAGGGCATCACCGTTGTCAATGGCTACATCCCATCCTCTCAGTGAAAAAGGTCCAAATGCTCTGTCACAGCACGACTAATCATCTGTCGGTTCTCAATCAGGTTGGAGTAGAATCCCTTGATTCTTTTGCGTCTGTCACTAACGCCCAGCCTTCAGGAGTTTGTAGCTTGTCACAGTCTAATTCTAACTTATACCACGAAGATTCTGATTAAGGAATCTAAGAGATATGCGCCTGGCCTAAGGTAGAACGGAAGTGGTTGTCAGTCACGCGCATTCATAGGTGAGAATGACGATGAGTGTCACGGATTATCACATTCATCAAGTTGAGGTGCAACGTATATCTTGGAATAAGAATAAAGAGAATTGAATAAAAAGTAATAGTAATTGTATTGAAACTTGAGGTACAGCAGAGCTCCACACCCTTAATCTATGGTGTGTAGAAAATCCACCGTTGAAAATACATAAGTGAAAGGTTCAGGCATGGCCGAATGGCCAGCCCCCATGAAGGTGATCAAAAGATCGAATGGTCAAAAGACTAAACTGTCAAAAGATGACTAATACACTAGTAAAAAGTCTTATTTATACTAAACTAGCTACTAGGGTTTACAAAAGTAAGTAATTGATGCATAAATCCACTTCCGGGGCCCACTTGGTGTATGTTTGGGCTGAGCTTGATCTATCCACGAGCTGAGGCTTCTCTTGGAGTTGAACGCCAGGTTATAACGTGTTTTGGGCGTTCAACTCCGGATCTTGATGTGTTTCTGGCGTTTAACTCCAGACAGCAGCATGTACTTGGCGTTCAACGCCAAGTTACGTTATCAATTTCCGAATAAAGTATAGACTATTATATATTGCTGAAAAGCTCTGGATGTCTACTTTCCAACGCCGTTGAAAGCGCGCCATTTGAAGTTTTGTAGCTCCAGAAAATCCATTTCGAGTGCAGGGAGGTCAGATTCCAACAGCATCAGTAGTCCTTTTGTCAGCCTTTTTCAGAGTTTTGCTCAAATCCCTCAATTTCAGTCAGAATTTACCTGAAATCACAGAAAAACACACAAACTCATAGTAAAGTCCAGAAATGTGAATTTAACATAAAAACTAATGAAAACATCCCTAAAAGTAGCTTGAACTTACTAAAAACTACCTAAAAACAATGCCAAAAAGCGTATAAATTATCCGCTCATCACAA
>NC_029780.3:23657252-23657862 GCF_000817695.3 Arachis duranensis | reverse complement strand
AGTTAGAGGTGTCCAGAAGCTCTTAAGCACACTCTTTTGCTTTGGATCACGACTTTAACCACTCAGTCTCAAGCTTTTCACTTGGACCTGCATGACACAAGCACATGGTTAGGGACAGCTTGATTTAGCCGCTTGGGCCTGGATTTTATTTCCTTGGGCCCTCCTATCCATTGATGCTCAAGGCCTTGGATCCTTTTTACCCTTGCCTTTTGGTTTTAAGGGCTATTGGCTTTTTCTGCTTGCTTTTTCTTTTTCTTTCTATATTTTTTTTCGCCATTTTTTTTCGCAAGATTTTGTTTTTCACTGCTTTTTCTTGCTTCAAGAATCAATTTCATGATTTTTCAGATTGTCAATAACATTTCTCTTTGTTCATCATTCTTTCAAGAGCCAACAATTTTAACATTCATAAACAACAATATAAAAAATATGCACTGTTCAAGCATTCATTTAGAAAGCAAAAGGTATTGTCACCACATCAATATAATCAAACTAAATTCAAAGATAAATTCGAAATTCATGTACTTCTTGTTCTTTTGAATTAAAACATTTTTTTTATTTAAGAGAGGTAGGATTAATGGATTTTATTCATAGCTTTAAGACATGGTTACTA
>NC_029780.3:23656508-23656919 GCF_000817695.3 Arachis duranensis | reverse complement strand
ATTGGGAGGAAAGTGCATCCCTTGAGGCATCTTAGGGATTTCTTGATGATGAGCTTCCCCATGCACCTCTTGAGAACCGTGAAGGGTCTCTCTTGCTTGCTCCATCCTCTTCTTGGTGATGGGCTTATCCTCCTCAATAGAGATGTCTCCTTCTATGATAACTCCAGCTGAGTAACATAGATGGCAAATAAGATGAGAAAAAGCTAGCCTTGCCATGGTGGAGGATTTTTCGGCTATTTTGTAGAATTCAAGAGAGATGACTTCATGAATTTCTACTTCCTCTCCAATCATGATGCTATGGATCATGATGGCCCGATCCACAGTAACTTCAGATCCGTTGCTAGTGGGGATGATGGAGCGTTGGATGAACTCCAACCATCCTCTAGCCACAGGCTTGAGGTCCAGTCTTCT
>NC_029780.3:23654148-23656407 GCF_000817695.3 Arachis duranensis | reverse complement strand
GTTGGTTAGGACTTCCCAACCTCTTCTTCGGATCTCATGTTGGATCTCCGGATACTCATTTTTCTTGAGCTTGAAAGGGACCTCAGGGATCACCTTCTTCTTTGCCACAACATCATAGAAGTGGTCTTGATGGCTCTTGGAGATGAATCTTTCCATCTCCCATGACTCGAAGGTGGAAGCTTTTGTCTTCCCTTTTCCTTTTCTAGAGGATTCTCCGGCCTTAGGTGCCATTGATAGTAGTGGAAAACAAAAAGATTGTGCTTTGACCACAACAAACTTAAAATATTGCTCGTCCTCGAGCAATAGAAGAAGGAAGAGAAGAAGAAGAAGAAGAGAATATGGAGGAGAAGGGGAAGTATAGGTTCGGCCAAGGTATGGAAGAGGGGGTTGTGTTGTGTGAAAATGAAGTAGAATGGAAGGGTATATATAGGGAGAGGGGGAGTGAAGTTTCGGCCATATAGGGTGGGATTGGGTGGAAAAATGTGTTTGAATTTTGAAGGTAGGTGGGGTTTATGGGGAAGAGTGGATGGATGTGAGTGGTGAATAGGGTGATTGGGAAGAGGGGTTGAGGTGATTGGTGAAGGGTTTCTGGGAATACTCATCACAAAATAGGATTAGGAGGTAAGGTGAGAATATAGTAGGTGGGGATCCTGTGGGGTCCACAGATCCTGAGGTGATCCTGTGGGGTCCACAGATTCAGAGGTGTCAAAGAATTCCATCCCTGCACCAAATAGGCATGTAAAATGCCTTTGCACACCATTCTGGCATTTAAACGCCGAGTGGTGCACATTCTGGGCATTCAACGCCCACATGTAACATGTTTCTGGCGTTGAACGCCAGTTTCATGCTTGTTACTGGCGTTCAGCGCCAGCTTTTCCTCTAGGCATATTTCTGGCGTTCAAACGCCAGAATGTTGCTTGTTTCTGGCGTTCAGCGCTAGATTGATGCTCTGTTCTGGCGTTGAACGCCAGCCAGATGCATCTTACTGGCGTTGAACGCCAGCCTGTGCTTCCTCCAGGGTGTGAATTTTTTCTGCTGTTTTTGATTCTGTTTTTAATTTTTTATATTTTTTTCATGACTCCACATGATCATGTACCTAATAAAACACAAAATAACAATAAAAGAAAATAAAATAAAAATTAGATAAATAAAATTAGGTTGCCTCCCAACAAGCGATTCTTTAATGTCAATAGCTTGACAGTGGCTCTCATGGAGCCACAAAGGTGATCAGGCCAATGTTGTATAGTCCCAACACCAAACTTAGAGTTTGGATATGGGATCTTAACACCAAACTTAGAGTTTGGTTGTGGCCTCCCAACACCAAACTTAGAGTTTGACTGTGGGGGCTCTTCTTGACTCTGAACTGAGAGAAGCTCTTCATGCTTACTCTCTTTTGTCACAGAGGGATGGCCATGTGCCTTAAACACAAGGTAGTCCCCATTCAATTGAAGGACTATTTCACCTCTGTTGACATCTATCACAGCTCCTGCTGTAGCTAGGAAAGGTCTTCCAAGGATGATGCATTCATCCTATTCCTTCCTAGTGTCTAAGATTATGAAATCAGCAGGGATGTAAAGGCCTTCAACCTTTACTAACACGTCCTCCACTATTCCATAAGCTTGTCTCAATGACTTGTCTGCCAATTGTAATTAGAACAAGGCAGGTTGTACCTCAATGATCCCCAGCTTTTCCATTACAGAGAGTGGCATAAGATTTATTCCTGACCCCAGATCACACAGAGCTTTTGCAAAGGTCATGGTGCCTATGGTACAAGGTATCAAAAACTTGCCAGGATCTTGTTTCTTTTGAGGTAGAGTTTGCTGAATCCAGGTATCCAGTTCACTAATGAGCAAGGGAGGTTCACTTTCCCAAGTCTCATTACCGAACAACTTGGCATTCAGCTTCATGATAGCTCCTAAATATTGAGCAACTTGCTCTCCAGTCACATCTTCATCCTCTTCAGAGGAAGAATAATTTTTAGAGCTCATGAATGGCAGAAGGAGATTTAATGGAATCTCTATGGTCTCTATATGAGCCTCAGATTCCTTTGGATCCTTAATAGGAAACTCCTTCTTGCTTGAGAAACGTCCCAGGGGGTCTTCCTCACTAGAATTTTCGTCCTCCTCCTCCTCCCTTGTGCATTCAGCCATATTGATTATATCAATGGCCTTGCACTCTCCTTTTGGATTCTCTTCTATATTGCTTGGGAGAATACTGGGAGGAGTTTCAATAACTTTCTTACTCAGCTGGCCCACTTGT
>NC_029780.3:23652459-23654069 GCF_000817695.3 Arachis duranensis | reverse complement strand
GAAAGTGGCTTTTGACAGATCAGAGACTAGATTGGCTAAATTAGAAGTGTTTTGTTCAGCATTCTCTATCTGTTGCTGAGAAGATGATGGAAAAGGCTTGCTATTGCTCAGCCTATTGCGTCTACCATTGTTAAAGCCTTGTTGAGGCTTTTATTGATGCTTCCATGAGAAATTGGGATGATTTCTCCATGATGAATTATAGGTGTTTCCATAAGGTTCACCCATGTAATTAACCTCTGCTATTGCAGGGTTCTCAGGATCATAAGCTTCTTCAGAAGCTGCCTCTTTAGTATTGTTGGATGCATGTTGCCATTCATTCAGACTTTGAGAGATCATGTTGACCTGTTGAGTCAACACTTTGTTCTGAGCCAATATGGCATTCAGAGTATCAATTTCAAGAACTCCTTTCTTCTGAGGTATTCCATTATTCACGGAATTCCTCTCAGAAGTGTACATGAATTGGTTGTTTGCAACCATGTCAATGAGTTCTTGAGCCTTTTCAGGCATTTTCTTTAGGTGAATTGATCCACCTGCAGAATGGTCCAATGACATTTTCGAAAATTCAGATAGGCCATAATAGAATATATCTAATATGGTCCATTCTGAAAACATGTCAGATGGACACCTTTTGGTCAGCTGCTTGTATCTTTCCCAAGCTTCATAGAGGGATTCACCATCTTTTTGCTTGAAGGTCTGAACATCCACTCTCAACTTGCTCAGCTTTTGAGGAGGAAAGAATTTATCCAAGAAAGCAGTGACCAGGTTATCCCAGGAGTCCAGGCTATCCTTGGGTTGTGAATCCAACCATATTCTAGCTCTGTCTCTTACAGCAAAAGGGAAAATCATGAGTCTGTAGACTTCAGGATCAACTCCATTCGTCTTTACAGTCTCACAGATCTGCAAGAACTCAGTTAAAAACTGATAAGGATCTTCAGATGGAAGTCCATAAAACTTGCAGTTTTGTTGCATTAAGGCAACTAGCTGAGGTTTCAGCTCAAAATTATTGGCTCCAATGGCAGGAATGGAGATGCTTCTTCCATCAAATTTGGACGTTGGCTTTGTGAAGTCACCAAGCATTCTCCTTGCATTATTATTATTTTCGGCTGCCATCTCCTTCTCTTGTTCGAAAATTTCTGAAAGGTTGTTTCTGGATTGTTGTAATTTAGTTTCTCTTAGTTTCCTTTTCAGAGTCCTTTCAGGTTCAGGATCAATTTCAACAAAAGTGCCTTTTTCCCTGTTTCTGCTCATATGAAAGAGAAGAAAACAAGAAAAGAAGAAGAATCCTCTATGTCACAGTATAGAGATTCTTTTATGTTAGTAGAAGAAGAAAGGTGATAAGAGTGAAGAAGAGTGGGTTCGGATATTTAGATGGAGAGAGGTGAAGAGAAGTGTTAGTAAATAAATAATTAAATAGAATAAGAAAAGAGAGGGAAAATTTCGAAAATAATTTTGAAAAAAGGATTAGTAATTTTTGAAAATTAAAGATAAGGTAAGATTAAAATTAAAATTTAGAACAAAAAGAATTTTTTAAAAAGAGGTGAGATATTTTCGAAAATTAGAGAGGGAAAAGTAGTTAGGTGGTTTTGAAAAAGATAAGAAACAAACAAAAA
>NC_029780.3:23651095-23652262 GCF_000817695.3 Arachis duranensis | reverse complement strand
GAAATTACTTACTTCACTAACAAGAAACTACAAGATAAGATTCTAGAACTTAAAGATTGAACCTTTCTTAACAAGAAAGTAACAAACTTCAAATTTTTGAATCAATCACATTAATTGTTAGCTAATTTTCGAAAATATGATATAAAGATAAGAAAAAGATTTTGAAAATAAATTTTGAAAAAGATTTTTGAAATTTTTGAAAAATAGAAAAAAAATGAAAAAGATATAATTTTTGAAAAAAATTTTAAAAAGATAAGATTTTTAAAATTGAAAATTTGACTTGACTTGTAAGAAACAACTAATTTTGAAAATTTTTGACTAAGTCAACTCAAATTTTTGAAAATTTGGAGAAAAATAAGGAAAAGATATTTTTTTGATTTTTGAATTTATTAATTTTTTTGGATTTTTATTAATTTTTTTTCGAAAATATTTTTGGAAAAAAGAAAAATAAAAAGAAAAATTTTGAAAAAGATTTTTGGAGAGAAAATTACCTAATCTGAGCAACAAGATGAACCATCAGTTGTCCAAACTCGAACAATCCCCTGCAACGGCGCCAAAAACTTGGTGGACGAAATTGTGATCCTTAAAGTTATACTCCCTCTTGGTATTTACATGAGATTTATTTAATGGCTCTTTCAAAAAATACACCAAAGAGATCATGGTATGATGAATTGGGATCTTTAATGATCCCTGGTAATGGCACGTGTGATCACAACTCCATTCAACTTAACCGGCAAGTGTACTGGGTCATCCAAGTAATAAACCTTACGTGAGTAAGGGTCGATCCCACAGAGATTGTTGGTATGAAGCAAGCTATGGTCATCTTGTAAATCCCAGTCAGGCGGATTTAACCAATTGATTATGGATTTTCTTAAATAAATAATAAATAATAAACATAAAATAAAGATAAAGTTACTCATGTATTTCCATGGTGGGGATTTCAGATAGGCGTATGGAGATGCTGTGCTCCTCCTGAATCTCTGCTTTCCTACTGCTTTTATCCAATTTTATCACTCCCTTCTATGGCAAGCTGTATGTAGGGCATCACTGTTGTCAATGACTACATCCCATCTTCTCAGTGAAAAAGGTCCAAATGCTCTGTCACAGCACGGCTAATCATCTGTCGGTTCTCAATCAGGTTGGAATAGAATCCCTTGATTCTTTTGC
>NC_029780.3:23623928-23650999 GCF_000817695.3 Arachis duranensis | reverse complement strand
CTACTCGGAATACCATAGACAAGGTTTAGACTTTCCGGATTCTCATGAATGCCGCCATTAATTCTAACTTATACCACGAAGATTCTGATTAAGGAATCTAAGAGATATGCGCCTGGCCTAAGGTAGAACGGAAGTGGTTGTCAGTCACGTGCATTCATAGGTGAGAATGACGATGAGTGTCATGGATTATCACATTCATCAAGTTGAGGTGCAACGTATATCTTGGAATAAGAATAAAGAGAATTGAATAAAAAGTAATAGTAATTGTATTGAAACTTGAGGTACAGCAGAGCTCCACACCCTTAATCTATGGTGTGCAGAAACTCCACTGCCCATGAAGGTGATCAAAAGACCGAATGGTCAAAAGACTAAACTGTCAAAAGATGACTAATACACTAGTAAAAAGTCTTATTTATACTAAACTAGCTACTAGGGTTTACATGAGTAAGTAATTGATGCATAAATCCACTTCCGGGGCCCACTTGGTGTATGTTTGGGCTGAGCTTGATCTATCCATGAGCTGAGACTTCTCTTGGAGTTGAACGCCAAGTTATAACGTGTTTTGGGCGTTCAACTCCGGATCATGACATGTTTCTGGCGTTAACTCCAGACAGCAGCATGTACTTGGAGTTCAACGCCAAGTTACGTCGTCAATTTCCGAATAAAGTATGAAGTATTATATATTGATGGAAAGCTATGGATGTCTACTTTCCAACGCCGTTAAGAGCGCGCCATTTGGAGTTCTGTAGCTCCAGAAAATCCATTT
Organism: Arachis duranensis; assembly: GCF_000817695.3. Classification (NCBI taxonomy): domain Eukaryota; kingdom Viridiplantae; phylum Streptophyta; class Magnoliopsida; order Fabales; family Fabaceae; genus Arachis; species Arachis duranensis. Next base: position 23,650,233 of record NC_029780.3, on the reverse strand, counting down.
CGAGTGCAGGGAGGTCAGATTCCAACAGCATCAGCAGTCCTTTTGTCAGCCTTTTTCAGAGTTTTGCTAAAGTCCCTCAATTTTAGCCAGAAATTACCTGAAATCACAGAAAAACACACAAACTCATAGTAAAGTCCAGAAATATGAATTTAACATAAAAACTAATGAAAGCATCCCTAAAAGTAGCTTGAACTTACTAAAAACTACCTAAAAACAATGCCAAAAAGCGTATAAATTATCCGCTCATCACCAGGCCTCTTATCTATGGATTTACATTTTATAACTTTGCTGTTTGACTGGTCTGACTTCTTTATGTTGGTCCGTCTTTAAGTTATTTCTAGCAACCTATTTTTGTTAAGACCTTGTCAAGTCTTTTCCTATGGATCACTTTTGATAACTTCTTGCATTATTCTATTTTCATTGCTTTTCATCTTGCCGATTTTTTAGAAATTGGGTAGTGCGTCTCGCTTGGCCAACTTTGGATGAATTCGGTTTTTATTTTGTCGACCTTATCGGGTAGTGACTTTGGTTTTCACCTTGTCGATCTATAACTTTATAATTGGGTGATGAATTTTTGCGTTTTTAGATTAATGTGTCTTGATAAAGATAGTTTGTAGAAAATCTGGAAAAACTTTATTTGAAATAAAATGTATGCAAATATATACAAGTGGGTGCTTACCCTTTTTAGGTAGATCTTGTCTTGGTGCCTCATTAAAAAACCTTTTCAGGAAAAAGAGTGCACTTCTGACCTAAGATCTTTTTATTACCTTTAACTATAATACCTTCTTAGGTTGTAGGCGTGCCATGACCTTGGTAGCTCTCACCCTTCGAGTTCGGACACTTTGTAGAGTCTTTTCCCAGTACCTCTGTGACTCGGTAGGGTCCTTTCCAGTTAGCCGCTAGCTTTTCCTCTCTGGATCGACTTGTTCTAATATCATTTCGGATTAGGATGAGGTCATTATTGGCGAAGCTTCGCCGCACTACCTTTTGATTGTATCTTAAGGCCATGCGATGTTTTAACGTTTTTTCTCTGATCCGAGCTCTTTCTCGGACTTTCGGGAGTAGATCGAGCTCTTTCCTTTGAAGTTGGGAGTTGGCTTCTTCACTGTAGAGGATTGTCCTGGGAGATCCTTCTTTGACCTCTACTGGTATCATTGCCTCCATTCCATAAGCCAATCGGAAGGGTGACTCCTTTATGGTGGAATATGGAGTTGTCCGATATACCCATAGGACTTGTGGGAGCTCTTCAGCCCAGGCTCCCTTTGTGTCTTGTAGCCTCTGTTTTAATCCGGCTAGTATGACTTTATTGGCAGCTTCTGCTTGTCCATTAGCCTGTGGGTGTTCTACGAATGTGAATTGGTGCTTTATCTTCAGGTCAGCTACTAACTTTCTAAAGCCTACGTCTGTAAATTGAGTACCATTGTCTGTGGTAATGGAGTAAGGAACCCGAACCTTGTGACAATGTTTCTATATAAGACTTTCCGACTTCTTTACGCTGTGGCATTGGCTAGGGGCTCTGCCTCAATCCATTTTGTAAAATAATCTACCCCTACGATGAGGAACTTGACCTGTCCTGATCCTTGGGGGAAGGGCCCGAGGAGGTCGAGTCCCCACTTTGCAAATGGCTAAGGGGATGCTACGCTGATGAGTTCCTCTGGTGGAGCGATGTGGAAGTTGGCATGCTTTTGACATGGTGGACATGTCTTAACAAACTCGGTGGCTTCTTTTTGCAAAGTCGGCCAAAAGAATCCGGCTCGGAGTACTTTTTTGGCCAGAGCTCGTGCTCCAAGATGGTTGCTGCATGTGCTACTGTGTATCTCTTCTAGGACCTCTTTTGTGTTAGAGGTCGGTACACATTTTAGTAGAGACGTTGAAATTCCTCTCTTGTATAGAATATTATTTATGATGGTGTAATATCCTTGATCCTGACCGGATATGGGTAGAAATTTTTCTTCTTCTAAGATTGACGGGTTTTGAAGTATTTCCTGGATGAGGCTCCTATTATTGCCACCTGGTTTGGTGCTAGCTAATTTCGAGAGTGCATCAGCTCGAGCATTCTGTTCCCGAAGTATATGTCGGATCTCATATTCCTGGAATTGTCCAAGTTGTTCCCTGGTTTTGTCCAGGTACTTTTTCATGGCAAGGTCTTTGGCTTGGTATGTTCCTGCTATTTGCGAGGTGACGACCTGTGAACCACTAAAGATAACCAGTTTTTTGGCCCTGACCTCTTTAGCCAGCTTTAAACCAACTGTTCCGAGGGTTACCTAAAACTAGAGGTCGATCTCGGATGAGATGCTGGTCGGAGCTGCGGAGTTCGACCTGATGATGGTGGTCGGAGTCGCTGTGTCCAACTCGTTGGACTTGGTGATGAGGCTTATCCTTCATCCCTGGAGGGTGGGGGGTACCTGCAAGGGACTCCGATGCTTAAGTTAGCAAGCGTATTAAGTAGGAATTGAGTAGAATCAGAGTATGAGTTATACCTGGGTGCTCCAGTGTATTTATAATGGCGTAGGATGACCTTCTTAGATAAGATAAGTTAGTTATCTTATCTTATCTTTATCTTATCTTCAAGTGAGGTCATCTTTATCTTCAAGGGAACTGCCCTTCTCTCTGTAGGCTTGGGCTGTCTTAGGATTTGGGGCGTGTTCCTCTATTTGCGCCCTTCTTTGGGCTTTCCTGTTGATTTGGCCGAGCTCTTTTGGAAAGAGGTCGGGTTTCCCTGACCTGAAGAGGTCGGTCGCTTTGTCTGTCGAACATCCCGGGTCGAACAGCTCGACCCAGGGTATGAACAGTGCCCCTGCTCGAGCTCGGTCTTTATCTGGAGGTCGAGTCTTAGACTTCGAGCTTGCTCGGGTAAAGCCGAACTCGAGCATTTTGTCGCTTTATCTTTGTAGAGCTCCTGAATGCGGAACGTTTCTGCTTCTTTAAAAGTGCGCGCTTTTGCATTTAGCGCTCTAGTTTTGGAAACGTGCAAGGGTTTAACACCCTCATTGATGGGATTTTAATGCTCCGATTTCTCTAGGTCTCTTTATTTTTAAACTTTGCATTTGAAAAATGGTTTCTCTTCTTCGTAACCTTCTTTCTCTCTTTTCTGTTTTTCTTTGTGATTTTCTCATTTCCTTCTGTGATGTTTGCTTGGCGATCGTGGGTGCTCTTCTTGCTTTTGATGACTACTCTTGGTCTCTTTGTCTTTGCTCTCTGCGCGCTTCTTCTTTTTTAGGTTCGTTCGTCTTCTCTTTTTGCTTGCATTGTTTCTACTTCTTGGTGCAGTAGGGTTTTTGTTTGAGTGTATATTTGGGAAAGTTTGAACCTTTTCGCTTTTCTGTATTTTGTTGCTACGTTTTCTAGCTTTTTCTTCTCTAATGTTCCCTTGGCAATTTGAAGCTTCCTAAGGCTTTTGTATGTTGTTGTCTGATTCTTTTGTTTTTTGAAAAAGATTGCGCCTTTATTTGTTTTTTCATTTGGCCGTTTGGCATGTTCTCTTCTGTTGGGTGGACTGAGGTTGTAATTTCTGTCAGCACTTATTTTGATGACTTTATTTGCTTTTGTTGGGATGTGAAAAGATGTAGGCTTGTAGGCTTCCCTGAATCTTCTTTCTGCCTCCAAAGGATGCCCCTGGAACCTTTTGGATTGGGTCCTAGGGTTTCCTTTTCTTGTTTTTCCTATTTTCTCTGACACCTATATGCTTTAGTTTTGTGAGTTGCCTCCGTTTGTTGCCTCCGTTTATGCCCGGGTTGTTCAATTAGTGTTCGAGGTATTTTTTGAGTAATCCAATCTTCTTTTCTTCTTGTAGGACTAGTTAACCATGTCTTCTCACAAAAATATTGTCGAGGCGTCCTCTAAAGTTCTCGAGGGAATGTCTGACTGGTTGGACTCCCTTGTGCTGCTATGTGTATCTCTGGCTAATTAGGAGTTCTGTGCGGCACTTAGAAAACACCATCGGATATGTAGTAGTGAGAATCAAGAATGTAACTATGAGTTGGTGGCACCTGACTCTGATGACCGGGTCTGCTTTCCTACTTTGACCCAGGGGGAGCGTCCTTTCTTCTATGCATATGATTTCTTTTTTAGCTAGATGGATATTACTCTTCCTTTTTCTTCCTTTGAGACCGACTTGTTGTGGTCTTGTAACGTGGCCCCATCTCAACTTCACCCGAATTCTTGGGGTTTTATTAAGATTTTTCAGATGGTTTGTCATGAATTCGGCATTAAGCCATCTTTGACTCTTTTTTTGTATTTGTTTGTGTTGACCAAACCTGGGACTACCAAAAAGAAAACTTCTTGGATTTCTTTTAGGTCGGCCCAGGGGCATAAAGTCTTCTCCATGTATGATGAGTCTTTTCACAATTTTAAGAATTACTTTTTCAAGATCCGAGCTGTTGAAGGAGCTCGCCCTTTCTTCCTGGATGATAATGACGAGCCTCGTTTTTCTTTAAAGTGGCAGAGAAATGTAGTTGTGTCTAGGTATACCTGGGAGATGCTAGATGAGGTCGAGTAAGCCTTTGTTGCTGCTTTGGAGGATATTTGGGGGGAACCTCCTCATCTTGAGACCAAAAAATTTCTGGGGGATCCGTCCTTGATTCATGCGGTGCTGGGTATTTTATAGACTGTGTTCTCCTATCTTTGTTTTCTTGCTTTCTTTTCTGGGTATTCATAAGTCGTTTGTATTTTTCTTTATTTTTAAGAGATGTCGAAGAATAATGACTCACTGAAGGCCTTTAAGAAGGCGAGGAAAGCTACCGCGGTTCAGAACGTCCCAGCCAAGGTGGTCGGGGAAGGGTCCTCCCAGGCTTTGTCGAAGTCGTCTGTCCCGAGCTCTCCTGGGCTGAGGAGGATGATCCCGACCCCTCCGGTTTGTTTGGTCGATCCGCCTCAAACTCAGATGGTACCTCTGCTCCTTGAATCGCTCCTCCTCCAAAAAGTCTTCGGACTGTCGAGCTGTTTAATCTTGGTGCTCCCGACTTTGATGCAGTTGGATTTGTGGATCAACAGATTGCTCCCTATGGAGTCATGCCTACTGACGATGTATCCATTCTTCGTCATTTGGATTATATTACCCGGAGCGGTATTATGCCGGCACACATGGGAGCGGCTCTATACCGAACTGCTCAAGATCTTCCTATTCATGCTACCAAGGCTTTTATGGAGGAGGCGAAGTCAGAGTTTGACCGAATCAAGGGTTTGAAGGAGGAGCTTGAGGTGAAGGTGTCCAAACTGGAAAAAGAGCTAAAGGGAGAGAAGGCCCGGTCTGTTGGTCTGGCGGCTGCTGCGCAACTGGCTGAGGATACGGCACTAAAACATAAGGATAGCTATGTTACCACTTATAAGGAGCTGATGGGTCTTAGGGAGGAGTTGGAGTCTGCTCGAGCTGATTATGCCGAGCTCCAAAGTCATCTTGTAGGCAGTGTAACTGTTGCTTATGAGAACCTGATGGAGCAGTTCCGGATTGTTGCCCCTGATGCCGATTTAACTCTCGTTAGTCTTGATAACGTAGTAAAGGATGGCAAGATTGTCCTGGATGATCCCGATGATGACATTGAACCTCCTCCTGCACCTCCTCTTAAAGCTTCTGCTATGCCAGTTTTTTCAGCCCCCTCGACCGTAGTTGAGCCTGATCCTGATTGTCAGATCTTGAATCGAGGCGACGGGACAGTGGATGCGGTGCCTCTCCAGACTCGTCCTTCTTCACCTCATGTTGATGCCACTAGTGGAGGACCTCCGAATTCTCTTTAATTATCTTTGGTATATTTTGGTATAGCCCGGCCTGTGGGCTTTTGAACTTTTTATTTTGTAAAGCCTGCTTCTGACTTTGGGTACTTCTCCAATTGCTTTCACTTTAGCAACTTTATTTTCGTTAAACAAAGTAGTCACCAGACTTGATGGTTTCTTGATTTTGTTACTGCGACTTGTGTTTGGATTGGACCTTTATTTGCTTTATGTTTGTAGCCCGACTTCTTGTTAAGTCTGAATCCACCTTTTGTGTTGGTCTTCTTTCTTTGTCCCGAAGTTATCTTCAACAATCCATTTCTGTTGGACCTTTTTCTGAGGTCTCTCATTAGGATTTGTTTTTTGAGGTTTTTGGGTGGCCATCATGTCGAGCTTTTATGAGTCCTTTCTGTAATTTTCCTACCTGGTCCTTGTTCAATTCTCTTTTCAGAGATTACTTGATAACTCTTTGTCTTTTGTGCCGACTTTGTCATGTCGGGTTCTTCTGAGTTATTTTCCGTAGCTTTATTTTTCCGGACCGACTTTGTTACGTCGAGCCCTTGTCGAGTTACTTGATAATCCTCTTTTTTGGACCTTATTTTAGGTCTCTTTCAGGGATCGTCTTTTTGTAACTTTATCTTTCCGGACCGACTTTGTCACGTCGAGCCCTTGTCGAGTTACTTGATAATCCTCTTTCTTGGACCTTGTTCAGGTCTCTTTCAGGGATTTATCTTTTGTAACTTTTTTGTAGGAGTCCGACTTCCTCATGTCGGGCTCTTCGAAGTTATAGTAATCCTCTTTTATAGGGTTGGCCAGACCTCTTTCCAGGGCTTTACTTATAACTTGGGTTGTTGTGGCTGGTCCGACTTTTGTGTCGGCCAGTCTTTAAGTTATTTTATGGCAATCCATTTTATTAGGTCCTCGTCAGGTTCTTTCTATGGATCACTTTCTATAACTTCTTGCATTATTCTGTTTTCATCTTTGCCAATTTTGTAGAATTCGGGTTTTTAGCCCTCGTTTTTATCGTGATCGCGCAGTGAATTCGATTTTCACTTTTTGTCGATCTGTAGCTTTATAATCGGGCGATGAATATTTTTAGAATAATACGACTTGAGCGTTTGTAGAGAATCTGAACAGATTTTATTAAAGGAAAATGCAAATATACATGAGGAGTTAATTTCCTAATTCGGGTGATTTGTAGGTCTTGGCGGGGTGCCTCGTTAAAAAACCTTTTCAGGAAAAAGAGTGCGCCTTGTCCAAGATCTTTTATCATCCCTAGCTATAGTACCTTCTTAGGTTGCAGGCGTGCCATGATCTAGGAAGCTCTCGCCCGTCAAGTTTGGAAAGTTTGTAGTAGCCCTTTCCCAATACTTCTATGACTCGGAAGGGTCCTTTCCAGTTTGCTGCCAGCTTTCCTTCTCCAGGTCGAGTTGTTCCTATATCGTTACGGATTAGGATAAGATCATTTTCAACAAAGGCCCGCTGTATTACTTTTCGGTTGTATTTGGAGGCCATTCGTCTTTTCAGTGCCTCTTCTCTTATCCGAGCTTTCTCTCGAATTTCTGGAAGTAAGTCGAGCTCTTCCCTTTGAAGTTGGGAATTAACTTTTTCGCTAAAATGGATTGCTCTGGGTGATCCTTCTTCGACCTCCACTGGAATCATTGCCTCAATTCCGTAAGCTAATCGGAAGGGTGACTCCTTTGTCGTGGAATGTGGAGTCGTTCAGTACGCCCATAGGGCTTGTGGGAGCTCCTCAGCCCAGGCCCCCTTTGCATCCTGTAATATCCATTTTATCCCTGCTAATATAACTTTGTTAGCAGCTTCGGCTTGCCCATTGGCTTGGGGGTGCTCAACAGAGGTGAATTGTTGTTTTATATTCAGGTCAGCCACTAGTTTTTTGAAACCTACGTCTGTGAACTGGGTACCATTGTCTGTAGTGATGGAGTATGGAACTCCGAACCTTGTGACGATGTTTCTATACAGGAATTTTCGACTTCTTTGAGCTGTGGCATTGGCTAGGGGTTCTGCCTCGATCCATTTTGTGAAGTAGTCTATTCCTACTATGAGGAATTCGACTTGTCCTGATCCTTGAGGAAAAGGTCCGAGGAGATCGAGTCCCCATTTTGCGAATGGCGAAGGTGAGGTTACGCTGATGAGTTTCTCTGGTGGAGCGGTGTGGAAGTTGGCATGCTTTTGACATGGCGAACATGTCCTTACGAATTCTGTGGCTTCTTTTTGTAGGGTTGGCCAATAGAATCCTGCCCGTAGTACTTTTTTTAGCGAGTGCTTGCGCTTTGAGGTGATTGCCACAAATGCCACTGTGTACTTCTTCTAAGATATCTTTAGTGTTGGAAGTCGGCACGAATTTTAGCAATGGTGTTGAAATCCCTCTTTTGCATAAAGTATTATTTATGATGGTATAGTATTGTGCTTCCCGTTTTAACCTCTTTGCCTCTTTCTCATCTGTAGGGAGGGCCTCTGTTGTGAGGTAATTAATTATGGGGGTCATCCATCCCTGATCGCGACCTGTTATGGCTAGGACCTTTTCTTCTTCTGAGATTGATAGCTTCTGTAGAATTTCTTAGATAAGGCTTCTATTGTTGCCTCCTGGTTTGGTGCTGGCTAGGTTTGAGAGTGCATCGGCCCGGGCATTCTGTTCTCGGGGTATGCGTCGAATCTCATACTCTCCGAGTTGTCCGAGCTGTTCTCTGGTTTTGTCCAGGTACTTTTTCATAGTGGGATCTTTGGCTTGGTAGCTGCCTGTTATTTATGAAGTGACTACCTGTGAATCACTGAAGATGATAAGTTTTTGAGCTCCAACCTCTCTAGCCAGCTTCAAACCAGCTAGTAGTGCCTCATATTCTGCTTGATTGTTTGAGGTAGGGAACCCAAATTTGAGGGAGAGTTCAATCTGGGTCCCCTGGTCGCTTTCAATTATTACGCCTGCGCCACTTCCCATTTTATTTGAGGAGCCGTCCACGTATAGATTCTATTCTGTGGGGATTTTCGGTGTGTCCGTAAATTCCGCAATGAAGTCGGCCAGATATTGAGATTTGATGGCCGTCCGAGCTTCGTATTGAAGGTCAAATTCGGACAACTCGATTGCCCATTGCAAGATTCTGCCTGCCAAGTCTGTTTTCTGTAAGATTCCTTTTATGGGCTGGTTGGTCCGAATTTTAATGGTGTGAGACTGGAAATATGGGCGAAGTTGTCGAGATGTTATTATGAGAGCGTAAGCAAACTTTTCTATTTTCTGGTAGTTCTGCTCGGACCCTTGTAACGCTTTACTGATAAAGTATATGGGTTGTTGCCCACCGTTGTCTTCTCGGACCAATGCTGAGGCTATTGCCCGATTTTTCACTGCGAGGTACAAGACGAGTGGTTCTCCTTCCCGTGGCCGACTTAATATAGGTGGCTGTCCCAGAAATTTTTTGAAGTCTTGGAAGGCTTGCTCGCATTCAACTGTCCATTCAAACTCCTTTCCCTTCCTTAGAGTGGCGTAGAAGGGGAGAGATCTTATTGCGGATCCCGCCAGGATTCTGGACAAGGCTGCCAACCGCCCGTTGAGTTGTTGTACCTCTTTGATACAAGTCGGGCTTTTCATGTCGAGTACGGCTCGGCACTTGTCCGGGTTTGCCTCGATTCATCTCTGTGTGATCATAAAACCTAAGAATTTACCAGCTTCTACTGCGAAGGTACATTTTATGGGATTGAGTCGCATGCCGTGTCGTCGTAGGGTGTTGAATACTTATGTCGGGTCAGATAATAACATCTCTTCGTTTTGCGTCTTCACTAGCATGTCGTCTACGTAGACCTCCATGATCTTTTCGATGTGATCCGAAAAAACTTTGTTCATTAATCTTTGGTAAGTGGCTCCCACATTTTTGAGACTGAAGGGCATAACAATGTAGCAGTAATTTGCCTTTGGGGTTAAGAAAGAGGTTTTTTTCTTGGTCGAGTGGGTACATTGGGATTTGGTTATATCCCGAGTATGCGTCCATAAAGGAAAGGTATTTTATCCGGAGGAGGCATCTACCAGTGCGTCGATGTTTGGGAGCGGATAAGGATCTTTCGGGCAAGCTTTGTTGAGATCGGTATAGTCGGTGCACATTCTCCAGTTCCCATTTGAGTTTTTTACCAAAACGACATTAGCAAGCCATAGCGGGTATTTGACTTCTCTTATGAAGCCTGCCTCCAGTAGAGCTCGTACCTATTCTTCCACTGCTTGAGAGCGTTCTGGTCCTAGCTTTCTGCGCCTTTGTTGTACCGGCCGAGATCCTGGGTAGACTGCTAGCTTGTGGCACATTAGTTCGGGATCTATGCCTGGCATGTCTGCGGCCTTTCACGCAAAGAGGTCGGCGTTGTCGCGTAGGAGCTGTATGAGTGATTCTTTTATGTCCCCTTTTAGGAGTGTGCCAATGTTGGTTGTTTGGTCCGGGGTGTTCCCGATCTGGATTTTCTCTATTTCTCCTTCAGGTTATGGGCGGAGCTCCTCCCGCCTCCGAACTCCACCAAGCTCGATTGTGTGGAATTCTTTTCCTCTGCCTCTGAGGTTTAGACTTTCATTGTAACAGCGGCGCGCCATCTTCTGATCTGCCTTCACTGTGGCTATTCCTTCTACGGTTGGGAACTTCATGTATAGATGTGGAGTCGAGACTATGCACCGAGTTGATTTAACGTTGCCCGACCTATTAGAGCATTGTAGGCTGAGCTTATGTCAACGACGATGTAATCTATTTTTAGTGTTCTTGACTGACCTTTTCCAAAAGTTGTGTGGAGCGGGATGTATCCCATTGGTTGAACCGGGGTATCTCCTAACCCGAACAGGCTATCCGGATATGCTCTGAGTTCTTTTTCTTCCAAGTCGAGTTTGTCGAAGGCAGTTTTGAATAAGATATCGGCAGAGCTCCCCTGGTCTATCAATGTGCGGTGAAGATTTGCGTTTGCCAGTATAATAGTGATGACCATGGGATCGTCATCCCCTGACGTGATGCCGGATGCGTCTTCCTTGGTAAAAGTGATCGCTGGGATGTCGGGTGTTTCCTTCTTTTTGGCGACGTGATATACGTCTTTGATATGTCTTTTGCGAGATGATTTGGAGAGTCCTCCCCCGGCAAACCCGCCGTGTATCATGTGAACATGTCTTTCTGGCGTTCGAGATGACCGCGCGGTTGGTTTGACATGTTCTGCTCTTCTTCTTTTTCTTTGATCATCATCATGGGTGGCCAGATATCGATCTAGCTTTCCTTCTCGTACGAGTTTTTCTATGACATTTTTTAGGTCGAAACACTCATTGGTGGAGTGTCCACGGATCCGATGGTATTCACAATATTCAGCCCGGTTTCCTCCTCCCTTTTTGCCTTTGAGTGGTCGAGCTGGTGGTATTTTTTCCGTGTTGCAGACTTCTCTGTAGACATCCAAAAGAGACACCTGAAGAGGGGTGTAATTGTGGTATTTTTTTATTTTCTCTCCTTGTCGATCTTCCTTTTTTCTGGAATCTTTGTCTTTATCCCGAGGGGTGAACCCTGCTTTTGAGGTCTCCCCTAATCGGGAGTTTTTCTCCATGTTGATGTACTTTTCCGCTCGCTCCTACACCTCGTTTAGAGATGTGGGGTAATTTTTTGATATAGATTGAGTAAAAGGCCCTTCTCGCAGGCCATTAATGAGACCCATAATGGCAGCTTCTGTTGGAAGGTTTTGTATATCCATGCATGTTTTGTTGAATCTCTCCATGTAGTTACACAGGGTTTCCCGCTCTTCTTGTCTGATTCCTAATAAGCTTGGAGCATGTTTAGCTTTGTCCTTTTGGATGGAAAATCTGGCCAGGAATTTTTTAGCCATGTCGTCGAAACTTAAGAGGGACCTAGGAGGGAGATTGTCGAACCATCTAATTGCTGTTTTTGTTAAAGTAGTTGGAAAGGCTTTGCAACGAACTGCATCTGATGCATCGGTGAGGTATATTCTGCTTCTGAAATTGCTGAGATGATGGCTGGGATCTGTAGTGCCATTGTATAAGGTCATGTCTGGGAGTTTAAAGTCCTTTGAGATTTTTATCTTCATGATTTCTTTGGTGAATGGGTCTTGCTCCTTTCGTGCGTTATCTTCGGGAATGGATCGGCTGGCTTTCGTCTTGACATCGGCTTCAAGTTTTAGGAGTTTGGTTTCCAGTTTCTGACGGCGCCTTATTTCTCTTTGTAGATCCTTCTCGGCCTCTCGTTGACGTAGAGCATCTTCCTCAAGTTGTTTTAACTGATCTTGAAATGCCTTCAGGGCTCCCTCATTTGGGGAGTTCTTATTGTTGATTTGGGGAGTATCTTTTGGTGTTGTGTCCGCGTTTTTATGCAGCGTTCTTTCTTCTAGATCTGAGGTGTGATTGTTGTCATGGTCGTCCGCCATGGTAATGGGATGACTTCCAGGTTCCCCGGCAACGGTGCCAATGTTCCGAGGGTTACCTAAAACTAGAGGTCGATCTCGGATGAGATCTTCTATGCTGGTCAGAGCTGCGGAGTCCGACCTGATGATGGTTGTCGAAGTTGCTGTGTCTAACTCGTTGGACTTAGTGATGAGGCTGATCCTTCATCCCCGGAGGGTGGGGGTACCTGCAAGGAACTCCGATGCTTAAGTTAGCAAGGGTATTAAGCAGATATTGAGTAGAATCAGAGTATGAGTTATACCTGGGTGCTCTAGTGTGTTTATAATGGCGTAGGGTGACCTTCTTAGATAAGATAAGTTAGTTATCTTATCTGATCTTTATCTTATCTTCAAGTGAGGTCATCTTTATCTTCAAGGGAACCGCCCTTCTCTCTGTAGGCTTGGGCTGCCTTAGGATTTGGGGCGTGTTCCTCTATTTGGGCCCTTCTTTGGGCTTTTCTGGTGATTTGGCCGAGCTCTTTTGGAAAGAGGTCGGGTTGCCCTGACCTGAAGAGGTCGGTCACTTTGTCTATCAAACATCCCGAGTCAGACAACTCGACCCAAGGTATGAACACCAGCCAATAGCGCCTCATACTCAACCTGATTATTGGAAGCAGGGAAGTCGAACTTCAGGGAGAGCTCGATTTGGGTTCCCTGATTACTTTCTATTATCACACCTGCTCCATTTCCAGTTTTATTTGAAGAGCCGTTGGTGGACGAAATTGTGATCACATACTCTTTGTATTTGTATGAAATTTAATAATTGGCTCTATTTGAAGTCACAACTCCGTTCAACTAACCAGCAAGTGCACTGGGTCGTCCAAGTAATACCTTACGTGAGTAAGGGTCGATCCCACGGAGATTGTTGGTATGAAGCAAGCTATGGTCATCTTGTAAATCCCAGTTAAGTGGACTCATAAAGTCAAATGTGATTAGATTGGATAAATAAAGATAAATAAAATAAAAAGGGATAGAGATACTTATGTAAATTAATAGTGGGAATTTCAGATAGGCATATGGAGATGCTGTACTCCTCTTGGATCTCTACTTTCCTATTACATTCATCCAATCCTTCTTACTCCTTTCCATGGCAAGCTGTATGTAGGGCATCACCGTTGTCAATGGCTACATCCCATCCTCTCAGTGAAAAACTTGGAATACCACATACAAGGTTTAGACCTTCCGGATCCTCATGAATGCCGCCATCTATCTAGCTTATACCACGAAGATTCTGTTGGGGAATCTAAGAGATATGCGCCCGGCCTAGAGTAGAACGAAAGTGGTTGTCAGTCATGCACGTTCATAGGTGAGAATGATGATGAGTGTCACGGATCATCACATTCATCAAAGTTAAGTATAACGTATATCTTGCACGGATCATCACATTCATCAAAGTGTTGTGCAACGTATATCTTGGAATAAGAATAGAAGAGAATCGAATAGAAAGTAATAATAATTGTATTGAAACTTGAGGTATAGCAGAGCTCAACACCCTTAATCTATGGTGTGCAGAAACTCCACTGTTGAAAATACATAAGTGAAAGGTTCAGGTATGGACGAATGGCCAACCCCCATGGTCTAAGCACTAGGCGTCCAGAGATGTCTAATACACTAGTAAAAAGTTCTATTTATAATAAACTAGCTCCTAGGGTTTACAAGAGTAAGTAATTGATGCATAAATCCACTTCTGGGGCCCACTTGGTGTATGTTTGGGCTGAGCTTGATCTATCCACGAGCTGAGGCTTTTCTTGGAGTTGAACTCCAAGTTATGACATGTTTTGGGCGTTCAACTCCGGAGCATGACGTTTTTCTAGCGTTTAACTCCAGACAACAGCATGTACTTGGCGTTCAACGCCAAGTTACATCGTCAATTTCCGAACAAAGTATGAACTATTATATATTGCTGGAAAGCTCTGGATGTCTACTTTCCAACGCCGTTGAGAGCGCACCATTTGGAGTTCTGTAGCTCCAGAAAATCCATTTCACAGAAAAACACACAAACTCATAGTAAAGTCCAGAAATGTGAATTTAACATAAAAACTAATGAAAACATCCCTAAAAGTAGCTTAAACTTACTAAAAACTACCTAAAAACAATGCCAAAAAGCGTATAAATTATCCGCTCATCAGCCGTCCACATAGAGATTCCAATTTGTGGGGATTTCCGGGGTGTCTGTGTATTCTACAATAAAGTCGGCTAGATATTGTGATTTGATGGCTGTCTGGGCTTCATATTGGAGATCGAATTTGGACAACTCGACTGCCCACTGTAGGATTCTTCCTGCTAGATCTGTTTTCTGCAGAATGCCTTTCATGGGCTAGTTGGTCCAAATTTTGATAGTGTGAGTTTGGAAGTATGGGCGAAGTCATCGAGAGGTTAATATGAGAGCGTATGCAAATTTTTCTATCTTTTGATAGTTCAGCACGGACCCTTATAATGCTTTACTGGTGAAGTATATAGGTTGTTATCCACTTTTGTCTTCCCTGATTAGTGCTGAGGCTACTGTCTGACTTCCGACTGCAAGGTATAATATGAGTGCTTCTCCTTCCCGTGGTCGGGTAAGAATGGGTGGTTGTCCCAGGAATTTTTTGAAATCTTAGAAGGCTTGCTCGAACTCCGGTGTCCATTCAAACTTTTTTTCCTTCCTTAGTGTTCCGAGGGTTACCTAAAACTGTAGGTTGATCTCGGACGAGATCTTCTGTACCAGTCGGAGCTGTTGTGTCCGACTTGTTGGACTTGGTGATGGTGCTGATCTTTCGTCACTGGAGGGTGGTCGTACCTGCAAGGGACTCCGATGCTTAAGTTAGCAAGGGTATTAAGCAGGTTTTTAGTAGAATCAGAATATGAGTTATACCTGGGTGCTCCAGTGTATTTATAGAGGTGTAGAGTGAGCTTTCTAGAGATAAGATAGTTATCTTATCTTATCTTATCTTTGAGTGAGGTCATCTTATCTTCAAGGGAACTGCCCTTATCTCTATAGGCTTGGACTGCCTTAGGATTTGGGTCGTGTTCTTCTGTTGGGCCTTTTTTGGGCTCTTCCTAGTGATTTGGCCGAGCTCTTTGAGAAGTGGTCGGGTTGTCCTGACCTACAGAGGTCGGTCGCTTTGTCTGTAGAACATCCCAGGTCGGACAGCTCGACCCAGGGTATGAACAGTGCCCCTGCTCAAACTCGATCTTTATTTGGAGGTCGAGTCTTAGTTTTAGGATTTTGAACCTTCTCGGGTGAAGCCGAACTCGAGCATTTTGTCGACTTTATCTTTGTAGAGTTCCTTTTTGAATGTGGAACGTTTTGCTTCCTTTGAAAGCGCGCGCTTTTGTATTAGTGTCCTAGCCTCGGGAATGCGCGAGGGTTTTAATGCCCTCATTTATTATTTTTTAAAGCCCCGTTTTGCTTCTTTTATTTTTGAACTTTACACACAGAAACATTTTTTCTTCTTTCTCTGTAACTTCCCCCTATTCTTCCTCACCTTTCTGTTTTCGCTTGTCATATGCACTTTTGCGTTTCTCTTTGCGATGTTGTTTGGTGATCGTTGGTACTTTCTTTTGCTTTCGATGACAATTCCTGATTTTCTTCGTCTTCCACTTCCTTCTGCACTCTTCCCCTTTTTTAGGTTGGTTCATCTTTTCTTCTTTGTTTGCATTGTCCTGTTTCTTGGTAAAGTAGGGATTTTACTTGAGTGTATGTTTGGAAAGCTCAAACCTTTTTGCATTTCTATACTTTTTGTCAATGTTATTTCTGGTTTCTTCTTTTCTGGCATTTCCTTAATGGTTGAGGCTTCTAGGGTTTTGCATGTTGTTGCCTGTTTCTGCATAAGTGGCTTGTTTGATTTTGTCGAAAGATTGTGCCTTTGACAATTTTTTTGCTTTGGCATGTTCTTGCTGTTGGGTAGTTCTCTTTGCTGATAGACTGAAATCGTAATTTAAGAGGCAGTTTATTTTGATGAATTTATTTGGTTTGTGGCCTTTCTGAGTGTCATTCTTGTTGAAATAGAGACTTTATCTTCCTGTTGCGATGTGTAGAGACGTAGGCTTGTAGGTTTCCCTGAGTCCTTATTATGCCTCCAAAGGATGCCCCTGGAACCTTTTGGGCTAATTCCTGGGGTTTCCTTTTGTTGCTTTACCTGTCTTCTTGACACTTATATGCTTTAGTTTTCGAGTTATCTCCATTTATTAGTGTTCCGAGATGTTTTTGAGTAATCCGATCTTCTTTTCTTCTTGTAGGACTAGTTGACTATGTCTACTTGCAAAAATATTGTAGAGACGTCTTCTAAAGTTCTCGAGGGGGTGTCCGACTGGTTGGACTCCCTTGTCTTAATATGTGTTTCGGTTGTGAATGCTGAGTTTTGTGTAGAGCTGAGAAAACATCATAGGGTTTGTGGTAGCGGTTCCCAGGAAAGGGATTATGAGCTTGTAGCACCTAATTCTGACGAAAAGGTTTGCTTTCCGACTTCACTCAAGGAGGAGCGTCCTTTCTTTTATGCCTATGAATATTTCTTCAGTCAATTGAACATTACTTTTCCTTTTACTGCTTTTGAGACTGATTTGTTGTGGTCGTGTAACGTTGCCCCATCCCAGCTTCATCTGCATTCCTGGGGCTTTGTCAAGATTTTTCAGTTGCTTTGTCGTGAATTAGGCATCAAACCTTCTCAGACGCTTTTTCATTATCTCTTTATTTCAGCCAAGCCTGGGGCTTCTTCCAAAAAAAAAGCTTCTTGGGTTACTTTTAGATCTTCTCAAGGGCATAAAGTTTTTGCCATGTATGATGAATCCTTTAAGGATTTTAAGAACTATTTCTTTAAGGTCCGAGCTGTTGAGGGGGCCCACTCCTTTTTTCTTGATGAAAATGACGAGCCTACTTTTCCTCTGGAATGGCAAAAGGATGTGATAGAGTCTGGTTATTCCTGGGATATGCTTGACGAGGTTGAGCGGGCTTTCGTGATTGTTATAGAGGACATATGGGGGGAACCCCCCCATCTCGATACCAAAAAGTTTCTGAGAGACCCTTCCCTGGTCCAAGCTGTGTTGGGTACAGTCCGACTTATTTTTTATCCTTTGTTTCTTTAGCTTGGCTTTCTCTTATTCTGTGATTGTAATGTTTTACTGTGGTTGATTCTGTTTTTTAGAGATGCCAAAAAATAATGACTTCATGAAGGCCTTCAAAAAGGCAAGGAAGGCTGCTGCTGCTCAAAACATATCGGCCAAGGCGGCCGGAGAGGGGTCTTCTCAAGTTCGGGTGAAGCTGTCCGTGCTGAGTTCACCCGGGCCGAGGAGGATGATTCCTACTCCCCGGGTTCGTCTGGTTGACCCTCCGCAAACTTCAGCTGCTGCTTCTGACGCTCCTCCTCCGAAAAAGCAAAAAAATCTAAGCCTTTTAACCTTGATGCCCCTGATTTTGATGCAGTTGAGTTTGTTGACCAGCAAATTGCCCCCTATGGAGGTCTTTCAATGGATAATGTGTCAATTCTTCATCACCTGGAGTTCATAACTAAAAGTAGTGTGAAGATGGCTCATATGGGCGCGGCTCTTTTTTGGATTGCTCAGGGTATCCCGGTCTATGCTACCAAATCTTTCATGATGGAGGCTAAGTCGGAGTTTAATAGGATAAAAGGTTTGAAGGAGGAGCTGGAGGTAAAGTTGGCGCAGGTGGAGAAAGAATTAGAGGGTGAAAAGGTTAGTTCTGTGGCTTTGGCGGCTTCTGTGAAGTTGGCCGAAGACACTGCGCTGAAGCACAAGGAGAGCTATGTTTTGGCTTACAGAGAGGTGGTGCGTCTTCGTGGAGAATTGGAAATTGCCCGGGATGATTATGCCGAGCTCCAAGGTCACCTCGTGGGCAGTGTGATGGCTGCTTATGAGAACTTAAAGGAGCAGGTACGGGTTCTTGCACCCGAGCTCGACCTTACCCTCTTTAGTCTTGACAACGTTATAAGGGACGGTAAAATTGTCCCTGAGGACCCTGATGATGATGATGTTGAGCCTCCTCCTGCACCTGCCACCAAGGCTTCTGTCGTGCCGACTTCTTCAGCTCCTGCGGCCAGAATTGAGTCAGAACCTGACTGTCAAATCTTGAATCGAAAGGATGGGACCGTAGATGCTGTGCCTTTACAAACTCGCCCTCCTTTGCCCCATGTTGATGCCGCTACTGGGAAGCCTCTGGATCCTCTTTAGTTATTCTTGGTATTGTGTGTAGTTAGCCCGACTTGTAGGCTTTTGAACTTTTGCTTTTGTAAATGGTATTTTGTTGACTGTTGACACTTTCTTAGTTGCTTGTTTAGCAACTTTATCTTGAAAAACAAAGTGGTTTTCAGGCTTTTTAGGCTGACCTTTGGTGGCCTCTGAAGCTTGCTGCTATTATAACTCTGGTTTTTTATGTCATATCCGTCTGCACTCATTTTGATACCTTTGTAGGCTTTTTTGGAATTTTGTCCGACCTGATTGGCTTGATTCCTTTGCCTGATGTTATTTTCAGCAATGAACTTTGTTCAGGTCTTAGTAAGGAATTACGCTGTGGTTGTCGATTTTGTTGGGTCGATAATTACTGTTTGTAATCCTCTTTTTTGGACCTCATTTAGGTCTCTTTCAGGGTTTACTTTTGTAGCTTTATGTTTTGGGTTGACTTTGTCATGTCGGGCCCTTCCGAGTTATTTTGTAATTCTCTTTCTTGGACCTTGTTCGGGTCTCTTTTAGGGATTACTTTTATAACTTGTTTGTGGAAGTCCGACTTCGTCGTGTCGGGCCCTTTTAAGTTATTTTTGTAATCCTCTTTCTTGGACCTTGTTCAGGTCTTTTTCAGGGATTACCTTTATAACTCGTTGTGGGAGTCCGACTTCATCATGTCGGGCTCTTCTAAGTTATTTTTGTAATCCTCTTTCTTGGACCTTGTTCAGGTCTCTTTCAGGGATTACTTTTATAACTTCTTTATGGGAGTCCGACTTCATCATGTCGGGCTCTTCTAAGTTATTTTTGTAATCCTCTTTCTTGGACCTTGTTCAGGTCTCTTTCAGGGATTACTTTTATAACTTCTTTGTGGGAGTCCGACTTCATCATGTCGGGCTCTTCTAAGTTATTTTTGTAATCCTCTTTTATAGGGTTGGCTAGACCTCTTTCCAAGGCTTTACTTATAACTTCGATTTTTGCAACTGGTCTGACTTCTTTATGTCGGTCAGCCTTTAAGTTATTTTTTTAGCAATCCATTTTATTAGGACTTCGTCAGGTCTTTTCTATGGATCACTTTCTATAACTTCTTGCATTATTCTGTTTTCATCTTTGCCGATTTTGTAGAGACTGGGCTTAACCCTCGTTTGGTCGACCTTTTAATGAATTTGGTTTTCATCTTTAGTCTTTATCATGATCGCGTAGTGAATTTAATTTTCACTTTCTGCCGATCTGTAGCTTTATAATCGGACGATAAACGTTTCAGATTAATGCAGCTTGAATGTTTGTAGAAGACCTAAACAAATTTTATTCAGAAGAAAATGCACATATATACATGCGGGAGGTTTATCCTCTAAGTCGGGTGATTTATAGGTCTTGGCTTGGCGCCTCGTTAAAAAACCTTTTCAGGAAAAAGAGTGCGCTTTCTCCTAAGATCTTTTATCATCCCTAGCTATAGTACCTTCTCAGGTTGCAGGCGTGACATAACCTAGGAAGCTCTCGCCCATCGAGTTCGGACAATCTGTAGTAGCCCTTTCCAAGTACTTCTATGACCTGGAAGGGTCCTTTCCAGTTTGCTGCCAGCTTTCCTTCTCCAGGTCGGGCTGTTCTGATGTCATTTCGGATTAGGATGAGGTTGTTCTCAGCAAAAGCTCGCTGTACTACCTTTTGATTGTATTTCGCAGCCGTTTATCGTTTTAATTCTTCTTCCCTAATCCGAGCTCTTTCTTAAACTTCCGAAAGCAGGTCGAGTTCTTCCCTTTGAAGTTGGGAATTGGCTTCTTCACTATAGTGAATTACTCTCGGCGACCTTTCTTTAATCTCTACTAGGACCATTGCCTCCATTCCGTACGCTAATCGGAAGGGTGATTCCTTTGTGGTGCCATATGGCGTTGTTCGATATGCCCATAGGACTTGTGGGAGTTCCTCGGCCCAAGCTCCCTTTGCATCCTGTAATCTCTGTTTCAGCCCAGCCAATATGACTTTGTTGGCAGCTTCAGCTTGTCCATTGGCTTGAGGATGTTCTACGGAAGTGAACTGTTGTTTTATATTCAAGTCGGCCGCTAACTTTCTGAATCCTGTGTCTGTGAACTGGGTACCATTGTTTGTGGTGATGGAGTATGGAACCCCGAACCTTGTGACAATATTCCTATATAGGAACTTCTGACTTCTTTGGGTAGTGGCATTAGCTAGGGGTTCTGCCTCGATCCACTTTGTGAAATAGTCTATCCCCACTATGAGGAATTTGACTTGCCCCGATCCCTGAGGGAAGGGCCCGAGAAGGTCGAGTCCCCATTTTGCGAATGACCAAGGTGAGGTTACGCTGATGAGCTCCTCTGGTGGAGCGATGTGAAAGTTGGCATGTTTCTGGCATGATAGACATGTTTTTACGAACTCTGTGGCTTCCTTTTATAGAGTTGGCCAATAAAATCCTGCACGAATTACTTTTTTGGTAAGTGCCTGTGCTCCTAGGTGATTGCCACAAATGCCACTGTGTACTTCTTCTAGGACTTCCTTTGTGTTAGAAGTCGGTACGCATTTTAACAATGGTATAGAAATCCCTCTTTTGTATAGAGTATTGTTTATGATAGTGTAGTATTGTGCCTCCCGTTTCAACCTCTTTGCCTCCTTTTCTTCTGTGGGGAGTGCTTCTGTTTTGAGGTAGTTAATTATGGGAGTCATCCATCCTTGATCCTGACCTGTTATGGTCAGGACTTTTTCTTCTTCAGAGATTGATGGATTTTGTAGAATTTCTTGAATGAGGCTTCTATTGTTGCCCCCTGGTTGGTGCTGGCTAGTTTTGAGAGTGCGTCAGCTCGAGCATTCTGTTCTCGGGGTATGTAACGGATCTCATATTCTCTAAGTTGTTCGAGCTGTTCCTTGGTTTTATTCAAGTACTTTTTCATAGTGGGGTCTTTGGCTTGATAGCTTCCTGCTATTTTCAAAGTGACTACCTGTGAGTCATTAAAGATGATAAGCTTTTGAGCTCCAACCTCCCTAGCCAGCTTCAAACCAGCTAGCAGTGCCTCATATTCTGCTTGGTTGTTTGAGACAGGGAATCTGAATTTGAGGGAGAGTTCGATTTGGGTTCCTTGGTCGCTTTCAATTATCACACCTGCGCCGCTTTCAGCTTTATTTGAGGACCCGCCCACGTAGCGATTTCATTCTGCGGGGTTTTTGGTGTATCTATAAATTTTGCAATGAAGTCGGCCAGGTATTGTGATTTGATGGTTGTCCAAACTTCGTATTGGAGGTCAAATTCAGACAACTCGACTGTCCATTGTTAGATTCTGCCTGCCAGGTCTATTTTTTGTAAGATCCCTTTTATGGGCTGGTTGGTCCGGACCCTGATGGTGTGGGCTTGGAAGTATGGACGAAGTCGTCGAGATGTTAGTATGAGAGCGTAGGCAAACTTCTCTATTTTTTGGTAGTTCAGCTCGGCTCCCTGTAGCGCTTTACTGATGAAGTATACGTGTTGCTGCCCGTTGTCGTCTTCTCGGACTAGGGCTGAGGCTACTGCCCGACTTTCTACTGCGAGGTACAATATGAGTGGTTCTCCTTCCCGTGGCCGAGTTAGGATAGGTGGCTGTCCTAGGAACCTTTTGAAATCTTGGAAGGCCTGCTCGCACTCTGTTGTCCATTCAAACTTCTTTCCCTTCCTTAGAGTAGCATAGAAGGGAAGAGATCTTATTGCCGATCCAGCTAGAAATTTGGACAAGGCTGCTAACCTCCCATTGAGTTGTTGTGCCTCTTTGACACAAGTTGGGCTCTTCATGTCGAGTATGGCCCGATGTTTGTCCGGGTTTGCTTCGATTCCTCTCTGTGTGAGCATAAAGCCCAAGAATTTGCCGACTTCTACGGCGAAGGTGCATTTTGCGGGATTGAGTCACATGTCATGTCGTCTTATAGTGTCGAATACCTGGGTCAGGTTGGATAATAGTGTCTCTTTATTTTGTGTCTTTATTAGCATGTCGTCTACATAGACTTCCATGATTTTTCCGATGTGATCTGAAAAGACCTTATTCATTAATCTCTGATAAGTAGCTCCCGTATTTTTAAGACCGAAAGGCATGATGATGTAGCAGTAGTTTGCTTTTAGGGTTAAGAAGGAAGTTTTTTCTTGGTCGGATGGATACATTGGGATTTGATTGTATCCCGAATATGCGTCCATGAACGAGAGGTATTTATATCCAGAGGAGGCATCGATTAGTGCGTCGATACTTGGGAGTGGATAAGGATCCTTTGGGCAGGCTTTGTTGAGATCAGTGTAGTCGGTGCACATTCGCCACTTCCCGTTTGATTTTTTCACCAAGACAACATTAGCTAGCCATAGTGGGTATTTGACTTCTCTTATGAATCCTGCCTCCAATAGGGCTTGTACCTGCTCTTCCACAGTGTGAGAGCGTTCTGGTCCAAGCTTTCTGCGCCTCTATTGCACTGGCGGAGATCCTGGGTAGACTGCTAGTTTGTGGCATATTAACTTGGTGTCTATGCCTGGCATGTCTGCAGCCTTCCACGCAAAGAGGTCGATG
This sequence comes from Arachis duranensis, assembly GCF_000817695.3. Taxonomy (NCBI): domain Eukaryota; kingdom Viridiplantae; phylum Streptophyta; class Magnoliopsida; order Fabales; family Fabaceae; genus Arachis; species Arachis duranensis. The sequence continues at coordinate 23,627,434 of NC_029780.3, read as the reverse complement.
TTATCTTATAAGAACTGTATGAGCAATTCTTTTATGTCTCCTTGTAGGATTGTACCGATACTGGTCATTTGGACCGGGGTATCCCCAATCTGGACTTTCTCTATTCTGCCTTCAGGTTGTGGACGGAGTTCTTCTCGCCTCTGAACTCTACCAAGTTTGATTATGTGGAATTCTTCTCCTCTGCTTCTGAGGTTTAGGCTTTCATTGTAACAGTGAAGTGTCGTCTTCTGATGTGCTTTTATTGTAGCTATCCCTTCTGGAGTTGGGAATTTCATGCATAGATATGGAGTTGAGACTATTGCACTGAGCTGATTTAATGTTGTCCGGCCTATTAAGGTGTTATAGGCTGAACCTACATCGACCATGATGTAATCTATCTTGAGTGTTCTTGATTGGTTTCCTTTTCCAAAGGTTGTTTGTAATGAGATGTATCCAAGTGGTTGAACCGGGGTGTCTCCTAGTCCGAACAGGCTGTTCGAATATGCTCTGAGTTCTTTTTCTTCCAAATAGAGCTTGTCGAAGGCAGTTTTGAATAAGATGTCGGCGGAGCTCCCTTGGTCTATTAGTGTCCGGTGGAGGTTTGCATTCGCCAATATAACAGTGATGACCATGGGATCGTCATATCTTAAGATTATACCGGATGCATCTTCTTTAGTGAAGGTAATCACGGGGATGTCGGGCGCTTCTTCCTTTCCCTCGACATGATATACCTCTTTAAGATGTCTCTTGTGAGATGATTTAGAGAATTCTCTTCCCGCAAATCCGCCGTGTATCATGTGGACGTGTCTTTCTGGTGTACAAGGTGACCTCTCGGTTCGTCCAACCTTTTCTTCCCTTCTTCTTTTTCTTTGCTCATCGTCCCGGGTGGCCAGATACCAATCTAGCTTCCCTTCTCTTACTAATTTTTCTATGACATTTTTTAAGTCAAAACATTCATTGGTGGAATGCCCGTGGATTCGATGATATTCACAATATTCAGCCTGATTTCCTCCTCCTTTTTTGCCTTTGAGTGGTCGAGCTGGGGGTATTTTTTCAGTATTGCATACCTCTCTGTAGACATCTACGAGAGACACCCGAAGGGGAGTGTAATGGTGATATTTTTTATTTTTTCTCCATGTCGGTCTTCTTTCTTTTTGGATTCTTTGTCCTTATCTCGGGAGGTGAATCTGGATTTCGATGTCTCTCCTAGTCGAGAGTTTTCCTCCATGTTGATGTACTTTTCTGCTTGTTCTTGTACTTCGTTCAGAGATGTGGGGTGTTTCTTCGGTATAGATTGGCTAAAAGGTCCCTCTCGTAAGCCATTGATGAGGCCCATAATGGCAGCCTCTGTTGGTAGGTTCTGTATGTCTGGGCACGTTTTGTTGAATTTTTCTATGTAGTTGCGGAGAGTTTCTAGTTCCCCTTGCCTAATTCCTAATAGACTTGGAGCGTGCTTAGCCTTGTCTTTTTGGATGGAGAATCTGGCCAAAAACTTTTTGGCCAAGTCGTCGAAACTCGAGATGGACCTAGAAGGTAGATTGTCGAACCATCTAATTGCTGTCTTTGTTAAAGTAGTTGGGAAGGCTTTGCAATGAATTGCATCTAAGGTGTTGGTGAGGTACATTCTACTTCTGAAATTACTGAGATGGTGGTCGGGATCTGTAGTGTCGTCGTATAAAGTAATATCTGGGAGTTTAAAGTCTTTTGGGATTTTGGTCTTCATGATCTCTTTGGAGAATGAATCTTGTTCCTTGTGGGGGCTGTCCTCGTGATGGGATCGGTTGGCTTTGGTCTTGAGCTCGGCTTCGAGTTTTAAGAGTTTGTCCTCCAATTCCCGGCGTCGCCTTATTTCCTTCTGTAGGTCTTTCTCAGCCTCTCGTTGTCGTAGGGCTTCTTCTTCCAGTTGTTTTAAATGGTCTTGAAGTGCCTCCATGGCTCCTGCGTTTGGTGAATTCTTTTTGTTGTTAAGTTGAGAAGTATCATTTGGGGTAGTATCTGCGTTTTTGTGCGGCGTTCTATCCTCTAGATCTGAATTGTGATCATTGTCATGGTCGTCTGCCATAATGATGGGATGACTTTCAGGTTCCCCGGCAACAGCGCCAATGTTCCAAAGGTTACCTGAAACTGTAGCTCAATCTCGGACAAGATCTTCTGTACTAGTCGGAGTTGTTGTGTCCGACTTGTTGGACTTGCTGATGGTGCTGATCCTTCATCACTGGAGGGTGGTGGTACCTGCAAGGGACTCCGATGCTTAAGTTAGCAAGAGTATTAAGTAGGTTTTTAGTAGAATTAGAGTATGAGTTATACCTGGGAGCTCCAGTGAATTTATAGAGGTGTGGAGTAACCTTTCTGGAGATAAGATAGTTATCTTATCTTATCTTATCTTTGAGTGAGGTCATCTTATCTTCAAGAAAACTGCCCTTATCTCTATAGGCTTGGACTGCCTTAGGATTTGGGTCGTGTTCCTCTGTTGGGCCCTTTTTGGGCTCTTCCTAGTGATTTGGCCAAACTCTTTGAGAAGTGGTCGGGTTGTCCTGACCTACAAAGGTCGGTCGCTTTGTCTGTAGAACATCCCGGGTCGAACAGCTCGACCCAGGGTATGAACACTTAGTGTGGCGTAAAAGGGGAGAGATTTTATGGCTGATCCGGCTAAAAATCTGGATAAGGCTGCCAGTTGCCCGTTGAGCTGTTGCACTTCTTTGACACAGGTTAGGCTTTTCATGTCGAGTATGGCCTGGCACTGTTCTCTGTTAGCTTTGATTCCTCTTTGTGTGAGCATGAAACCCAAGAATTTGCCAGCTTCTTGGTGCACGAAATTGCAATCACACTTTTGCAATTCCGCACAACTAACCAGCAAGTGCACTGGGTCGTCCAAGTAATACCTTACGTGAGTAAGGGTCGATCCCACGGAGATTGTCGGCTTGAAGCAAGCTATGGTTATCTTGTAAATCTTAGTCAGGATATCAATAATTATCAGGGTTGATTGTAAAAAGCAAAAGAACATGAAATAAGTACTTGTTTTGCAGTAATGGAGAATAGGTTGGGGTTTTGGAGATGCTCCATCTTCTGAATCTCTACTTTCCTACTGTCTTCTTCTTCAAGCACGCAAGGCTCCTTCCATGGCAAGCTGTATGCAAGGGTTTCACCGTTGTCAGTGGCTACCTCCCATCCTCTCAGTGGAAATGTTCAACGCACCCTGTCAGGCACACATTCATAGTTGAGAATGATGATGATTGTCACGGATCATCACATTCATCCGATTTAAGAACAAGTAGTATATTAGAATGGAAGCAAGCATGATTGAATGAGAAACAGTAGTAATTGCATTAATCCATCAAGACACAGCAGAGCTCCTCACCCCCAACCATGGGGTTTTGAAACTCATGCTGTAAAAGATACAATGAGAAACATGTAAAGTGTCATGAGGTGAAGATACCATGTCAAAAGATCCTATTAATAGTGAACTAGTAACCTAGGGTATACAGAAATGAGTAAATGACGTAAAAATCCACTTCCGGGGTCCACTT
>NC_029780.3:23623588-23623808 GCF_000817695.3 Arachis duranensis | reverse complement strand
TAAACTCCAGCTTTCATGCCAGTTTGGGCGTTTAACTCCAATTTTTATGCCAGTTCCAGCGTTAAACGCTGGAATTTCTGAGGCTGTTTTGCCACGCTGGTTTGGGCCATCAAATCTCGGGCAAAGTATGGACTATTAGACATTGCTGGAAAGCCCAGGATGTCTACTTTCCAATGCCGTTGAGAGCGCGCCAATTGGGCTTCTGTAGCTCCAGAAAATC
>NC_029780.3:23621528-23621810 GCF_000817695.3 Arachis duranensis | reverse complement strand
GAGTAGAATTCCTGAACCATATTCCTTCCAACCTTTATCTCAGGATTGGTTAGAACTTCCCATCCTCTGTTTCGAATTTGCTCTTGGATCCCCGGATATTCATCTTCTTTCAGATCAAATTTAAGTTTCGGGATCACTGACCTCAGGCCCATTATTTTGTGATAATGGTCTTCATGTTCTTTGGTTAAGAACTTCTCTTGGTTCCAAAGATTCTTTGGATTATTCTCTTTCTTTCCTCTTAAATTGGTTTGTTTTCCCTTAGGAGCCATGATCTTGATGAAT
>NC_029780.3:23619277-23621428 GCF_000817695.3 Arachis duranensis | reverse complement strand
GAGAAGAGAAGAGCAAATTCGAATGGTGTGGGGGAATGAGGGGGCCAAACGTGTATTTATAAAGTGGGGAGGAGAGATTTCGAAAAAAATAAAAATTTGAAAGAAGATTTGAGAAGATATGGAAAGAATTTGAGAGAAGGGTGAGTTTTTGAACAAGATTTGGGATTGATTTGAGAGATTTGAAGAATGATTTTAGATTTTTGAAAATTTGAAAGTGAATGATGAAAGGTTGAGATGTATTTATGTAGAAAAGTATGGGTAAGAAAAGGGAAATTTGAAAAAAATTTGATTGAAAATCAAAATCTTGGTTCCCCCACATTTCTGGCGTTAAACGCCCAGAATGGCACCCATTCTGGCGTTTAACGCCCATTTGTTGCCCATTGTGGGCGTTTAACGCCCAGCCAGGTGCCCTGGCTGGCGTTAAACGCCAAAATTCCTTTATCACTGGGCGTTTTGCTAAACGCCCAGGATGCTGCACACCTGGCGTTAAACGCCCAGAATGGTGCCCATTCTGGCGTTTAACGCCCAAAATGGCACCTTTACTGGCGTTAAACACCCAGAATGGTGCCCATTCTGGCGTTTAACGCCCAAAATGCCCCTTACTGGCGTTTTTTCACCAGTAAGCTCTTTTTCTCTGCTTTTTGCACTGAATCCTTCTGTAACTCTGTGAACTCCTTCATTTTTGATACTTGCCTTTATAAAATCAAAACATATAACCTGCTAATGACTGGGTTGCCTCCCAGCAAGCGCTTCTTTACTGTCTTTAGCTGGACCTTTACTGAGAATCACTCAAGTCTCAGTTTTGAACATTCTTGCTCAAAATTGCTTTCAAGATAATGCTTGATCCTCTGTCCATTAACAATGAACTTTTTGTCAGAATCAATATCCTGAAGCTCAACATATCCATATGGTAACACTTCTGTAATCACATATGGACCCCTCCACCGGGATTTAAGTTTTCCTGGGAACAGTCTGAGCCTAGAATTGAAGAACAGAACTTTTTGTCCTGGCTCAAAGACTCTGGATGAAAACTTCTTGTCATGCCACTTCTTTGCCTTTTCCTTATAAATTTTTGCATTTTCAAAGGCATTGAGTGTGAACTCCTCTAGCTCATTTAGCTGGAGCAATCTTTTTTCACCAGCTAACTGAGCGTCCATGTTTAGGAATCTGGTTGCCCAGTAGGCTTTATGTTCCAGTTTCACGGGCAGATGACAGGCCTTCCCATACACCAGTTGGTATGGAGAGGTTCCTATAGGAGTCTTGAATGCTGTTCTGTATGCCCACAGAGCATCATCCAAACTCTTTGCCCAATCCTTTCTTTGGGCTATCACAGTCCGTTCTAGGATTCTTTTTAGCTCTCTGTTAGAGACTTCAGCTTGCCCATTTGTCTGTGGATGATACAAAGTTACCACTTTGTGGCTAATTCCATACCGGACCATAGCAAAGTAAAGTTGTTTATTGCAGAAATGAGTGCCTCCATCACTGATTAATGCTCTAGGGACACCAAATCTACTAGCTGTTTATTGCAGAAATGAGTGCCCCCATCACTGATTATGACTCTGGGAACACCAAATCTGCTGAAAATGTGTTTCTAGAGGAATTTTAGCACGGTCTTGGTATCATTAGTGGGTGTAGCAATTGCTTCTATCCACTTAGATACATAGTCCACTGCCACCAGAATGTAAGTGTTTGAGTATGATGGTGGGAATGGTCCCATGAAGTCAATGCCCCATACATCAAACAATTCTATCTCTAATATCCCTTGTTGAGGCATGGCATATCCGTGAGGCAAGTTACCAGCTCTTTGGCAACTGTCTCAGTTACGCACAAACTCTCGGGAATCTTTATAGAGAGGAGGCCAGTAGAAGCCACATTGGAGGACTTTAGTGGCTGTTTGCTCACTTCCAAAATGTCCTCCATACTGTGATCCATGGCAGTGCCAGAGGATTTTTTGTGCTTCTTCTTTAGGCACACATCTACGGATTACTCCGTCTGCACATCTCTCGAAGAGATATGGTTCATCCCAAAGATAGTACTTTGCATCCGTGATCAATTTCTTTATTTGCTGTCTACTGTACTCTTTGGGTATGAATCTCACTGCCTTGTAGTTTGCAATGTCTGCAAACCATGGCACTTTCTGGATGGCAAAGC
>NC_029780.3:23618812-23619186 GCF_000817695.3 Arachis duranensis | reverse complement strand
CTCGGGACAGATGATCAGCTACTTGGTTCTCTGTCCCTTTTCTGTCTCTTATTTCTATATCAAACTCTTGCAGAAGCAACACCCATCTTATAAGCCTGGGTTTTGAATCCTGCTTTGTGAGTAAGTATTTAAGAGCAGCATGGTCAGTGTACATAACCACTTTGGATCCCACTAGATAGGATCTAAACTTTTTAATGGCATAGACCACTGCAAGTAACTCTTTTTCTGTGGTTGTGTAGTTCTTCTGTGCATCATTTAGAACACGACTTGCATAATAAATGACGTGCAGAAATTTGTTATGCCTCTGTCCCAACACTGCACCAATGGCATGGTCACTGGCATCACACATTAGTTCAAATGGCAATGTCCAATCT
>NC_029780.3:23617403-23618089 GCF_000817695.3 Arachis duranensis | reverse complement strand
CCAGGGGCTATCAGAAATAGGATAAATAATCCCAGCCTCCAGTAATTTAGTGACCTCTTTCTGCACCACCTCCTTCATGGCTGGATTTAGCCTCCTTTGTGGTTGGACCACTGGTTTGGCATTATCCTCCAACAGGATCTTGTGCATGCATCTAGCTGGGCTAATGCCCTTAAGATCACTTATGGACCACCCAAGGGCTGTCTTGTGTGTCCTTAGCACTTGAATCAGTGCTTCCTCTTCCTGTGGATTTAGAGCAGAGCTTATAATCACTAGAAAAGTGTCACCCTCTCCCAGAAATGCATACTTCAGGGATGGTGGTAGTGGTTTGAGTTCAGGTTTGGGAGGCTTATCCTCTTCTTGAGGAATTTTCGAAAATTCCTTTGTTTCCTCTGGTTCTTCTTGATCAGGTTGAGCATCTTTGAAGATGTCCTCAAGCTCTGATTCTAGGCTTTCTGTCATATTGATCTCTTCTACCAGAGAGTCAATAATGTCAGCGCCCATGCAGTCATTTGGTGTGTCTGAATGCTGCATAGCTTTTACAGCATTCAACTTGAACTCATCATCATTGACTCTCAGGGTTAATTCCCCTTTTTGGACGTCAATGAGGGTCCGTTCAGTTGCTAGGAAAGGTCTTCCTAGAATGAGAGTTGCACTCTTGTGCTCCTCCATTTCCAGCACCACAAAGT
>NC_029780.3:23587411-23614808 GCF_000817695.3 Arachis duranensis | reverse complement strand
CGGCGTTTAACGCTGGGAATTCTGAGGGTGACTTTGAACTCCGGTTTGGGCCATCAAATCTTGGGCAAAGTATGGACTATCATATATTGCTGGAAAGCCCAGGATGTCTACTTTCCAACGCCGTTGAGAGCGCGCCAATTGGGCTTCTGTAGCTTCAGAAAATCCACTTCGAGTGCAGGGAGGTCAGAATCCAACAGCATCTGCAGTCCTTTTCAGTCTCTGAATCAGATTTTTGCTCAGGACCCTCAATTTCAGCCAGAAAATACCTGAAATCACAAAAAAACACACAAACTCATAGTAAAGTCCAGAAAAGTGAATTTTAACTAAAAACTAATAAAAATATACTAAAAACTAACTAGATCATACTAAAAACATACTAAAAACAATGCCAAAAAGCGTATAAATTATCCGCTCATCACTTCTACTGCGAAGGTGCATTTCGCAGGGTTAAGTCGCATGCCATGCTTTCTTATGGTATTGAACACTTGGGCGAGGTCAAATAGAAATGACTCATCGCTTTGTGTTTTTACTAACATGTCGTCTACATATACCTCCATGAGTTTCCCTATATGATCTGCAAAGACCTTGTTCATTAATCTTTGATAGGTGGCTCCTGCGTTTTTGAGTCCGAATGGCATGAAGACGTAACAGTAGTTTGCTTTTGGGGTTAAGAATGAGGTTTTTTCTTGATCAGGTGGATACATCGGGATTTGATTGTATCCTAAATAAGCGTCCATGAATGAGAGGTACTTGTATCTGGAGGAGGCATCCACCAGAGTGTCGATACTTGGGAGTGGATAAGGATCTTTTGGGTAAGCTTTGTTGAGGTCGGTGTAATCAGTGCACATCCGCCACTTTCCATTTGATTTTTTCACCAAGACGACGTTGGCTAGCCATAGTGGGTATTTGACTTCTCTTATGAATCCTGCCTCCAGTAGGGCTTGTACCTGTTCTTCCATAGCTTGGGATCTTTCTGATCCGAGTTTCCTATGCTTCTGTTGTACTGGCCGAGATCCTGGATATACTGCCAGCTTGTGGCACATTAGTTTGGGGTCTATGCCCGGCATGTCTGCAGCTTTCCATGCAAAGAGATCGACGTTGTTTTTTAAGAATTGAATCAGGAGCTCCTTTACTTCTCTATTTAGGGTTGCCCCAATACTTGTTGTTTTGTCCAGGGAGTCTCCGATCTGAACTTCTTCAATCTCACCCTCAGGTTGTGGATGAAGTTCTTTCCGACCTCGAACTCCCCCGAGTTCGATGGTATGGATTTCTTCTCCCTTGCCCCTGAGGTTCAGACTTTCGTTGTAACAGCATCGCGCTATTTTATGGAGTTGGGAATTTTATGCATAGATGTGGAGTCGAAATTACTGCGGCGAGCTGATTCAGAGTTATTCGACCTATCAGGGCATTGTAGGCTGAGCTTACGTCGACTACGATGTAGTCTATATTGAGTGTTCTTGATCGGGTTCCTTTTCCAAAGGTTGTGTGTAGTGAGATGTATCGAAGTGGTTGGATTGGAGTGTCTCCTAGTCCAAATAAGTTGTTCGAATATGCTCTGAGTTCTTTTTCCTCTAGGCTGAGTTTGTCGAAAGCGGTTTTAAACAAGATATCAGCCGAGCTTCCTTGGTCCATCAGTGTGCGGTAGAGATTAGCGTTGACCAATATGATAGTGATAACCATGGGATTGTCATGTCCCGAGATGATGCCAGCCGCGTCCTCTTTAGTGAAAGTAATAGTAGGGAGGTCGGGTGCTCCTTCTCCTCCTTCGACGTGATATACTTACTTAAGGTGCCTTTTGCGAGATGATTTAGAGATTCCTCCTCCTGTAAATCCACCATGTATGATGTGGACATGTTTCTCCGGGGTGCGAGGTGGTCGTTCAATTCGTCCGACCTCTTCATCCCTTCTTCTTTTTCTAGGCTCATCTGTCTTGCTGGCTAAGTACCGATCTAGTCTCCCTTCTCTTACCAATTTTTCTATGACATTCTTCAAGTCAAAGCACTCGTTGGTCGGATGTCCATAGATTCGATGGTATTCATAGTATTCCGTCCGATTTTCTCCTCCCTTTTTGCTTTTAAGTGGGCGAGGTGGTGAGATCTTCTCAGTGTGGCATACTTCTCGGTATACTTCCACAAGAGACACCCGGAGAGGGGTGTAATTGTGATATTTCTTAATATTCTCTCCATGCTGATCTTCTTTTTTCTTGGACTCTTTATCCTTATCTCGGGAGGAGTAAAAGGATTCGGCTTTTGAGGTCTATCCTACTCGAGAGTTTTCCTCCATGTTGATGTACTTCTCTGCTCGTTTTTGCACTTTATTCAGAGATGTGGGATGTTTCTTTGATATAGAATGACTAAAAAGTCCCTCTCGTATGTCAGTGATGAGACCCATAATGGCTGCTTCAGTTGGTACACTTTGTATGTCTAGACATGCTTTGTTGAATCTTTCCATGTAGTTGTGAAGACTTTTTTGATCTCGTTGCTTGATCCCTAATAGGCTTGGGGGGTGCTTGGTTTTGTCCTTCTGGATGGAGAATCTGGCAAGAAACTTTCCAGCTAAGTCGTCAAAGCTTGCGATGGACCCTGGGGGTAGATTGTCAAACCATTTAATTGCTGTCTTTGTTAAGGTAGTCGGGAAGGCTTTGCACTAAATTGCATCTGAGACATCGGTGGGATACATTCTGCTTCTGAAATTACTGAGATGATGGCTTGGATCTGATGTGCCGTCGTATGGGGTCATGTCGGGAGCTTTGAAGTCTTTAGGGATTTTGGCTTTCATAATCTCTTTGGTGAATGGATCTTGATCCTTGCGGGGGTTGTCTTCATGACTAGATCGAGTAGCCTTGGTTTTTAGATCGGCTTCAAGCCTTAAGAGCTTGTCTTCTAACTCTTTACGTCGCCTAGTTTTCCTTCGAAAGTCCTTCTCGGCCTCTCGTTGATGCTCAACTGCTTTTTTGAGTTATTTGAGGCGGTCATGTTGAGCTTAGAGTGCCTCCAGGATTTCTGTATTTGGTGGACTCTTATCTTTGTTTGGTTGAAGAGTATCCTCTGGTGTAGTGTCCGCCTTCTTATGCGGCGTTCTGTTTTCTAGATCAGAATTGTGGTCGTTGTCAACGTTGTCTGCCATGATGATGGGATGACTTCCAGGTTCCCCGGCAACGGTGCCAATATTCCGAGGGTTACCTGAAACTGTAGGTTGATCTCGGATGAGATCTTCTGTACTAGTCGGAGCTGTTGTGTCCGACTTGATGATGGTGGCCGGAGCCGCCGTGTCTGACTTGTTGGACTTGGTGGTGGTGCTGATCCTTCGTCACCGGAGGGTAGTGGTTCCTGCAAGGGACTCCAATGCTTAAGTTAGCAAGGATATTAAGCAGGTTTTTTGTAGAATCAGAGTATGAGTTATACCTGGGTGCTCCAGTGTATTTATAATGGTGTGGGATGACATTCTCTTGAGATAAGATAGTTATCTTATCTTATCTTTGAGTGAAGTCATCTTATTTTATCTTCTAGGGAGCCACCTTATCTTTCTAGGCTTTGCCACCTTTAGATTTGGGTTGTGCTCCTTTATTGGGCTTACTTTGGGCTTCCATGGTGATATGGCTGAACTCTTTGAGAAGAGGTCGGATAGTCCTGACCTGAAGAGGTCGGTCGACTTGTCTTTGTTCAGTCTGGTTGTATAGCTCGACCCAGGGCATGAACAGTTATCTTTTTTGTTCATATGTCCTCGGTTATCGATTTCAGGGGAAAAATATGTAGATGTTATTTGATGAGTGGATATTTTATACGCTTTTTGGCATCATTGTCATATAGTTTTCATTATGTTTTGTTTAAGTTTTATTATATTTTCATAGGTTTTAGCGCTAAATTCACATTTTTTTATTCTACTTTGAACTTTTGTGTTTTATGATGATTTCAGGCATTTTCTGACTGAAATTAAGGAGTTTTTGCAAAGTCTGATTCGGAGACAGAGAAAGGGCTGCAGATAGTGTCAGATTCTGACCTCCATGCACTCGAAGGAGAATTTTTGGAGCTACAGAAGTCCAAATGGTGCGCTTTTAACATCTATGGAAAGCTAACATCCAGGACTTTTCAGAAATATATAATAGTCAATACTTTGCTCTGGAAATGAAGGCCCAAAACTGGCATTCAACGCCAGCCACTAGCCCTATTCCTGGCGTCCAACGCCCAAAAGGGGGTAGCTAGCGTCCAATGCCCATTAGGGAGTCCCTAGCTAGCGTTCAACACCTCTAAGGAGTAGTAGCTCATGGAGACAACCCAATCTCAGCCCAAATACTCACCAAGTGGGCCCCAGAAGTGGATCTTCGCAATATCAACCTAGTTTATCTTAGTTTCTATAATCCTTAGTTACTAGACTAGTATATACAGAACAAAGATCACTCTTGTTAGAGATCTTTGCCCATTCGAACCTTTCATTACTATTTTCTATACATTACGAGTCACTAACCTCCTAAGGTTAAGGTTAGGAGCGCTGCTGAGTTTCATGGATAAATAATATTACTGTTCTATTTCAATATGTCTGATTCTATTCTCTTATGCATTCTCGTTCTTCATCTTTTGAATTGAGGGTGACCCGTGACAATCACCCTTATTCTACATGGGTTACTTGCGAGTCCTGACCCAGATAGCGTTGAACCAAAGCTAGAGATTGCATTGCGGATTCCAATAGAGTACTTGGACAACATTGGATACGTGACATGAAATCCCGTTGACCGTGGGTAAGTAAGGTCTCTGTGGCGCTAAGGCTAGATTCTGAGAAGCAGCGTTTTCTGATTCAGAAGATTTGCCTTGTTTCTGGCACCTTGAGTAGGATCATGAAGGGGAGTGGATTGCTTAGAGCTTCATCTTCTGCTACAGTGAGAAACCTAGAGGTGGCTTGATGAGAGGACATGAGTCACTTGCAACATGGTGGATTGCTGCAGTGGAGGAGGTTAACTTAATGAGAGGACATGAGCTAATCACTTACGGCTACCACTGAATGAATCAGAAAGTTATTGAAGTAGACAGTAAGAAAAGTTAATCCAGAAGGACAAAGCATCTCCGAAGCCTCAACCGTTCTCATACCATTGATTTCACACCTATCTAGTAACGTTTTTTTTTTATTTATCTATTTTATGCGTTTTCTCGTGACAACTATATTTTCTATCTGCCTAACTAAGATCTGCAAGGTAACCATTGCTTGCTCAAACCAGCAATCCTCATGGGATCGACCCTCACTCACCTGAGGTATTACTTGGACGACCCGATATACTTGCCGGTCTATCTGTGCGAAGCGTGCGGAGTCAGTTTCATGCACCAAGTTTTTGGCGTCGTTGCCGGGGATTGTTCGAATTTGACAAACTACCGGGTTATCTTGTTGCTTAGATTAGGTACTTTTTACTATTTTATTTGAGTCTGTTGTTTTCTTTTTCAAAAAAAAATAAAACATTTTTAAAAAATCTTTGCTTTTTTTATTAATCTTTATCTTTTGTTTGAGTCTAGTGTCAGTTCTTAAGTTTGGTGTCCTTTATGTGTTCTTTTTTTTCTAAAAATTTTTTATTTGTTCTTTAGTATTCTTCGTGGTATTCAAGTTGTTCTTATTTCTTTTCTTGTTTTGATCTTAAAATTTTTAAGTTTGTTGTCTTTTAGTGTTTTTCTTTAAAAATTTCGAAAAAGCTAGTGTCTTTGATCTAAAAATTTTAAGTTTGGTGTCTTTTGGTTGTTTTTCTCTTTCTTCATTAATTCAAATATATATATATATATATATATATATGTAGGAAAATTTCAAATTTTAAATCTTATCTTTTTAAATCTTTTCAAAACTTTTTCAAATCTTTATCTTATCTTATATTAATTTCAAATTTCAAAATTAAATATTTTTCAAAAATCAAATTTCAAATCTTATCTTTTCAACTTATTTTCAAATCTTTATCTTATCTTGTTTCAATTTTCAATTTCAAAATCAAATCTTTTCAATTCTTATCTTATCTTGTTGACTTCTTCTTTCCAATTTTAAATTTCAAAATTTTTGAAAATCAAATCTTTTTCAATTCTCCTATCTTATCTTATTTTCAAATCTTCCTTAATTAGTTACTTATCTTATGTTATTCTCTTTAATACTCTTCTTTCTCTTTCCTATTTTTCAAAACTTCCTAACTAATTCGTCCCTCTTCTATGTTCGAAAACTTCTTACTTCTTTCTCTCTCTTCTATTTTTCGAAAATCATCATTTAATTTTCAAATCTTTTTAGTTAATTAGTTGTCTTAGTTTTTAATTATCTTTATTTTTGTTTCTTTTTCGAATTGCATGAATAAAATAAAAACAAAACAAAAATATTTTCATTTTAAAATCTCATTCCTCTTTATTTTCGAAATAGTGCTACTTTTCTCCCCCTCTGTATTTTCGAATTCTTTCTCTCATCTCTCTACCCTCATTCTTCTTTCTTCTTCATGTCTCACAGGGAGATCTCTATACTCTGACATAGAAACTCCCATTCTCCTTCTTTCTTGTTTTCTTTTCTTGTTTATGAAAAGGAACAGAGATAAAGAACCTCTCTTTGATCGTGATCCTGAACCTGAGAGGACCCTAAGGAAGCATTTGCAAGAGGCTAAAGCACAACACTCTGGAGGAAACCTCAGAGAGCTATTCGAACAAGAAGTTGAAAACATAGATATCGCAGTCGAATAGAACAATGAAGGAGATGCAAGGAAGGTTTTTGGTGACTACACTGTACCAGCTTCTGACTTCTATGGAAGAAATATCTCCATACCTGCCATTGGAGAAAACAACTTTGAGCTAAAGCCTCAATTAGTCTCTCTAATGTAACAGAATTACAAATTCCATGAACTTCCACTGGAAGATCCACATCAATTTCTATTTGAATTTTTGCAAATCTGTGATACTGTTAAGACCAATGGAGTATATCCTGAGATCTATAGGCTTATGCTTTTTTCTTTTGCTGTTAGAGACAAAGCTAGGATATGGTTGGATTTTCAACCTAAGGAAAGCCTAGACTCTTGGAAAAAGCTGGTCAATACCTTCTTGGCCAAGTTCTTTCCACCTTAAAAGATGAGCAAGCTCAGGGTGGAAGTTTAAACCTTCAGACAAAAAGAGGGTGAATCCCTCTATGAAGCTTGGAAAAAGTACAAGCAATTGATCAAGAGATGTCTTCCTGACATGCTCTCAGAATAGACTATCCTAGGTATCTTCTACGATGGTCTATCTGAGATGTCCAAGATGTCCTTGGACCATTCTGCTGGTGGATCACTCCACTTAAAGAAAACACTTACAGAGGCAAAAGAACTCATTGAAATAGTTGCAAACTACCAATTCATGTACACTTCTGAGAGAAATTCTGTGAACAATGGGGTAGCTCAGAAGAAAGAAGTTCTGGAGGTTGATGCTTTGAATGCCATATTGGCTCATAACAAGATCTTGACCCAACAGGTCAATATGATCTCTCAGCATTTGACTGGAGTGCAAGCTGCAGCTGGCAGTACTCAAGACACCTCCTATGAAGGAGATGCTTATAATCCAAATCAACCCACCAAAAGAAGAGATGAATTACATGGGAGAACCCTATGGAAACACCTACAACTCCTCATGAAGAAATCATCCTAACTTCTCATGGAAGGATCAACAGAAGCCTCAACAAGGCTTCAACCATAATCAAGATGGAAGAACCCAAAATAGGTTCAACAACAGACCACCATTCTTACCTTCTCAGCAATAGATGGATTCTTCTAAGTAGAGCCTCTCTGATTTAGCAACCATAGTCTCTGAACTCTCTAAGATCACTCACAGTTTTATAACAGAAACTAGGTCCTCCATCAGAAATCTGGAGGTACAAGTTGGTCAGCTGAGCAAAAGAATCCCTGAGATTCCTCCAAATACTCTTCCAAGTAACACTAAGGTTAACCCAAGAGAAGAATGCAAGGCCATCACTGTAGAGACTGAGGCCGAATCTAAAGGGGGATTATTGGAGTTGAACACCAGTAAGGATGTCCTTAATGGGTGTTCAAGCCCATAGAAGCACCATTCCTGGCGTTGAACGCCAGTAAAGGAGTCCTTACTGGGCATTTAACGCCCAAAGAGGAGCCATCAATGGCATTGAACGCCAGTAAGGAGGTCCTTACTAGGCGTTCAACGCCCATAAGAGAGCCATCACTAGTGTTGAACGCTAGTAAGGAGGTTCTTACTGGGCGTTCAACGCCCAAAAAGGCATAATATCTGGCATTGAACGCCAGCAAAGGGACACAAGCTGGGCGTTCAATGCCCAAAGAAACACATTTCCTGGCATTGAACGCCACAATAGGAGTAGTTGGGTACCCACTACCCTAAGCCCACTAAGAACTCTCCTATTGAAGAACTGATGGAACCTAAGGTTATAAGGAGCCCATTGAAGTTCCCTCAATGCTTGGTTGCAGATTATGGAATCTGAAGAGTACTCCTCCTCTGATGAGAAAGAGGAAACTAGGGAAGAGCAAGTTGCTCAGTACCTAGGACTTCTGATGAAGCTGAATACCAAGTTATTTGGAACAGAGACATTGGAGGAAGAACCTCCAGTGCTCACCAAGGAACTCAATGCCTTGGTTCAGCATCCCAGACATTTCGTAATTCCTTGCACCATAGGCACCATTCCGTTTAAGAAGGCTCTGTGTGACCTAGGGTCAAGCATAAACTTCATGCCTCTCTCTGTAATAGAGATGTTGAGAATCTTTGAGGTACAAGCTGTAAGAATCTCACTAGAGATGGAAGACAAATCAATGAAGAAGGTATATGGTTTGGTAGAGGATGTCTTAGTAAAAGTTGAGAACCTTTACATCCCTGCAGATTTTATAATCTTGGACACTGGGGAGGAAGAGGATGAATCCATCATCCTAGTAAGACCTTTCCTAGCCACTGCCAATGCCATCATTGATGTAGCAAAGGGAGAACTGATTCCATAGTTATGGGATGACCACATCTTGTTCAAGATGCCTAACCCCAACTCTCCTTCTGACAAAAAAGAGACAGTTGTACAACACTTACTGTTCCAACCCTCTCTCTCAGTGCAAAGCTATACAGAGCCCCCAGATACCAGCTCTAAGTTTGGTGTTGGGCAGCCATTATCAAGTACTGAAAACACTTGTACTAAGAAGAAAGTACCTAAAGACTGGAGGGATAAGAAAATCCCCATTGAAGGCTTCTCATCTGGCATGAGAGTCATCTTCGCTGACAATCTTGTCATCCTACACACTGTAAATAGGATCCTGTCTCTGGAACATGTGGAACTAATCCATGAGAGCACAGGCAAGAAGTTCACTGAAGTGGGCAAAATTCTGAGCCCCTATCCATCTCTGTAAGGAGCTAACTGTCAAGTTAGTGATGTTAAAGAAGTACTTGTTGGGAGGCAACCCAACCCTACTTAGTTATCGTTGTTTTTCGTTAAGTTTATCTTACATTATTATTTCTTTAAGTTTGTGATCATGTGCAATAGTTAGAAAGAAACAGAAACAGTCAGAGTTAGAAACAGAACACCCTGGAGCAGGTACCTTGCTGGCATTGAACGCCAGACAAGGAGGCCAGAGTGGGCATTCAACACCCATGAGGAGTAGCATTTTTGGCATTGAACGCTAGCCAGGGATCATGAAGCTGGTGTTGAACGCCAGGAAGGAGCACCCCAATGGGCATTCAACGCCCTATTAGGAGCACATTGTTGGCATTGAACGCCAACTAGGAGCAGGAGCTGGGCGTCCAATGCCCACAAGAGGGTAGGGAATTTGAATTCCCTAGCCCATCAGGATCAGTGGGTCCCATAGAATCTTCACCTACCCCACTTCTCCTCTCTCTTATTTTCACTCTTTCCCATAAACCTTCAACCAATCATATCTATACCTCTTCCCAAAACCATCAAAACCCTCACACTAACCACAGTCACTCCAACATAACTAAAACCCTAACCCATCCCAATCCCATAAATAACCCCTCATACCACCTCTCCAACACACTTCATAAACTAAAGCCCCTCTTAACCGAATCCTCATTTCTTCCTTTCTCTACAAATTCTCTTCTTCTTCTACTCTTTTCTTTCTTCTTTTGCTCGAGGACGAGCAAAACTTTTAAGTTTGGTGTCGGAAAAGCGTTGCTTTTTGCTTTCCATTCACACTTATGGCACTCAAAGTCGGAGAATTCTCTAGAAAGAGGAAAGGGAAAGTTATTGCTTCCACCTCCAAACCTTCAGAGATGTAGAGATTCATCACCAAGGCTCATCAAAACCACTTTTATGAAGTAGTGGCACAAAGAAGGGTGATTCCTAAAGTCTCCTTTAGACTAAAAAAGAATGAGTACCTGGAGATCTGACGAGAAATCCAGAGGAGAGGTTGAGAAGTCCTAACTAATCCTATTTCGGAAGTTGGAATCTTAATGGTACAAGAGTCCTATGCCAATGCATGGGTCACGAAGAACCATGATCAAGCCTGAACCCAAGTCCCAAAAATTGGCATACCATGGTCCGAGGGCGTCTCTTGGATTTCAGCCCAAAAAGTGTAAGGTTGGCGCTCTATTTGCCGATCATGCAAGGAGACCCACATCCTTACACTAGGAGAATCAATTTCGATCAGAGGTTGGACCAAGTCCTTTCAGACATTTGTGTGGAAGAAGCATAGCGGAAGAGAGATGCTCAAGGCAAGCCTATCCAACTAAGAAGGCTTGATCTCAAGCCCGTAGCTAGAGGATGGTTGGAATTCATCCAACGCTCTATCATCCCTACTAGCAATCGGTTAGAAAGGACCATTAACCGAGCCATCATGATTCGTTCCATCATGCTTGGAAGTGAGGTGGAGGTACATGAGGTAATACCTCAAGAACTGTACAACATAGCTGAAAAGCCTTCCACCTTAGCAAGGTTGGCTTTTCCCCACCTTGTCTGTCACATGTGCAATTCAGCTGGGATTTTCATAGAAGGAGATATCTCCATTGAAGAGGACAAGGCCATCGCTAAAAGAAGGATGGAGCAAACTAGAGAGCCTGCACATGCACCTCATGAAGAGCATGTGGAGCCGCCTCAATAAGAAAACCCTGAGATGACTCAAGGGATGCATTTTCCTCTCCAAGGCTATTGAAATCAATTGCACACTTCTCTAGGAGAATTGAGCTCCAACATGGATCGGCTGAGGATGGGACATTGATGGGTGAGCATCTTTCATATCTTTTCCTAGTGAATTTGCATTCAAATTTGTGAGTTTAATCAAGATTTAAATACTTCTAGCCACTATGAATGGTACTTTAAGTTATGTCCAATTCTATTTATTTCAAGAAGCATTTGGATGGATTTGATGGAGTTTCTGTAGAAGAAGAGGAAGAAAGTAGATGATGCTGTCAACCTTGACCTCCTTGCACTCAAATAAAAATAACTTGAGCTACAAACGTCCAATTAACATGATTCTAACGGCATTGAAAAGCCAACTTTCAGAGCTTTCCAACAATATACAATAGTCTACACCTTTCATATGAAATTATTGCCTTGGTTGCGCCAAACTTAGAAAATCCTAAGTTTGGCGCCATGAACATCACAACGCCTTCCTTGCTTGCTGCCTTGGTGGTGCCAAACTTGAGAAACTCCAAGTTTGGCGCCAGCTTTGGAGTCTGCAGTGGTCCCCTTCTTGCTAACAAGCTAGCACGTGATTCCTTAATTATTTTTATTAAACTTTATTTTAATTACAAATAGGAAAATATATTATTTAGTTTTAGAAAATATATTTTACATTAATTAGAATTAGATATAAAAGGGAAAAGAATCAGCCCTTCGGAGATCTATTCTCTTCTACCTCATTCCGTAATTTACAATTTTTCAGACATCCACTTTTATATCAACCAATGTTCCCAAGCTTCCCCACACTTATATGATGCACACTCTCGCTATCCTAAGCTAATCAAAGATATAAATAAGGGACATTTATTGTTTCCGCTTTAAGGCTAGTCATTTGGCAAAATTAAGAACAAAAAGGGGATTAACATAGACTCAAAATTGATTAGCAAAGGAAGATAAAAGGGTAGGCTATTTGGGTAAGTGAGTTAAATGAAAAGATGGCCTCAATCATGTAAATGTATATATATATGATGTAACTACATAATGAGGCTCAAAACTCACATGCTTATGTGTTCTTAGCTCAAAAACATGTTCCACAATATACTTAAAGTAAGTTTCAATCAAACAAATACCAACTCAAATCAATTAGGATGTCAATGCCATATCAAGAATGTTTTTCTTGGAAAATTTCATTAAATTAACTAAGCTTATTATATGTATGCAAAGAAATGCAATAAACTAAGAAAGAATGCAATTAAAGCTCTAAAATATATACAAACTAAGAAAAATAAAAGGTGAAAGTGTTTGGGATTAGAGTATGTCACCGAAGATTGCCGATTAGTGACGACCTCCCTACACTTAAAGGGTTGCACGGTCCTCTGTGCATTCAAAGGTGACCAAGGGGGGGTATGACAACTTCGGATTGTCACCTTCAGCTGGTGGATCAATCGGCTGCTGCGTACTCTTCCTCCTGCTTCCCTTGTTGCTTATGGTGCCTCATCTCTGAAAAATAGAAAATAGGATAGTCAGATGAGTGGATGCAAAAACAAGGAAGCATAGATTGTTGGAATGAGGTGATATTCACTAAAATAAGTGAGTGAATAGGTTTGTGATATGAAGAAAACAAGTGTGTGAATTCTAAGTTGTGCACGATTTAGAATACACACATTAGCATGGAAAGCTAGGTAACAATTACACTAAAGAAGCATGCACTTCACTCATTCTAGTGTACTTGAAATACTTTAAAAGAGACTTGTAGGTTAAGATAAGTAAACAAATAATAAAGAAGTATAAAAGTATTCAAGCAAAAATCAAGGAATTGTGAAATGGATAATGAAGCAACACCTAATTGACATGAAGTGGAAAACATGTCAAGCATAATTCACAAAGCTTAAAAAGCTCAAAAAGTGTCATTAGGTAAGCTTATGATCCAATTTCACAATTCTTAGGTAGCGTTTGGTGGAGAGACAGAGATGAAAAGATTGAGACTGAGAGACAAAGATTGAAATAAATTTCAGTATTCTGTTTGGTGCAAAATGAGAGACTGACGTGGCGAAAATTAGCAAGTTAAGAAATTATTATAAGAGATACGTTGCAAGTACAGTCCTTAACCAGCCAAAAATTCGCTTATCAATTTAGAAGAGTTGTCACAATATTGAAATTAAAATACCGGGAGTATGAATCCCAGGTCGTCTCCTAACGAGTTGCAGAAAGATGTGCTATTTTATTAATCAGATGTTTTCAAAAATGGTTGAGTTGATAAACAGGAAATTAAATCAGAGAATTTAAATAATTTAAATAAAAGCCTTGACTGGGAGTAGATTAGTTGGAAGCCCTATTCTTGTTGAAGTACTCTCAAGATTAATTGATAATTGAAGGTTGCTCTGCTTAGTTATCCGTTACTAGGTAAAGGAAAGTCAAGCAAGTTGGAAAGCTATTTCTAGTCACAAGTCCTAATCCTCTCCCTTGGGAAGGACTAGTGTCAATGACTAGAGGGTGATCCAACAATAAACCCAATTACAATTTTTCTTTTGAGTAATCCAACTCAAGGTTTCCTTTCAATCGTCTCCCAATCAAGTTATGGAACTACTCACTCATCATAATTATAGACTTCACAAAATCAATGGGGAAAATAAAAGAAGACATAATAAATAATAATAAAAGGGATTAATTAAAAATAAAAATAGTTCTGTATTAATAACTAGTGAAAATAATCCAATGTCAACTCTGGAGGAATTAAGAATATGGAAGAATAATTGAAAAGTAAATAACAAACTATAGTGACTAGTACCGGAGGTAGACTCTTCTCAAAAGCTAAAGCCAAAATCTTCAAAATCCTAATTATGAATGTTCAAGTGAGAAACCTAGGGGAGGAGTAAATTCAGATCTGAAAACTAAAAATTATGCGGAATGAATGTTGTTCCTTTGTCTCTGCATGTTTCCTGGCTCTAATCTGTGTTTCTGGGCCGAAAACTGGGTTGAAATGCAACCCAGAAACTCTGCCAGCGACTTCTGAAATTCTGCAGATCACACACGTCTCGCGGCCGCGTTGTCCACGCGTTCGCGTCACTCAGCATTTCTCGTACCACGTGTGCGCGTCGTCCACGCATTCGTGTCGTTCGTGCAGCTTCCAATCCGTGCGGTCGCGTCAGGCACGCGAATGCGTCACTCTGATTTCTTCCATTTCGTGCGGTCGCGTGAACCATGCGACCACGTGACTTCTCGCTGGTCATCTCCTCAATTCCTTGTGTTCCTTCCATTTTTGCACGCTTCCTCTTCATTCCTTACGCTATTCCTGCCCTATGAAGCCTGAAACACTTAACACACATATCACGGCATCGAATGGTACAAAGGAAGATAAAATATACAACTAAAAGATCTAAGGAAGCAAGTTTTTAATCATAGAATATTTTTAGGAAGGAATTGTAAATACATGCAAATCATATGAATAAGTGGGTGAAGACTTGATAAAACCACACAATTAGACACAATATGAATCACAAAATAGTAGTTTATCAGAGACAGAAACTAAAACAAGAATAAAATTCTAGAATAAAATTCTAATTTAATTTGCACAAACGGTAAAATTAGAATTAATTAATTAAAATGAGGGTATTTTAGGCATAAAATGTTATTAAAGTTTCAGTTCCATCTCTAAAAATTTAGTCCCATGTGTCCCTACTTTTTGGAGGTACTGAAATACTGAAATTTTAGGGACAGAGATAGAAATTTTAGTACCAGTCTCTGAACCAACAAATATGATACTGAGTCTCAGTCTCCCAATCTCTGTCTCAGTACCTCAAAACAAACGCTACCTTAATGTTAATGCATCAAATAGGTGACTTAAATAAAAATCAATCATAGCAAACATCACCTAACAAAAAATGCATCAACTACAACTAAATTGCCAAATGATAGATTATGAAATCAAATTACATGGTAGCTACAACATGCAATTTAGAAATCTAAAAAGATTCATGAAGGCAATGTCATAAGTACTTGGTATGCACAAAATTCAACGTTCAAAACTCAATACCAAGCAACAAAGTATGATCTCAATGAAGATATCCAACAATATTTAGTTGAATAATCAATCTTCTAATTTAGCTCGGAATTCAACTAATCTCTACTACATCCATCCACGTAAAAATTCAACATCAGTCTTGGTTATTCCTATTCTAACAGGAAACAACTATCATTCATGGAATAGTCACTATGGCCTGTCTGCACCTTCATAGTTTACAATTCAATTCAATACAATTCAATTCAATCAATCAACGATCAATAAAAGTTCGCATTCTTTTCTTTTTTCATTCTTTCACAATTTTATCATGGTATCAGAACCTTGATATCCTCATTGAAGAGGATACATAAGCTATCATCTTTCTGGTGAAAAATCACTCTACTTCTTTTTCAATCTCCTCCCACAATGAATAATCAATTAGATCTGAGTTTGTTCAAACACTTTAAACATTTGCGTTTGTAAAATTGTGACCAATAATGATAAAGTTATCATTTTTTTGAGTTAAACCTCAAAGTGGTCTCTGAAATTGTACTCAAGCCTTAAAGTTGTCCTGAAATTAATAATTACCTAATTTCATTCTTGAACTTACACTCTTAGACTCATACTAGTCCCTAAAACATTTTCCATTCATCGAAATATTGAAACGACATCGTTTTGTATTTATATAAAAAAAACCTGAGCCACCCCTCTCCTTCCCCTTCCACTTCCCTTCCTCTTTTTCTTCTTTCCCCCTTATCCTACGTTCTTTGGCTTCTCATAATTACTTCCCCACTACCAATGGACCACCGGCGCAATCCACAGGACCACCGAAGCCAGCCCCTTTTTCTCCACAAGCTCATTGTTGGTTGCCACCACCCTGGTGCCACCGTCAAACCTAGACTGCTGCGACATCTCCCTCTATCGTTCATTCCCAAGCCGCCAGCTGCAAGCAACCTCAGGGACCACCGGACGACCCCTTTTTCTTCCCTCATTTTCCTATTCTTCCTCTCCTTGTGTTTCTCCTCCCCTTCGTGTAAGACTAGCCACCACTGCCACTACCCTGCGCCGTTGGCCTGTCCTTTCTTCCCTCCTTTTTCTATTCTTCTCCTTGTTTTTCTCCTCTCTTGGTTTTATCTTTTTTTTTTGTGTGTTTGATGAAGAAGCGAGAAGCTCAAGAAATGGGAAGTGGTTCTAAGAGGTGAAAGATTCAAACTTTGGTGAAAAGGAAGGAAAAGTTGAGACAGATATTGGTAGGTGGCCGGAAAGGATGCCAAGGATGGAGTTGAAACCCATTTTGGCCCCCGAAATTTTCGACCGGCCTCAATTTCGACCCCCAAATTTATAGTTACCCAATTAACACACTCAAATATTATATCGTGACCCACGTTTGCCCCCTGTATCTATCTCCGTTAACGGAGATCTGATGTGGCACGTTAAGTTGACAAAGTATGTATCCACGTGACACCCAACTTGCCAGAATGGATGGTGATGAGTGAATGACGTGGCAGAAGTTGAATGAACTTAATTTCTCCAAGAAAGTCTCGAACATATTGGGAAAAGAGGGTTGCAAATTGAGTTCATTCAACTTTTATCACATCATTCATTCATCACACATCCATTCTAGCAAATTGGGTGGCACGTGGATACACACTCTATCAACTTAACGTGTCACATCAGATCTCCGTTAACAAAGATAGATACAGGGGCAAGCGTAGGGCATAATCCAATATTTGGAGGTGTTAATTGAGTAACTATAAATTCGGGGGTCGAAATTGAGGCCGGTCAAAAATTTCAGGGGTCAAAATAGGTTTCAACTCGCCGGGGATGAGAGAAAAAGGTAGTATGATTCTCGCAGTACAAATTTTAGAATAAAATGAGTAATTATTAATTTTAGGAACTACTTTAAAATTTAAGTGTAATTTTAGAGACTACTTTAAAATTTAGTTTTTTTTTTCATTATTTGCAAAGTATTTTTTTACGGGTATAGTCGATAGTCATTGGCTCTAAGTCTTCAAGAGGGGTCGAACTAGCTGGTGTCTTAAGGTCAAGTTTGGGTTAAACTAAATCCGACCCATTTTGGCATCTAACTCAAACTAGCATCCGGCTTAGAGGTGCAGTGGTGTAAAACACCAAAACATAAACCCTTAAAGCATGTCGGACACCGAAGGCATAGACCAATACGGCGTGCTCCTCTACTACAAGTATGCCCACATCCCCAACCTCGACGACCTCCTCTCCTTCTATCACTCCAACTGCTCCCAACTCTCCCTCCTCGGCCGCGTTCGCCTCTCTTCCCGCGGCGTCAATGTTACTGTAACTAACTAACTCAGCCACTCTTCTTCAATGCCAGTGCTCTCTCTTTCTTTTTCCCTTTCCGAAACTGAACTTCGTTTTATTTATTTATTTATTTTTTCGATTTGTTTTGGGATAGGTTGGTGGGAAATTGTCGTGCTTGGAGAGCCACATTGAAGCCCTCAAGGCCAAGGACTGTGTGTTCGAAGGGACCGATTTCAAGCTTGCTACTTGTGACGAGCCGCTAAACGATAGGGTCGCCGAGGAGTGTGGATTCACTTCTCTTTCCATTCGAATCGTCGAGGTCATTCTCTTTTTCATACATTTTTCCCTTGTTTTTTCATTTTATATCGGAGTAAAGGCTTAAATTCTTCCCATACATTTTAGGCGGAAGTCAAATTGGTTCCCCGAATTATCCAATGCGGATCATGTTAGTCCCTAGCCAATTTTAGGTCTTTACGCCATTTGACCAAGGTTGATATCCACCACAAAACTTGGTCGTTTTGTTGCATCATTGCATCCTATGTGAAACTTAAGATTCAGATTGGTACAGATATAATCATTCATATTGCCTCCTTTTATAAGTTTAAGCTTTTGGGATAAGTGGTAAGAACTCTATGTCCGGAAGGTCAAGAATTCGATCTTGTTGAACCCCAAAATTGGAAAAAATAGCATAAGGCAAATAAAAAGAGGAAAAAGGCCTATGCGAAAATCAAGCAAACCCAAAAGAGGTCCTTGGTTGAGGGGAGAGTATTAGAGATATAACCATTCATGTTACCTCCTATCAACTTTTGAGATGAGTGGTTTTCATGACACAGATCAAAGGGCGTGGAAAATAGGTTAGAGAGCAATTCGATTTGATGGAAATCCGAGGGGCCGCTTTGATTCACGCTTATAATTTTCAATCCCAATAGGTGAATTATTGTTAGTGTTATTGGTCTTTGGAAATGATTATATACATATGAAAGAGTTGTGATATTTGAATGAGGCAAACTGATTGAGGTATCTAATCCAATTCAATGATCGAAAACAATTCATTGCATCAATGCTCAGATGCGCACACACATAGGTATTGATTATCTTTGCATAGTTGCACTTTTTATTTTGCTTTGTAGTGTTGAATTAGATATGTTGGCATAATTTGTTATCTGGGATTGTACTAGCATATTTAGCTATCTATTGTGGTGGAATGTAATCAACATTTTTAGTTTGCATTTGGGACCTCACTTTCGGTATTTTGATTCTTTCCTCCTCTTTGGGTGCTGGAACATGTGCTTGGGCATCATGAATTGTTATTGCCGTGCTAATTGCTAGTTAGGTTCAGCACATCTCAGTGATATATGTCTGCTTTGTTTATAGGAACTAGTTACTCTCAGTTCTCATCCCTTGTTAAAGTCACCGGAGATTTCAAATGCTGGAAGACATCTTTCAGCATCTGAGTTTCATTCTTCCCTTCAAAATGCTGGTAAGTTTCTATAACTTGCTTACGTTGATGTATATCTTTTCGATTTGTTATCTTGGATCAAATTAGGTTGCCTTCCCGAACACCTTCCCTCCTTCTTTTTGCTTATTTGCTTATTTTTTTCGTTTGATTTTAACTTTACTGTGTGGTTCTACGACTGCAATTGAATTTGAGGTTTTTATTTGTATAATCTTGGTTATTTTTTAGATCAGAAGAGTCAAGGAAACGGCCTTGTGTTACTTGATGCAAGGAATCTGTATGAAACAAGAATCGGGAAATTCCATGCACCAAATGTCGAAACTTTGGATCCACAAGTTAGGCAGTATAGTGATTTATCCTCGTGGATAGATGATAATAGTGAGCAGCTGAAAGGAAAACATGTCCTTATGTAAGTTATCTTACTCTTTATTTTGGGTTATTCAACATTCCCTTGTAGCATTTTGTTATTGCCTGGTAAATATCTATTGTTGGTTTGCAGGCTGGAGGTAGTAGTTTTCATGCAACTTTCATTTTTGAACTTGACAATGGTGTTTTCTTATTTTATTTATAGGTATTGTACTGGAGGAATCAGGTGTGAAATGGCATCTGCGTATATTAAGTCAAAAGGTGCTGGCTTTGAGAATGTGTTTCAGGTAAACAACGGAACTTTTGTTATCTTTATTCCTTTTTGTGTTACCCTGTTTTGAAATGGGATAAAATTTAGTAATGTCTCATGGGTTAGTATCATGTAGTTTGTGTGTAAACTAGTATGTTTATTGTTTATTAACTGGTCATATTGGCACAACCTTATAAATGATCCTCTTAATTCTTAAGGAATTGGGTGGTGTTGTGCAATGAAGCATGAGAATTGTTAAGAGTGTGAAAATCTTCTGGGAGTGTATCCTTTTGCAGAAACATGTCATAAACATGGCAAGTTTTTATTTTTGCTGATCAGTTGTGTTTTGGATTAATTGCAGTTGTTTGGTGGTATCCAACGGTATTTGGAGCAATTCCCAGATGGTGGTTTTTTCAAGGGGAAAAATTTTGTGTTTGATCACCGGTATGTTTTTTCAAATGTCAGATTGCGTTTAGGCACTGGTTCATGAGTATCTTGTAATCCTGTGTTGTAATTTGGAGTATCACCAAGACATCAGACCATTAATCGTTAATAAAGGTTATAGTAGTAGGTTTACCAAGACACAAATTTAAAATAGTAGGTGTTTTTGGGAATGTTTAAAGACTACAGCTTCAAGTGGAATTATGGAAGAAACTCTAGATCCTATAATCCAAGCAATTTGTTTTTGGATTAAAGATACTGAGCCATATATCTTTCAGTTGCTTTTGTAGACTGGGTTTTTGATGCAGCTGTTTATAATATATTATTCAATTAACTGGACTTAACCAAATAAGCAATTTGGTCCTTGACAGTAAAGTTTTTGAAGGCTGGTCCATGATTTTTTATGGCTCTCTTTTTCGATATTGCTATGCTTATCATAAAAGAAGTTAATTTGATTGAATCATCAATTCATTATTTAGCTATGAACACCATGGTGGTTTTATTAATTTCACCATTTTATTGTTGCTATTTTTGTTGTTGCTGCTTGAGCTTTTCTCTTCATTGCCTAGGTCTTGATTTAGATTATCCAGTGAAGAGTTTGTGTTCTGTAATCTTGAAAGATGGTCAAATTTGGGATATTGTTGTTTGTGAAAATATTGAATAATCCCTGATTTTTTCTTCCATGGCTGCAGGATTTCTGTAGGAAGTTCAGATACTAATGTTCTTGGTACATGCCTTATCTGTCATCGTTCATTTGATGATTATTCTTCACGCTGCCGATGTACTTATTGTAGAATGCTTGTCTTAGTTTGTCATAATTGTCAGGTATGATCTGATAGCTTATCCATGCCAACATGTTAAGTTTGCAAACCTTCATTAACCTTAGCATTCTGTAGGACTTATGGAGCAGAGAGAAGTATAGGAATTGGTTATATACCACTGAATTAGTTGCTGGTTCTAATATCCCGAAAAGACTGATATTGTGGAGAACTGATACTGGAGATTCACTATATTATTTTCTGTTATATTGACTTGAAGCCTTTTTTGGTCTGTTTGTTGCTATAAATGTGAAAAAACACTTTCTGAGTCTTGTTCACAAGAATTATATTGCCGCTTTAGTCAAATGAATGTTTGACCCCTTGTTAACCGGAAAACAAGCAGCCCTTTAATTATTTTGGTTTCTGGGGTCTGTTTTCTCTTCTTGCCTCTGAATTCTGTTACTGTGATTCCCCAGAATGAAGCTGCATTGTATGTTTGTGAGTTGTGCCAGAAGCAGGGCAAATCTATTCAGTCAATGCAGTTAATTGATACTGGTGAATTGAAAACCCCATTGGAAGGTGCTGAGTTGCAAAATTCATCTTCAAATGCTACATTATCACCTCAAATGCCTAAGGGAGATGGTAAGGTCTGTGATCCATACGCATGAATTAGCCTTGCTTTCACAACTATTTTGTCATATTTTACATTAATATATAATTTTCATAGTTTGCTGAATTTTTATTTTAAAATTTGTTAACTACTTTTTTTTTTCTTTTTAAGTTTCTAAAGTCTAAAGATCTGGCAATATAAAATGTGCAGTTCTGAACATCCTAATGATTAATGAATAATGTTCCAGATGTCAGGTCCTCTAGAAAGCTTAGAATCTTATGCTTGCACGGGTTTCGGCAGAACGCTTCCAGTTTTAAGGGAAGAACATCGTCATTAGCAAAAAGACTAAAGAAAATTGCCGAATTTGTTTTCGTTGATGCACCTCATGAGTTGTCATTCATTTATCAAACAACTTTAGCCAAAGATGCGACTTGTGAATCATCTCCAATGCTGTCTAGTCCACCTCCACCTTTGGAGAATTGCAAGAAGAAATTTGCATGGTTAGTAGCTCCCAATTCCGATGGAAGTACTGATGTCAATTGGAAGATAGCAGAAGGCCCATTCGATCCACTTCAATACCAGCAACAAACTGAAGGATATGATACTTCCTTGTCACACTTGAAGAACGTTTTTTCCCAACAAGGGTCTTTTGACGGTATCTTGGGATTTTCACAGGGAGCTGCGATGGCGGCTTTAATCTCTGCGCAACAAGAACAACTAAAAGGTGAAATGGACTTCAAATTTGTAATAATATGCTCAGGCTTTGCTCTCAATGTAAAGGAGATGGAACGCGGCATCATCAAGTGCCCTTCTCTTCATATTTTCGGCAATGAACATGGTAAGGACAGGCAGATAGCCAACCAAGCAAGCAAGGAACTTGCTTCATTGTATGACGATGGTTGTTCTGTGATAATTGAACATGATTGTGGTCACATAATTCCTACTCGATCGCCATATATTGATGAGATAAAGGGTTTCCTTGGGCGTTTTCTGTAAGAGGTTATCGAGTAAAATCTATAGTTTTTGATACAAGTGAAACCTTGCAACTTTGCTTTATTGTATTATCTGTGTGTTCTGTATACCATTTTTGCTCCATGATGATGCAATTGGCTTGCTTCTTGTTATGTATTCAAAAAACCATTCTGTATACCTAAAGATTTTTCGTAGTAGAATGGCAGGAGGCTATTCACAGTTCACACTGGCATTTACCTCCTCATCAAGATAAAGGGATATTATTATTATTATTATTATTATTATTATTATTATTATTTAGTAGGAGGAGGAAATTTTATGGTATTGTGATTTGTGACCGTAGAACATAATATGGAGGATGAGTGTAAAATTATGCACAGTGGAAAAAAATATAAGTGAAAAGGAAAAAAATAAATACAAATTGTGAATTTACGTTCCTTTTAACCAATATGTGCTATCCATTTTATTTACTAATGTATTCTACTATTACAATCATACTACATGACCAACCCATTTGGGTGTGTGGTATATCATTTCCCTTCATCAATAGTGAATATTTTAGAGCTCATCTCTGTATCACATAATTTGACCAAAATTTTAAGTCTAGCCACGAATATCTTAACCATTTATCGTAGGCAACTACTTAACTGAAGATGGCAAAAATATTTTATAAAGATGTTTTGTTTAAAAGTGTGATTTATTTATTTAGCTACACTTTAAACAAAGACAATATTTTTATAAATATCAAAATTTAACTTTACAATCTATCATCCAAAAATAAAAAAAATATTATTTTCACATGAAGATAATTATAAAATCTTTATTGTAGTATCTACCTTTATCTTATAAATACTAAAGTTATAAATGCTATACAAGATAAAAGAGTTTGCAATTGGGTACATGCTTAACTTGTCTCTTCACCAGAAATTATTTTTAATATAGAAGTAGAGAAGATGTTTTGTTTGAATATTGACATTTAAAGTGTATTACACTATTGAGAGTGTAAAGTGTGATCTCTAACTTTTTATTGTTCTCTCTTTTATATTTATTTTTAGTCTCACTTATAAAATTAATGGTGAAAGATCACATTTTACTCTCTTAATTGTTAAAAAAATTGAGAGGATCTATTTCCACACACCCCCTACGTGGTTCAACACGCCCCTGCGTATTGTCTGAGATGTTGCTACGTGTTCAACACGCCTCCACGTGTTGCAACACGCCTCCCTATGTGTTGACTTCTCACCTACGAAATCCACCTATTTGCAATTACACCCAATAATCCTATTTCTAACAAAAATACCAATATCTTTTTCATATAGAAAAAAATTAGTAATCTCTTCACTTTCTTGTCATAATTAATTTCCTTCCCCCTTGCACGGTTCTTTTTCCAGTTGGTTGTGGCTATCACCTACCGGTATCAGCAATCTCACTCTTTGTGTTACCAACTAGTTAAAGTTCAAACTTCAAATGTCAGTTTTTAGATCATTAATTTTTACTTCACATTACTTGATATATATATTTGCCATTTCTTTTTATTATATATTCTTTAACTATTTTGTGCTAATAATTAATATGAAAATGAATCATTCTTCCTTCCTCCTTCATGATGCACAGGAAAGCAGAGGTGAAATTAAGAAATGGAAGTGAGTAACAAATACATAGTGATAAAGCATCACTTCAAAGATTTACCAAAAGAGTCAGATTTTGAGATAAAAATAGAGACTTTAGGTTTGTCAGTAGAAGAAGGAAGTGATGATATAACAATGAAAAATATGTATATCTCTATTGACCCATATCAGATTAACCGCATGAAGAGCTTTAGCGCTTCCCAAGATGCTATCAGCTATTCCCCCCGCATACAAGGTACTTATTATCTTTTGTACATAAAATTGATGCTCCTTCGTTTTAAGATAATTATTTTGTTTGACTATAATGGGTAAACCTAACACTATGTTTAGGAGATTAAAAATAGAGAGAAAAGTGAGATGAAAATGTGACCTCTGATTAGGATAGGAGTAAAAACAGACTAGGTTAGCCTTGTAATATGGTTAGTTGCTCTATAGTTTGTTACAAGCTTAATAAGGAAAAAAAATGCAGCAACAGTAGCAATAAAAGAATGATGATGAGGAGAAAACACACGAAAAAGAAGGAATGTGAAGAATAAGAAGAAAAAGGAGAAGGAGGAGGAGAAGAAGGAGGAGAAGGAGAAGAAGGAACGCGAAAAAAAAGAAGACACAACGACAACGATAACTTAAAGTCCGTGTGCATATAATCACGCTTTTTAGTGAGAGTGATTTTTAGGCTATATTTGGTTGGAAGGAAAGAAATAGAGATGGAGGAAATAGAAAGAAAAGAAAGGAAAGAAAAGAAATTGAGTGAATTTTCATTTTTCTTATATGTGTTTTGATGAAAGGAAAATAAGAAGGAAAGAAATGTTATAAAAAGACAATTTTATCCTTATATTATAAATGATATAGAAAAAAGTAAAGAGATAATATTGGAAGTAGAGAGAGATTTAGTTTTATCTTTATTTTCTCTCCATTGTTGGAGGAAAAAAAAATTGGTGGGTCCCACCAATATTTTTCCATCCATTTTCCTTCCTTTCCCATTTCTCTTTTCAACCAAACAAGGAAAAATAACTATTTTCCTTCTTGTTTCTTTCCTTCCTTTTTCCTTTCTCCCATTTTCACCTCAAACAAACTTGGTTGAACTTAGATGGCAATAATACTTAAATGTGTAGCAGCTCTGATATGTTAATTATATAAATTATAACTTTTTTAAATGTCAATAACAATAGTTAAACATTCGAATTAATTAAAATATGCAAAATTATTTGTAACAAAGACACGGCTAAACTCGGCTAAAAACCATATAATTCGGATACACCCAAAGACACGGAAAAGCCAAATCGAACTCAGATAGACGTTGCCAACATCTCTACTGTTATCAACAAACAGAAGAAAATCTCGGAACGCCATGCATCATCTGTCTATATAAACAGGCGAACCCAACTCAATAAATCAGGTCACAAAACTCATTCTCATTTACTTTTCTTACTCCCATATATTCTTGTTCTCTTACTTGAGCGTCAGAGTACTTTTTGTAGGTGCTCCCGCCGCGGTGTTCATCTTCAGCTGACGTATACCTCTCCAGTCCGAACATAATCGCTAAGTAGGAGGAGTCGCTATACCTCGGCAGTAATAGGACGGAACATTTGGCGCCCACCGTGGGGCCGAAAAAGTTATTTTAACCCCACTATTTCTCTATATCGCACTGTGTATTTCTTTTCCATGCAGGGTTACCTGACCTTCGAGCATGGCCGACAATGGAATTCACCAACTCACCCAGGCCGAACTCATCGCCCAGATGGCCGAGCTACAAGCAAAAGTCA
This sequence comes from Arachis duranensis, assembly GCF_000817695.3. NCBI lineage: Eukaryota > Viridiplantae > Streptophyta > Magnoliopsida > Fabales > Fabaceae > Arachis > Arachis duranensis. Next base: position 23,589,220 of record NC_029780.3, on the reverse strand, counting down.
AAAGACTTGGCGAACTATCCACCCAAAATAATGACAGCAAACGTGAAGAGAACAGTTCTAAAGGAAAAGGCAACACAGACCTACTAAGCGTGGACCCGCCAAGGGAGAAACTGACCTTAGACAACCCATTTTCTGAGGAGATCACCAATTATCAGATGCCAAAACATTTCACACTACCTTCTTCACTCAAGCCATATAAGGGGATTGGTGAACCCCGGGCTCATATTAAGAAATTTCAATCTATGATGTTCTTTAACGGCCCTAATAACGAACCTGTTCTTTGCAGAGCTTTTCCTACTTACCTCGACGGTGCTGCTCTACTTTGGTTTTCAAAATTACCTGAAGGATCAATCTCCTCTTTCGAGGAACTGGCAAAATCCTTCATAGGCTACTTCGCTGCAGCACGGATATATGTACATGGATCAGACTACCTCAGCACCATCCGCCAAGGTCCTCATGAAAGTTTGAAAGACTATCTGACCAGATTCGTCGATGCAACAATGGAGATACCCGATCTAAATCGCGCCGTCCACTTGCATGCCTTAAAGGCTGGGCGCTGACCCGGAAAATTCAGCGAAACAATCGCGGTAACTAAGCCAAAGACACTAGAAGAATTCCGAGAAAGGGCGGCAGGACAGATGGAGATTGAAGAACTCCGCGAAGCTGAAAGAACAGAGAAAAAACAACCAAAAAAAGAGGATGACAGAGCCACAAGGTTGGCAAATGTCAAAGACTCTAGAAAGCCCTTCAGACTGACCCCAAAATTTGTCAACTACACCAAATTCAACATAAAGAGGGAAAAGATAATTAGAGAAATCCTCAACGCCAAGATCGTAAAACCACCAGCGAGGGCAGGAAGCTATCAAGATCAGCGCTTTATCGATAAAAGCAAACACTGTGCGTTCCATCAGAAGTATGGACATACAACTGATAAGTACATGATAGCCAAAGATCTGCTAGAAAGATTGGCTCGGCAGGGCCTCCTCGACAAATACATCGAAGGGAGGAAGCACAAAGAAGATAACAAGGACCGAGATTCACGTCGTCAAGCTTCAGTGCACGAGGAAAACAACAAATGGTCAAAACCCACCCAAAAGCATTATAAACTGTATATCCGGAGGATTCGCCGGAGGAGGTGAGACAACTTCGGCTCGACAACAAAGCTACCACGTAATATTGGCAATCGAAGGAGCAACACCCCAAAAAACCAAAGGCATACCCGATCTCCACATCACCTTCAGCCAGGAGGATATACGCTCGGTGGTGCACGAAATTGTGATCATCAATGGCGCCATCAACATGGTACGCACAATTGCAATCTCAACTCTTTATCACAACTTCACACAACTAACCAGCAAGTGCACTGGGTCGTCCAAGTAATAAACCTTACGCGAGTAAGGGTCGATCCCCCGGAGATTGTTGGTATGAAACAAGCTATGGTCATCTTGTAAATCTCAGTCAGGCAGACTCAAATGGTTATGGATGATTTATGAATAAAGCATAAAATAAAGATAGAGATACTTATGTAATTCATTGGTGAGAAATTCAGATAAGTGTATGGAGATACTTTGTCCCTTCCGTCTCTCTGCTTTCCTACTGTCTTCATCCAATCCTTCTCACTCTTTTCCATGGCAAGCTGTATGTTGGGCATCACCGTTGTCAATGGCTACAGTCCCGTCCTCTCAGTGAAAATGTTCAACGCGCTCTGTCACAGCACGGCTATTTAGTTGTCGATTCTTGATCATGTCGGAATAGAATCCAGTGATTCTTTTGCGTCTGTCACTAACGCCCCACAATCGCGAGTTTGAA
>NC_029780.3:23584969-23587346 GCF_000817695.3 Arachis duranensis | reverse complement strand
GGGATCCAAGAGATATCCACTCAATCTACGGTAGAACGGAGGTGGTTGTCAGGCACACGTTCATAGGTGAGAATGATGATGAGTGTCACAGATCATCACATTCATCAAGTTGAGGAACAAGTGATATCTTAGAATAAGAATAGGCTAAATTGAATAGAAGAACAATAGTAATTGCATTAATACTCGAGGTACAGCAGAGCTCCACACCTTAATCTATGGTGTGTAGAAACTCCACTGTTGAAAATACATAAGAACAAGGTCTAGGCATGGCCGGGAGGCCAGCCCCCATAATCTAAGAACTAGACGTCCAAAGATGATCTAAGGATCTAAAGTGATCAAAAGATTCAAAGATCTAAAGATGAAAATACAATAGCAAAAGGTCCTATTTGTAGAGAACTAGTAGCCTAGGGTTTACAGAAATGAGTAAATGACATAAAAATCCACTTCCGGGCCCACTTGGTGTGTGCTTGGGATGAGAATTGAAGCATTTTCGTGTAGAGACTTTCCTTGGAGTTAAACGCCAGCTTTTGTGCCAGTTTCGGCGTTTAACTCCCATTCTTGTGCCAGTTCCAGCGTTTAACGCAGGGCAGTTTTGAGCTGATTTGGAATGCCAGTTTGGACCATCAAATCTCGAGCAAAGTATGGACTATTATATATTTCTGGAAAGCCCAGGATGTCTACTTTCCAACGCAGTTGAGAGCGCGCCAATTAGGTTTCTGTAGCTCCAGAAAATTCACTTCGAGTGCAGGGAGGTCAAAATCCAACAGCATCTGCAGTCCTTTCTAGCCTCTGAATCAGATTTTTGCTCAAGTACCTCAATTTCAGCCAGAAAATTCCTGAAATCACAGAAAAATACACAAACTCATAGTAAAGTCCAGAAAAGTGAATTTTAACAAAAAATAATAAAAATATAATAAAAACTAACTAAAATATACTAAAAACATACTAAAAACAATGCCAAAAAGCGTACAAATTATCCGCTCATCACAACACCAAACTTAAATTGTTGCTTGTCCCTAAGCAACTGAAAATCAAATAAGATAAAAAATAAGAGAATATGCAATGAATTCCAAAAACATCTATGAAGATCAGTATTAATTAGATGAGCGGGGCTTTTAGCTTTTTGCCTCTGAACAGTTTTGGCATCTCACTTTATCCTTTGAAATTCAGAATGATTGGCTTCTCTAGGAACTCAGAATCCAGATAGTGTTATTGATTCTTCTAGTTAAGTATGATGATTCTTGAACATAGCTACTTTATGAGTCTTGGCCGTGGCCTAAAGCACTCTGTCTTCCAGTATTACCACCGGATACATACATGCCACAGACACATAACTGGGTGAACCTTTTCAGATTATGACTCAGCTTTGCTAGAGTCCCCAATTAGAGGTGTCCAGGGTTCTTAAGCACACTCTTTTTGCCTTGGATCACAACTTTATTATTTCTTTTTTTCTTTCTCTTTTCTTTCTTTTTTTTCGTTTTTTCTTTAATACACTGCTTTTTCTTGCTTCAAGAATCATTTTTTTATGATTTTTCAGATCCTCAGTAACATGTCTCCTTTTTCATCATTCTTTCAAGAGCCAACATTCATGAACAACAATTTCAAAAGACATATGCACTGTTCAAGCATACATTCAGAAGTCAAAGTATTACCACCACATCAAAATAATTAATCTGTTATAAAATTCAGAATTCATGCAATTCTTCTCTTTTTCAATTAAAAACATGTTTCATTTAAGAAAGGTGATGGATTCATAGGACATTCATAACTTTAAGGCATAGACACTAAGACACTAATGATCATAAGACACAAACATGGATAATCATAAGCATGAAAATTTCGAAAAACAGGAAAATAAAGAACAAGGAGATTAAAGAACGAGTCCACCTTAGTGATGGCGGCTTGTTCTTCCTCTTGAAGATCTTATGGAGTGCTTGAGCTCCTCAATGTCTCTTTCTTGCCTTTGTTGCTCCTCTCTCATGATTCTTTGATCTTCTCTAATTTCATGGAGGAGGATGGAATATTCTTGATGCTCCACCCTTAGTTGTCCCATGTTGGAACTCAACTCTCCTAGGGAGGTGTTGATTTGCTCCCAATAGTTTTGTGGAGGAAAGTGTATCCCTTGAGGCATCTCAGGGATTTCATGATGAGTGGGATCTCTTGTTTGCTCCATCCTTTTCTTAGTGATGGGCTTGTCCTCATTAATGAGGGTGTCTCCCTCTATGTCAATTCCAACTGAATAACACAGGTGACAAATAACATGAGGAAAGGCTAACCTTGCCAAGGTAGAGGACTTGTCCGCCACCTTATAAAGTTCTTGGGCTATAACCTCATGAACTTCTATTTCTTCTCCAATCATGATGCTATGAATCATGAT
>NC_029780.3:23584452-23584651 GCF_000817695.3 Arachis duranensis | reverse complement strand
TGAACCATTGTAAGCCAATTCTTTGGGTCCGGGTTCACACTTTGATCATGGTTCTTGGTGATCCATGCATTAGCATAGAACTCTTGAACCATTAAGATTCCGACTTGTTGAATGGGGCTGGTAAGAACTTCCCAACCTCTCCTTCGGATCTCATGTCGGATCTCCGGATATTCACTCTTTTTGAGTTTGAAAGGGACCT
>NC_029780.3:23583135-23584105 GCF_000817695.3 Arachis duranensis | reverse complement strand
ATAGTGTTTAGGTTGTGTGAAAATGAAGGAGTGAAGATGGGTTTATATAGGAGTGGAGAGGGGGTGTATGGTTCGGTCATGTGAGGATGGGTTGGGAGGGAAAGTGGTTTGAATTTGAATGGTGAGGTAGGTGGGGTTTTATGAAGGATGGATGTGGGTGGTGAAGAGAATAGTGGGATTTGATAGGTGAGGTGTTTTTGGGGAAGAGGTGTTGAGGTGATTGGTGAATGGGTGAAGAAGAGAGAGAGTGGTGGGGTAGGTGGGGATCCTGTAGGGTCCACAGATCCTGATGTGTCAAGGAAAATTCATCCCTGCACCAAGTGGCGAGCAAAAATGCTCTTTATGCCAATTCTGGCGTTAAACGCCGGGCTGGTGCCTATTTCTGGCGTTTAACGCCAAGTTCTTGCCCTTTTCTGGCGTTTAACGCCAGTTTGGTGCCCCTTTTCTGGCGTTAAACGCCCAGAATGGTGCCAAACTGGGCGTTAAACGCCATCTGCTAGCTTTACTAGCGTTTAAACGCCAGCAAGTTCTCCTCCAGGGTGTGCTATTTTTCTTTCTGTTTTTCTTTCTGTTTTTGCTTTTTCAATTGATTTTGTAACTTCCCATGATCATCAACCTATAAAAACATAAAATAACAATGGAAAATAGATAAATATAACATTGGGTTGCCTCCCAACAAGCGCTTCTTTAATATCAGTAGCTTGACAGTGGGCTCTCATGGAGCCTCACAGATACTCAGAGCAATGTTGGGACCTCCCAACACCAAACTTAGAGTTTGAATGTGGGAGTTCAACACCAAACTTAGAAGTTGGTTGTGGCCTCCCAACACCAAACTTAGAGTTTGACTGTGGGGGCTCTGTTTGACTCTGTCAATGAGTTTTGAGAGAAGCTCTTCATGCTTCCTCTCCATGGTGACAGAGGGATATCCTTGAGCCTTAAACACAAAGGATTCTTCATTCACTTAAATGAT
>NC_029780.3:23582683-23583042 GCF_000817695.3 Arachis duranensis | reverse complement strand
TAAGGATGATGGATTCATCCATGCACTTCCCAGTCTCTAGGACTATGAAATCAGCAGGGATGTAATGATCTTCAATCTTTACCAGAACATCCTCTACAAGTCCATAAGCTTGTTTTCTTGAATTGTCTGTCATCTCTAGTGAGATTCTTGCAGTTTGTACCTCAAAGATCCCTAGTTTCTCCATCACAGAGAGAGGCATGAGGTTTATGCTTGACCCTAGGTCACACAGAGCCTTCTTGAAGGTCATGGTGCCTACTGTACAAGGTATTGAGAACTTTCCAGGGTCCTGTCTCTTTTGAGGTAATCTCTGCCTAGACAAGTCATCCAGTTCTTTGGTGAGCAAAGGGGGTTCATCCTCC
>NC_029780.3:23581439-23582520 GCF_000817695.3 Arachis duranensis | reverse complement strand
AGAAGTAAATCCAATGGAATTTCTATGGTCTCAGTGTGAGCCTCAGATTCCCATGGTTCCTCATTAGGAAACTCATTGGAGGCCAGTGGACATCCATTGAGGCCTTCCTCAGTGGTGATCACTGCCTCTTCCTCCTCTCCAGGTTCGGCTATGTTGATGGCCTTGCACTCTCCTTTTGGATTCTCTTCTGTATTGCTTGGAAGAGTACTAGGAGGGAGTTCAGTAACTTTCTTACTCAGCTGACCCACTTGTGCCTCCAAGTTTCTAATGGAGTATCTTGTTTCAGTCATGAAACTTTGAGTGGTTTTGATTAGATCAGAGACCATGGTTGCTAAGTCAGAGTGGCTCTGCTTAGAATTCTCTGTCTGTTGTTGAGAAGATGATGGAAAAGGCTTGCCATTGCTAAACCTGTTTCTCCCACCATTATTGTTGTTGAAACCTTGTTGAGGTCTCTGTTGATCCTTCCATGAGAGATTTGGGTGATTTCTCCATGAAGGATTATAGGTGTTTCCATAGGGTTCTCCCATGTAATTCACCTCTTCCATTGATGGGTTCTCAGGATCATAAGCTTCTTCTTCAGATGAAGCGTCCTTAGTACTGCCTGGTGCAGCTTGCATTCCAGACAGACTTTGAGAGATCATATTGACTTGCTGAGTCAGTATTTTGTTCTGAGCCAGTATGGCATTCAGAGTATCAATTTCAAGAACTCCTTTCTTCTGATTTTGTCCCATTGTTCACAGGATTCCTTTCAGAAGTGTACATGAATTGGTTATTTGCAACCATTTCAATGAGTTCCTGAGCTTCTGCAGGCGTCTTCTTCAAATGAAGAGATCCTCCAGCAGAGCTATCCAAGACATCTTGGACAATTCAGACAGACCATCATAGAAGATACCTATGATGCTCCACTCAGAAAGCATGTCAGAAGGACACTTTCTGATCAATTGTTTGTATCTTTCCCAAGCTTCATAGAGGGATTCACCTTCCTTCTGTCTGAAGGTTTGGACTTCCACTCTAAGCTTACTCAATTTTTGAGGTGGAAAGAACTTTGCCAAGAAGGCATTGACTAGCTTTTCCCAAGAGT
>NC_029780.3:23579303-23581200 GCF_000817695.3 Arachis duranensis | reverse complement strand
AATCCTCTATGTCACAGTATAGAGATTCCTTGAGGTGTCAGAGGAAAAGAATAATAGAAGGAAGAGATAGAAGAATTCGAACTTATCAAGAAAGATGGAGTTCGAATTGTTGATAGTGGAGGAGTGTTAGTCCAAAAGTAGAAGGATGTGAGAAGAGGGGAAGAAATTTTCAAAAATAAATTAAAAAGATTTTAAAAACATTTTGAAAATTGATTGATGATTTTCGAAAACTAAGATTGAGAAAGAAATAAAGTGATTTTGAAAAAGATTTTGAAATTGGAAGTTAAAGAGATATGATTTGAAAACTATTTTGAAAAAGATGTGATTAAAAAGATATGATTGAAAAGTTATGGTTTTAAAAATATATGATTGAAAAGATATGATTGAAAAAGATTTGATTGAAAAAGATTTGATTTTGAAAAATTATGAAAACTTGAAAAGAAATTGCATTAAAAACAAAATCTTCCCTCTTGTGCCATCCTGGCGTTAAATGCCCAGAATGGTATCCATTCTGGCGTTTAACGCCCAAAATGCTACCCTTTTGGGCGTTAAACGCCCAGCCAGGCACCCTGGCTGGCATTTAAATGCCAGTTTTCCTTCCTCACTGGGCATTTTGAACGCCCAGCTTTTTCTGTGTAATTCCTCTGCTGTATGTTCTGAATCTTCAATTCTCTGTCTTATTGACTTGAAAAGACACAAATTAAAATTTTTTTGGATTTTTAATGATGAGAAATAATCAAAATGCAACTAAAAATCAAATAAACAATGCATGCAAGACACCAAACTTAGAAGTTTGTATCCTACTAACACTAACAAATGGAGAATGCATATGAGAAACAACAAAACACTCAAGACAAGAGAATTTAAAGATCAGAGCAAGTAAATCATCAAGAGCAACTTGAAGATCACTGAAGACACATGAGAAATGCAAGAGGAACAGAAACATGCAATTGACACCAAACTTAAAATGAGACACTAGGCTCAAACATAAAATATTTTTGGTTTTTATGATTTTGTAATTTTTTTTGTTTTTTCGAAAATTTATGTGGAAAACAAAATAAAGAGATTCAAAATTTTTAATAAGAATTCCAGGAATCATGCAATGTTAGTCTAAAGCTTCAGTCTAAAGAAATTANNNNAACAATCCCCGGCAACGGCGCCAAAAACTTGGTGTTGTTGCCGGATCAAAACTTGGCACTGTTATTGCAGGGAACAAATGCGAAACTGTAGTTAAGACATTTAATTCCCCGGCAACGGCGCCAAAAACTTGGTGTTGTTGCCGGATCAAAACTTGGCACTGTTATTGCAGGGAACAAATGCGAAACTGTAGTTAAGACATTTAATTCCCCGGCAACGGCGCCAAAAACTTGGTGCACGAAATTGTTATTATTAATGGCGCCATCAACATGGTACGCACAATTGCAATCTCAACTCTTTATCACAACTTCGCACAACTAACTAGTAAGTGCACTGGGTCGTCCATGTAATAAACCTTACGCGAGTAAGGGTCGATCCCACGGAGATTGTTGGTATGAAGCAAGCTATGGTCATCTTGTAAATCTCAGTCAGGCAGACTCAAACGGTTATGGATGATTTATGAATAAAGCATAAAACAAAGATAGAGATACTTATGTAATTCATTGGTGAGAATTTCAGATAAGCGTATGGAGATACTTTGTCCCTTCCGTCTCTCTGCTTTCCTACTGTCTTCATCCAATCCTTCTCACTCTTTTTCATGGCAAGCTGTATGTTGGGCATCACTGTTGTCAATGGCTACAGTCCCGTCCTCTCAGTGAAAATGTTCAGCGCGCTCTGTCACAGCACGGCTATTCAGCTGTCGGTTCTCGATCATGTCGGAATAGAATCCAGTGATTCTTTTGCGTCTGTCACTAACGCC
>NC_029780.3:23578811-23579101 GCF_000817695.3 Arachis duranensis | reverse complement strand
TGGTAGAACGGAGGTGGTTGTCAGGCACACGTTCATAGGTGAGAATGATGATGAGTGTCACGGATCATCACATTTATCAAGTTGAGAAACAAGTGATATCTTAGAATAAGAATAGGCTGAATTGAATAGAAGAACAATAGTAATTGCATTAATACTCGAGGTACAGCAGAGCTCCACACCTTAATCTATGGTGTGTAGAAACTCCACCATTGAAAATACATAAGAACAAGGTCTAGGCATGGCCGGGAGGCCAGCCCCCATAATCTAAGAACTAGACGTCCAAAGATGAT
>NC_029780.3:23555055-23578672 GCF_000817695.3 Arachis duranensis | reverse complement strand
AGATGAGTAAATGACATAAAAATCCACTTCCGGGCCCACTTGGTGTGTGCTTGGGCTGAGCATTGAAGCATTTTCGTGTAGAGACTCTTCTTGGAGTTAAACGCCAGCTTTTGTGCCAGTTTGGGCGTTTAACTCCCATTCTTGTGCCAGTTTCGGCGTTTAACGCCTGGCAGTTTTGAGCTGATTTGGAACGCCAGTTTGGGCCATCAAATCTCGAGCAAAGTATAGACTATTATATATTGTTGGAAAGTACAGGATGTCTACTTTCCAACGCAGTTGAGAGCGCACCAATTGGGCTTCTGTAGCTCCAGAAAATCCACTTTGAGTGCAAGGAGGTCAGAATCCAACAGCATCTGCAGTCCTTTCCAGCCTCTGAATCAGATTTTTGCTCAAGTCCCTCAATTTCAGCCAGAAAATACCTGAAATCACAGAAAAACACACAAACTCATAGTAAAGTCCAGAAAAGTGAATTTTAACTAAAAACTAATAAAAATATAATAAAAACTAACTAAAATATACTAAAAACATACTAAAAACAATGCCAAAAAGCGTACAAATTATCCGCTCATCACTCGGCAATACCAAACTTGGACGACCCAGTGGTAATTTCCATCCAAATAGGCAAGTTACTGGTAAGAAAAGTCCTTATGGACCCAGGTAGTAGTGCCGATGTTCTTTTTTATTCTACTTTCCAAAAAATGTAATTATTTGAAAAACTTATGCAACCCTCATCTGGAGAACTGGTAGGATTCTCCGGAGAAAGGGTCCCGATCAAAGGATACATATGGTTAAAAACAATGATGGGAGAGGGATCACTGTCATGAACCATTGACATGCAATACTTAGTAGTTGACTGCCCAAGCCCTTACAATATTATTCTCTAAAGGCCTGCTCTGAACATGTTCAGGGCAGTAGTATTTACTTTTCATCTATGTGTTAAATTTCAGGCACAGGATGGCAGAATAGCTACAATCCACTCGGATTACCAACAAGGTCGGCATTGCTATAACGTAAGTCTGAAAATGTCGGCCGTAAAACAGGAGTATCACCAGGAAGTCAAAGCAGTTCATAGCGCGAACGAGGTGCTATCCCTAGCGGAGCTTGACCCCAGGGAAGACACCCAAGAAAGACCTCAGCCGGCGGACGAACTCGTGAAGATCCCGCTAACATCGAAACCAGGACAGTTCACATACATCGGCCAAGCACTCCAGGGACAACAAAGGACCGAACTCATAAGAGTACTGCAAGCAAATGCTGATCTCTTCGCCTGGACTCCAGCAGATATGCCAGGGATAGACCCTAACATTCTCTATCACAAACTTGCCACCAATAGAGCCATCTGACCTATAGCTCAGAAGAAGAGGAATCTTGGAATAGAGAAATCAGAGGCGGCCCTAGAAGAAACCAGAAAGCTTCTCAGTGCAAACTTCATTAAGGAAATCCGATTCACAACATGGCTATCTAACGTGGTAATGGTAAGAAAAAAATCAGGTAAATGGCACATGTGCGTTGACTTTACAAATTTGAACAAAGCATGCCCTAAAGATGCATACCCTTTGCCAAACATTGACAAGCTTGTAGACAACGCATCAGGTTTCAAAAGTTTGAGCTTCATGGATGTATACTCTGGCTACAACCAGATCCTTATGCATCCAGAAGACCAAAACAAAACAGCATTTATAATTGAAAATAAAAATTTTTGTTATAGAGTAATGCCATTTGGCCTAAAGAATGCAGGTGCAACCTACCAACGGCTGATGGACAAAGTATTCCGTCATCAAATAGGTCGAAACATGAAAATCTATGTGGATGATATGGTCGCCAAGACCACTCAAGAAAAGTCGCACTGCGATGACCTCAAAGAAATATTTGAACAAATTCGAGTATACAATATGAGACTCAACCCGGAGAAATGCACCTTTGGAGTTCAAGGAGGCAAGTTTCTCGGATTCATGCTAACCTCAAGAGGAATTGAAGCAAATCCCGAAAAATGTGAGGCGATACTTAACATGGCAAGCCCGAGAACAATAAAAGAAGTTCAACAACTGGCAGGAAAAATAGCAGCACTATCACAGTTCCTACCAGCAGCATCAAGCCGATCATAAAATTTCTTCCAAATAATATAAAAAAACAAAATTTGAATGGATAGAAGAATGCGAGAAAGCATTCACCGAGCTCAAGACCATTTTGTCATCACCGCCCGTACTACAAAGACCAAAAATCGATAAACCTTTATATTTATATTTATCTATCTCTAACTGCTCTATAAGCTCGGCTCTAGTCATTGAGACAGGAAAAATACAACAACCAGTATACTTCGTCAGCCGAGTCATGCAAGCAACAGAGGAAAGATATCTGAGGATTGAACAACTAGCCCTAAAACTTGTAATAATTGCGAGAAGACTCAGGCACTACTTCCAAAGTCACACGATAATAGTAAGGACTAACCAACCATTAAGGCAAATACTGACAAAACTAGAATTGGCTGGGCGTCTAACCAAATAGCCTATCGAACTCTCGGAATTCGACATCCAATATCAACCAAGGACAGCCTTGAAAGCACAGATCCTGGCAGACTTCATCTCGGAATTGACCCCAGACGAGCTAAATAAAAATTGGGAACTACATGTTGATGGAGCATCCAGCCGAGGAGGAAGCGGAGCAGGAATAATCCTGAAAGAAGGAGACAAAGTAATAGCCAAGCAATCCCTCCAGTTCAACTTCCCAACTAGCAACAATCAGGCCGAATACGAAGCACTTATAGCAGGACTCAAGCTCACCCCTAAACCTCCAAGTACAAAGCCTGACGGCACATTGTGACTCTCTCCTAGTGCAACAAATTCGAGAAAAATTTCAGGTAAAAGATCCCTTGCTCGAACAATATTGGCTCGTAGCAAAGGATCTCATTTCAAAATTTAGCACATTTATTATTCTACATGTACATAGAGAAAAGAATCTCAGAGCAGACATATTATCCAAACTTGCATCCACTAGGGCAGATACACAAATATCAACATTATCAATGCTTACACTTACAAAACCTAGCATCAAACTATTATCTATAGCAAGTATTAACCGCCTCCAAGACTGGAGAACACCTTTTCTTGAGTACATCAACGCAGGTATCATACCCAAAGACGAGCTCAACCCGCAACACTTCAAGCGAAGAGCAAGTCTCTACACAAGTATCGCAGGAGAACTATACAGGCGTGGACTCTCACAACCATTACTAAAATGCCTAAACAAAGATGAGGCCAACTTGGTGATGGACGAAGTTCATGAAGGCGTATGTGGAAACCACATCGGGGGACAAGCTCTCGCAGCCAAGATTGTCCGAATAGGATATTATTGGCCGACCATAAAAAGGGATTGTATAACGAAGGTCAAAACATGTGACAAATGTCAGAAGTATGCCGCCAACACTACAAAGCCTGCCGAGATATTACACAGCATTGAGGTAAGCTGGCCCTTCAACAGATAGGGCCTCGATATTCTCGGCCCATTCCCTATAGCACCAGGCCAGGTAAAATTTCTCCTAGTATCAATAGATTATTTTTCAAAATGGATAGAAGCACATCCGCTAGCAAGAATAACAGTCGAAAAGGTACGATCTTTTATTTGGAAAAACATAATATGCCAGTTTGGAATACCAAGGGAAATCATATCAGATAATGGTAGGCAATTCACAGATAACAAGCTCGGGTCATTTCTAAAAAGCTTCAATATACAGCATTATTTTAGCTCGGTCGAACACCCACAAACTAATGGGCAGGCCGAGGCTGCTAACCAAATTATATTGTAGGAAATGAAGAAAAAGCTCAAAATGCAAAAGGAGAATGGACAGAGCTGATCCCGGAAATATTATGGAGGTATAACACAACAATACATACCACCACAGGTAAAACACCCTTCAAACTAGTATATGGATTGAAAGCACTAATTCCTGTGGAGGTCGGAGTGCCCACCTTAAGAACCGAGCTATATGATGAACAGCATAACATAAACATGAGGAAGGACGAGCTTGATCTCGTCGAGGAGGAAAGAAACATTACGGCAATTAGACAAAGAGCCAGGAAACAATTGGCGGAGAGAAAACACAACAAGAAGGTCACTCCCAGAACATTTAGTGAGGGCGACCTAGTCCTCAGACGAACAGAAGAAGCGAGACGGCCTCCTTCGCATGGCAAGCTTGTCGCAAACTGGGAGGGACCATTCAGGGTAACGAAAGTACTCGGAATGGGGGCCTATCAACATCAAACACTACAAGGCAACCCACTATCGGGGAATTAGAATGTTTCTTCATTAAAAATGTACATATCATGACTTGTACAAACAGCGGATGAAGGTACTCTTTTTTCCCTTAGAGCTTTTTTCCCTTGTCTGGGGTTTTTACCTAAGAAGGGTTTTAATGAGGCCGGACGCCAAACACACAAACAAACGTGATTGATTTTTTGCGAACAAATCCAAAGTTCTAACAAAAACAATAAATAATAAGGCATATACTACCAAAACTCATATCGTCAACCTAACCTAACCTCGGAAAATTCAAATGTTGTCCAAAGATTACAATAAAAACAAACAAAAAGAGGCAGTCATACTGACCAAAGCTCGGTCAAACAAAATAAAATAGTCAAACAAATAGGGAACAAGTTACCCTATCCGAACCGAACATAAAACAAATCAAGAAAGAGCATTTTCATCATGTTCCTCTACAGTGCCATCCACAATCATCTTTCCATCAACTATGATCTTAGTCACATCCAGACGATCACAGTCAAAGTCAGGAGCCAAGAAAGAAATCTGGCTAACAGCTCGATCAAAACCAGAGGAGAACATTTCCATTCCCAACTCCTCTAATTCATGAACCCTTGTAATTAACTTCTCATTTGAGACATCACTTTCCTTAATATCAACCTGCTGCAACCGAACTTGATCCCTCAACAGAGCCACCTCATCCTCGGATTCCTTCGCCCTGGCTACAGCACTAACCACTGCATCATCTTTTTCTTTTAGCGATTTTTCCAACTCATCAATCCTCGCCTTATAAGATTTCTCTAACTTAGAAATCTTGTTCACCGTCTCTTGCTGTTCAGCACCAATAAGCTCGGTCGTGCGGCCAAAACACATCAACCGAGAAGCAACAATCTGCGAAAATAACATAATATAAGCATAAAAGAAACATAAAGAGAGATCAAGGAACCCAGGGGAAGATAAAACCAACCTGAACAAATTTTCCCAGGCCCTCCATGCCAATGCGACGAGTCATCAACATGTCGCCCGGATATTGAGAAACCCTATCCGAGAGCTCGGCGATATGGAATTGGTCGCTCCACAAGGAATGAGGATTTGTTCCAGGAACAAACCCACAAAGTCTCTTCTGACGTTCAAACACTGACCTAACACTACCAATCAAATCATGATCACCCTCAGAAATGACTTCCAGAGATTGATCCGTCTCATCCCTTTTCCTCTTAAAAGACGACGTAGGCTGAGCAGTGGACTGCGTAGCTTCCCCACCTCCTTTCTTCAAGATCCCAGAGCCACCAACACCATGTTCCTTTTTCTTCTTCAAAAAAGACTGAAACCGAGAAGGATCAAGAAGAGGTACACGCCTGCCTGCAAAAACACAAAATATCATATAAAGAAAAAAAATGAAAAACAAAGGTAAGACAACCAAATAATACCTATATAATTCCTCATACCCCCACTGTCACCAGAATCATAGAAACCGAGCATATCACTAATTGACAAACATTCCCCACCAGCAAAACTCTCAACCAGAAAGTCCAACAACAACTCCTCTTTCTCGCTGCGTTCATTAGCTTCAAGAATTTGAATGGGTTCCGAACACCAATATAAAGAAAATTTCTCCACAAGCTCATCATCCAAGTAAAAAGGGTACTCCGATTCCACCGAACACACTTTACATACATCGGCTTAAAATTTTTGAATGAAGGTTTATACAACAAGAACAGAGAACGGCCAGGGAAACTACTTAAACAAACCTACAACCCTTTCCGAACTCCTTTCGATTGAAAAAGAGAAAAGAAAACGGGAAGGGAACAAGGAATAGATAGAAAATCCATCAAGCACTGAAATGCACGCAAAAAAGTCCAGGAGTTAGGGTGTAATTGTGAGGGAGCACAGTTCAATTAGGTAAGGACACCACATTCGAACGAAGAAAAGGGAAACGTAACACGAAGTTCAGTAAGACAAGGAGTGTAAAAATAAAAGTACTACCAGTCCCCCCTTCTTTCATAAACCCTATCCTCACCAGAACACCAAAGAAACTCAACCTTCACTCCAGAACCCTCCTTAACTACCTTCAAACCCTGAAGCTCACGAACCGAATCAACATCAACATATGAAGAAGAACGGGTCTTAACGTCGTCATGCACCTAATGATATGGGTTATCCTTTCTCTCCTCCACAGACTTTACTTTCTCTTTCTCTCTCGCCATTTACAGAAAACAAGAAACAAAAAATAAAAGACAAGGGAAGAAAGCTAACCTTTGGAAGTCATACTTGGAAGAAGAATACAAAAGAAAACTGAACGACAGTTCCAAAACAGACCAAATATTATTGCAAGCCCACTAAGTATCGTGGGTAATATAAGTAACAGCCTCCCACCAACATCGAAAACCAAAACGGCAAGAGAGTGCATTGATTGCGACACGAATCACCAAGACGACAGTACCACTTCAAACAGAATTCAAAGGCGGTCAACGGGTTTCCAACACATCACAGTCCACAAAAGGCCCAAGTCTACAATAATAAACAAAAATCACAAAAATGACACGCGGGAAAAATACAAAAACAAAAGCTTGCCTGCTGCCTCCAAAAGATAGTAAACAAGCTTGGGGCTATGACGTGTACCGCTAAGCTCAGCTGAAACCATAACTGACCATATAATTCGGATACACCCAAAGATACGGAAAAGTCAAACCGAACTCAGATAGACGTTGCCAACGTCTCTACTCTTATCAACAAATGGAAGAGAATCTCGGAACGCCATGCATCATCTGTCTATATAAACAGGCGAACCCAACTCAATAAAGCAGGTTACAAAACTCATTCTCATTTACTTTTTTTACTCCCATATATTCTTGTTCTCTTACTTGAGTGTCGGAGTGCTTTTCGCAGGTGCTCCTACCGCAGTGTTCATCTTCAGCCGACGTATACCTCTCCAGTTCGAATATAATTGCTAAGTAGAAGGAGTCGCTATACCTCGACAGTAACAGGATGGAACACAAGATAATTTACATATTTTTTTGTTACATGTTTCAAGGTAGGCATGATTTGTTATAGGAAGAAGGTAGTCAAGTACCTTGTGCTAGATTTATGAAGATGATCTCGTACATTTTTAGTTAAGAGAAGGTCAAGGTAATAAATAGTTTTTTTTATTATAATGTCTTTACTCTTTAACTCAAGTTATATTTAAATTTGTGTTGGCCAAATAAATAACTAAATAATTGGAAGGTTGTGTTGTCATTTGTTTGTGGTTGACTTGATGATTTTAAAGAATGAATTCCTACACTATTAAAATAACATATCTCCAGAAATCAGGGTGCATCGAATTGGGGTAGTAGGTTGGAAGGGTGGTAGCGACGGTTTATAGTTTGGGGAATATTTACGTGATAACATCTTTATATAAAAATGATATTGTGAATCTGTAGATAGTTAATTAAACATATTTAATCAAATATATCAAATCATTTAATGATAATGTTATTTTTACGTGAAAATGTTATCATGGGAGTATTTAGCTTATAGTTTTACTTCTGACAAAAAAAAATGCACAATAATAACATGTTTGTAGATTTCATTATTACTTGTAACGATGTGTAACTCCTATAATTGTTAGACATACTTAACTAATTAGCTAGTAGTTAATGTTAAGATGTATATAAAGATGTTTGAGGAATAATATATATATATTATTTTGGATTTTATTAATGCAGGATTTAGTGGGCTATCTGCCTATGGGGGTTTATTGAAATTTGCAAACCCCAAAAGGGAGAAAAAGTGTTTGTCTCGGCAGTTTCTGGAAGTGTTGGAACTTTGGTTGGATAATATGCAAAGCTCTTAGGTTGCTATGTTGTTGGCTCTGCTGGGAGCCAAGAGAAGATTATTTCTTTAACATTTATCATTATTTTGTTCCCAATAATTTTATTATTACTATTTTAACATAAATGAAGTACAAAGGAAGTACTCAATGTCTTGAAATATATATATATATATATATATATATATTCAAAGCTAAAACTTCTTTCATATCTAATAACGGAGAGAATGCTATTTAAGAAGGGTAATTAGGAGCATAACTTATTTTCTATTTTAGTAACACATCAAAGCTTCGGTTTAAATTGGAAGCCTAATCCATGTGTAATTTGTTATAGGTGACATTGCTGAAAGAAAAGCTAGGGTTTGACAATGTATTCAACTACAAAGAGGAAACAAATCTAAATACTACTTTTAAGAGGTATGATATAGGGTTTGTTTGGGCATCATTCTCATAATTTTTTTTTAAGTAATTTTACTTTTAGTCTTTACTATAGAAATTTGTCAATAGTTATGAAATAGTCTAAAGTGAATATTTTTTCTTTAAAAGTTATGAAATATTCATAGCATCTCCACTTAAAATTAAAAATTTTAACCTTTCAAAAATTATGATTTAACCCTTTGAATTTGTAAAAACTAATTTCTTATATTTTTTAAAAGGGCATGTTTAGTTTTTCATGATTAGGATCAATTATAAATTTATAATTAATTGGCGTTAGTTCTATTTTTACTTAACTATGTTTTTATAGATTTGTTTACTAATACCTATTTCATTGATCCGTATCATATATAATCAACGAAATTTCACTAATAAGAAAATAATTTTGAATAAAAAATAAAAACAAAAAATTTTCAAACATATCCGAACCAAAGAGGTGAGAATAACAGTTACTGTAACACCCCACTCTTATTCACCACTTCAGAGAACACTCGAATCTCCATAGGTGCCACAAAGCTTTGAATGCCACTCCTAAGGCCTCCTTCATACTTTATACACTTCCACTCAGCAAAGTCCTTAGGAGGTCTTTGACAGATGCGTGAGAAGCAGCACAACTCCTCAAATTTAGTGGTGTACTTAGTAATAGTCATCTGGCCCTGTTTAAGCTGAAGCAGATCGAGTTCTTTGGCATTTCTAACTGAAGTGGGGAAATATTTCTTATAGAATTCCTCTCGAACAACTCCCAAGAGATCACAACCCCGTCAGGCTATAGAATGCGCCTCATGTCCTGCCACCAGTGCTGAACTTCACCATGCAACTGGTAGGTTCCAAACTCAACCCACTGTTTATCGGGAACCTGCTGAGCCTGTAATGCTCGCTCAATAGCCTGTATCAAATTATCAGCATCAGAAGGATTCAAGGTCCCTCTAAAAGTCGGAGGGTAAACCTTCAGGAAGGAAGAAGGCGACATTGGACTATTATCACCATTATTGCCATTGTTTCCATTATTAATCTGATTTCCCAAGGTTTCAGCTGTCGCTTGCATTGCTACTGCCATATTGCCTAAAGCAGCCATGAAGTCTACTGGGTTAGGAGTATTCCCTGCGCTTCAGGCATAACATTGCCTATTCTACCTCTACCTCAGCCGCGTCCGCGTCCGCGTGCAGACATCTGGTCCCTATACACACCAAACAAGTGATATCAAGTTGATCAGTCTCAATATCGCAAGTTTAGTGCTTTGAGTCCTAAATGCATGCTCATGAACGTTTATGCCACATATATCAGTTAGATATCCTAATAGCACATAAACACTACACAGAGAATGCACAGAAGCACAATCAGTCTATCCTCAGGCTCTATAGGAACGAACTGCTTTGATATCATAATCTAACACCCTACTAAACAGAGTTTTACGCTTAAGTCGTAGAACAAAGGTAGTGTGGTGTTACGAACCTCTAAACAGTAAAATATATACATAATAGAGGAAAAAGATAGTATACTAGGAGCCTTGAAAGACGGGTAAAACAAAATTGCAAAATAAAAAGTGCAACACTCAAGGAATAGGATTACTTGCGTGCTAAGAAACCTAAAAGGTATTGATAAAGACAAACCAAGAGAAAGGAAAGCCAAGAAAATAGCATAACTAACTCCTGACTCAGCCTGCGAAACTAAGGCTAGCAGGAGGATATATATATATATATACATACATAAACAGAAATACATCAAAATACCAAAATAAGCTCCTATCTCTCCCTCAACCTCTATGAGGAGCAGCATACATAAGTTACTTGGAGAGTAAGCCAAACACATATATACATATATATAAACAGAAACCCAAAATACACCCAGAAACTACTTTGCTTCAAAGATCCAGATGCCTAGCGAGGAGCCTCTCAACCTGCATCTGAAAACAACAACACAGTATGGGATGAGAACTGGAGGTTCTCAGCATGGTATAGGTGCCACGTGTATAATAAATAAGGTTCTGGGAATGCCAGAGGCAATCCTCGAACTCCGTCATTCAGTTATCCAACTTAATTAGTAAACAGAAGCCATAAATAGGGGTAGGTAATCTAAATCTGCCTAAACATACTCAATTTCAAACCTAACATAACACCAAACCATTTCTCACTTTCCTCCATCCCTCCGTTATCCATAAATCAGCAGAGACAAGCAACCAAACAAGTTCACGCACAAGTAATTAGCAGATAGTGCAATAGGTTAATGAAGCTAGGAAAAATAAGATAACTTGAGGGTGAAGTAAGAGGTAAATGATGGATTTTATGAAGAAGATAAGAATACTAAAGAAGGTTAATGCCAAGGCTTGATAATTGATGAAGTATTGATAATGAAAATGAAATGGCTTATGAATAATGATATCTGAGATACGAGTTTTCCTGAGTAAGAACCGTGGCTTGCCACCACATGTTCCAGGTTGAATCTCGACACTCTATTGACCCTACATCGTAAGGGTGACCGGGCACGTATAAATTTCCGAGTATGGATAGCCCCCATTGAGCGATTACTTGATGTTTGAATGTGAAATCTATGCATAGGCTCTTGGGGATGCGCGACGGGGGACAGTCTAAGGTTTTCGAACTTGTCGGGTTGGCTGGATAATCGACAGATGAGCCTCATCAACTACAGGACAGGCATGCATCATATGCATTTGTTTGTTTTGATTGCTATGAATTTCCTGGGTTTGCCTAATTGATATATACCTTCTGCTACCTGTTATACTTGCTACTTGCACTATCTGCTCATTACTTCTACCTGAACTTGTTTGGTTACTTGTCTCTGCTGATTTATGGATAACGGATGGATGGAGGAAAGGGAGAAATGGTTTGGTGTTATGTTAGGTTTGAAATTGAGTGAGTTTAGGCAGATTTAGGTTACCTACCCCTATTTATGGCTTCTGTTTAGTAATTAAGTTGGATAACTGAATGACGGAGTTCTAGGATTGCCTCTGGCATTCTCAGGACCTTATTTATTATACGCGTGGTGCCTTTATCATGCTGAAAACCTCCGGTTCTCATCCCATACTGTGTTGTTGTTTTCAGATGCAGGTCGAGAGGCTCCTCGCTAGGCGTCTGGATCTTTGAAGCGAAGTAGTTCCTGGGTGTATTTTGGGTTTCTATTTATATATATGTATATATGTGTTTGGCTTACTCTCCAAGTAATTTGTGTATGCTGCTCCTCATAGAGGTTGAGGAAGAGATAAGAGCTTATTTTGGTATTTTAATGTATTTTGGGATACCTATGTATGTGTATATATATATATATATATATATATATCCTCCAGCCAGTCTTAGCTTCGCAGGCTGAGTCAGGTGTTAGTTATGCTATTTTCTTAGTTTTCCTTTCTCTTGGTTTGTTTTTATCAATACCTTTTAGGTTTCTTAGCACGCAAGTAATCCTATTCCTTGAGCGTTGTACTTTTTATTTTGTAATTTTGTTTTACTCGTTTTTTAAGACTCCTAATATATTATCTTTTTCCTCTATTATGTATATATTTTACTGTTTAGAGGTCCATAACACTATACTACTTCTGTTCTACGACTTAAACGTAAAACTCTGTGTAGTAGGGTGTTACAGTTACAACTATGGTCCATCAAAATCAAATACTTCTCCCCATTGAAGAACTTGATTGTGATAGTACTTTTAATAAAATGAATACCTATTTTAAAATGAAGAAAATAATAATAGTTCAATCTTTTCCCCTGTTAATGTTGTTTTTTGTTTAGGTACTTTCCTAACGGAATTGACGTATATTTTGACAATATTGGGGGGTGAGATGTTAGAGGCTGCAATTGCTAATATGAATGCATTTGGTAGAATAACTATTTGTGGGTAATATCTTAATACAATGCTGCAAAGAACAGAGCATCACTAAACATGTTGAATGTTATAAAGAGAATCACCATAAGAGGATTATTGGCTGATGACTTTTTGAATACCTATTCAGATTTTCTGGCACAAACATCAGGATATCTAAGAAGTGGCAAGTTGAAAGTGATTGAAGACATCTCATTGGGTGTAGAGAGCATCCCTTGAGCCTTTGTAGGAATTTTCAAAGGAGATAATATTGGAAAGAAAATTGTGGATTTACATAAGGTTGAATAATGTAATTGATTTTATCTTTACTTTTATGAGTGCATATATTGGACGTGTTTGATTTGTATTTACATTTTCTAAAATATTTAGAAGGCAATAAAATTAGTCTAAAAGAGTCTAAAATTATCTCATTTCATTTTTTTAATTACTGATTATTTTATCAAATTTGTTTTATTTAATATTTATTGCAATAATTAATAAAAATCTTTAAATTTTCATTATTTATAAAATTATTTCACTTTTGATTTCTTAACCATTAGCAAAGCATTTCTTTATAATGATTGATAAAGAATATATTAAAAAAAAAAACTAAAAATTCGGAGTGATGATAAAGTATGCATTAATTGCAAATGTTTCTACTCTTATCCTCTAAGTGCTATCTATCTATGCTGTTACAAAATCCCTAATCTTATTCTCTAAGTCTAAAAATGTGTCTGTGAAATCGAAGGTTCTGAGAATTGAACCAGTCATCAAATCGTTTTAGTCATTGATTTATTAGTTTATTAATTCAACCAGTTCAATCAAAAAAATTATTTTAGAATAAAATAATAAATAAATTATAAATATGCAAGTATTAAATTGAGGGTATAGAATAGTATGAAGTTTTTTCAATGGAGCGGTAAATTACTCTTTTAGGATTTTCTTTTTTATAGTAAATACAAAATTGCCAGATGAAAGCATGATACTAAGCAAGTACAATTTCTCATCAGTATACAAAATATTAAAAAAAATATCTGACAAGAATAAAAAGAATATCAAATGAATTATTATAAATCTAACTAAAAAAAATAAACATAGTACTTGGATAAACAAATTTGATAACATTATTAATAACAAAGTTGGCAATGGACTAGTGCTAGAAAGGCTTCACCAAATGAAGGAGCATGCAGGCTTTAAGGTAACGTTTGGTGGAGAGACAGAGACGAAAAGATTGAGACTGAGAGATAGAGACTAAGAGACAGAGATTGAAAATCAATCTCAGTATTCTGTTTGGTGCAAAATAGGAGACAGAAATTAAAACAAGAATAAAATTATAATTTAATTCATACAAAGGATAAAATTAGAATTAATTAATTGAAATGAAGGTATTTTAGGTATAAAATGTTATTAAAATTTCAGTCTCTATTTTTAAAAATTTTAGTCCCTTGTATCCTCACTTTTTGGAGGTACTGAAATACTGAAATTTTGGGGACAGAAACAGAAATTTTAGTACCAGTCTCTGAACCAACAAACATGATACTGAATTTTAGTCTCTGTCTCAATACCTCAAAACAAACGCTACCTAAGAGACAATAGCTTGGGTTTGTGCAGCAGCATTTTGGATGAGTTGCTTTGAAGACCATTTGGTGAAACTAAGCTTTTATAGTAAAACTAAGTACTTATAACAAACATAAAATAGTTTCTCAAAAAACATAAATAAGTGCTCATCCTCTTAAAATAATCATCTGAATTGGTACAAGGCAGAAAAAAATGACCATAAGTCTCTTTACCCAAGTCAAAATAAACAACTATATCTGAACTCAACAATCAGCCTTCAGCACCAAACATTACAAAACATTAACCAATAATCACACTAAACCTGCAACCCTCAATTACAAAACAACAACTACAAAACAGCAACAAACATTGTACATTACAAAATATTCTAAATCAGTGATGACACTAAACCTGCACCCAGCAACCAGCAATTACAAAACAGCAACAAACATACAAAACATTACAAGAAAATTTAAACAAAAATTTCAGAAATTAAAAGTAAGAAGAAGAACCGAGCATTCAGAAATTAAATAAATAAGTAACTATTTCAACAAATCAGTAACTATTTCAATAACAAATTAAATACCAACAGCAGCAATGCAGCATAACAAATCACTTATCACAAATTTCAAATTCAAAACACTGATTACAAATTAATTGATTTCAGTTTCAAAAATTACAAATCACTCATCACACATTCAAAATCAAATTCATAACACTGAAACAGCTCAACATCAAAAATAAATTCACTAACCTTCCATTGACAGCAAGACGACAACGGCGGCATGACGGCGCAACAGCTGGAAGCCTTGAACAGTGAAGTCACCGACGAAGACAGGACAACGTGCCGAGCTAGAAAGCCTAGAAAAGAAGGTCTGGCCGTATGGATTTGGGACACGGGAAAGAGGAGGCCGTGGAAACGCCGACAACCACGGACAGTGACAGCAATTCCATTGACGAAGCTGGATTTTAGGTTTGGCCATTTGGGAAACTTTAGGGCTTGAGTGTGTGGGTGTTTGGTGTGTGTAGGGGTGGGGGAGTATGCGGGTGAGGGACTCGCATGAGGTGGGGTTGGGGTTTTTTAATTTTTAAAAAAAAAAGAAAATAACGTCGTTTCTTAAGAATCGGTTGGTTTTTGGTCCGGTCCAATCGATTGATTACGGACTGGTTCAACAATTTTTCAGCAGTTTTGAGAATAACGGTTTTAAAAGGAAGATCGGACCATTTTTCACGTTATTTTTGGTTGAATTGGTTCGATTGGCCGATCCGGTCCGATTTTCATAACATTGGTGAAATACAAGAATCCAATAACACGATAATAGTAATATTATAGTCTAAGTGAAAAAATAAAATACTAATTTAGTAAGGGACGGACCCAGAAACATCAATGAGGGGGCACTTGCCCCATGGTGTTTTTAAATTTTTTTTTAAAATATAGTTATATATAATGTACCTCACTTCAAATTTTAAATGACCCCATTACAAATAAACTAAACTCAATTAACTAAAGTTCTAAATTCACTTTTTTTTTATTTTTCTATCATTTTAAATATTATCTAACTTAATCAAATTTAATTCTTGTGTCGTCACTTCTTTATTCCCTTAAACTCTCTTCTTATTTTTATATTTTCAACCTTCTTTTTCTATTTTTTGTCTAGTGGTCATCTTCTCTTCATCAAAAAGTAAATTTTAAATTTTTTATTTTTTTTATATAGCTCTCCATGACTCTATGTATCTTCCAATTTCATTGTTTCTCTTTTTGATATTTTCAATTGCAAATTTTAATTCAAACAATTATAGTTTAGGTATTAATCCAATGTTTTATTTTTTTCGTGACTTTATATATTTTATTTTATTCTCGATTTATTCATTCTTTTAACTTATTTTTTATCTTTTGTTCTATTATATGTACCTATATTGCATATAAAATTTTAAAATAAATTGATTAATTTACTAATGTAGAATATATTTTTTATTTTTAGAAATAATAAAAAAAATATTTTAATTACAATACATAATTAAGGAGATGCATAAAAGCTTTCATCTAACATTTTAAATTAAAAAATATATAACAAATTTAATTGTTTTTTAAAAAAAGAAAGAAAAAAATTATAAATTGTGTTTCGATTATTTTATATAAACATACCTTTCATATACAGATTTAATTTGTCTAGTATTTATATATGATTCTAATTTCATTCTGCCTCACTCCTAAAATTTTTTGGGTTTGTCACTGAATTTAGTAATTCGGTATCATGCAAGTCTTCATGAAGAAAAAATAACGAAAAAACCTTAACAAGCAAATAAATGAAATTCATCTAAGAAATCTGCAGAAACAAAAAACAAATCACAAAATTATATAATTATTGTTTACCTAGTTGATTAAGAAGTAGCTGTTGTCCATTTTTTCTTTCAGCTTTTTTTCTATAATATTAGAAAAATTCTCTTTTTCTTCATCAAAAAGTATCATTTATAATCTTTTGTACTTTTCTTTAAACAATTGCACCAAATAAAAATCCAAATCCATGTAATTAAGATAGACCATAAATAATAAATATTTATTTAGATATTCTTTTTAATACCTATGATTGTTTTGATTATCATTTGAGTTCCTTTTGATTCTCTTTAATTGCTGTAATAATGAATAGTGAAATACTGTTTAAAAAATTCCCATCAATCAATATTTGATTATTGTTTTTATTCAATTTAATGTCACTAACTCTCACACCACTAATTAAGACTCAATTAGTGTTTTTGTCCACCTTAAATCCATGATTTCAGGTGAGTAATATTCGTGTTGTGGTTTTATGATAGGTAATTATTGTGCATGAATTAAGATCCAATTAGTGATTTAATTAATAGTCAATAATATGATATCCATATTTAGTTTTATAAAAAAAATGTCTTCATGAACTTTAATTATTGGAAAGAATAAGTTGGAAAAAAAGGTCAAAATAAGTATGATTTAATTTTAAGAAAATCTCTACGTACAAGTCTTTTTTCTATACAAGTCTTACAAGTCTTTAATCAATCAACATGCGAATATATAACTTCCTTTTTTAAAAAGATTTCGTTTCATTTTTTGAATTTCTTTTACGTTTCCTTGCCTTCTCTCTTCGATCTCTTTCGAGTGTTTCTCTGTGCCTTCTCTTTCGTGTTTTACGTGCGTTTCTCTCTGCCTTACATGCTTCAGACTTTTCGTTTCGTTTTGCGTTTATCCATTATTTTTTTACATCAAGCTGTGAAATTACTTTTGAAGATAATGGATGAATCAACTTCAGATTCTCAGCTGAACCATAGCGAAGTAGATTTTGAAACTGATCCAATGAAGTTCCTGATGTGTGATTTAGTTTTATTTAGTAATTGAATCTGAATTTAAATCCGATTAGTAGTTTTTTGATTGTGTAGCTGAATAATCTGTGAATCATGACTGTGATATTTGCTGTTTGTTCTTTCTTATTTGAATTGAATCTAATGCACTAGTTCTCATTAGAATTAAAATAATTTTGTCCATTTTATATCAGACATTCATGTGTAGATCAGTAACAATTGGATGCGTTTAAGAAAAATTTGGGTGATTTACAGTTTATTAATTTTCATCCGATGGAGAGTGATTTGTCTTATTATTTTAGTTGAATTGTTTTAGTTTTTGTTTTAATATAGTGTATTTTGAGTGTACTTTTGCAGACCTTTTGTGCTGTTGATGACCAGTTTGTCCCCAAGGTTGGGATGATTTTTAACACCTTTAAAGATGCTGCAAAATTCTACAAGGATTATTCAAAGGTTACAGGTTTTTCTACAAGAGTTTGGTGCACAAATAAGAAGAAAAACGAAATTAAGAATCAATTGATTACATATACTAGAGAAGAAAAATGCTAATTGAAAATATTTCTGACCGAGAAGACAAATCCCTTAGCTGGTTTAAATTGTCCTACAAGAATTTATATACACGTATTGAAGGTTGTTGGTATTTGGATCATTTCGAAGGTCGTGTTCCATCATTCACATCCTTGTTGTCCAGATCAAGCACAGATGCTCAAACAACACAGGGAACTAAGTATGTTCGTGCGTCGTACAATAGAGAATAACGAGAAAGCCGGTAGCAGACCTAGCAAAACTTTCTAATCATTTGTTGCAGCAGCCGGGGGTCACCGCGAGTTAAATTTTATCGAAAAAGATATGAGGAATTACATCACTAGAGAAGTGCGGAATGTTTTGGAACAAGAGGATGCAAAAGAATTTGAGAAATACTTATTAAGAATGAAAGAAAAGAATCAGAATTTCTTTTTTGAGCTCGAACTCAAGGATGATCAGTCCATTAAGCTTGCTTTTCTGGCAGATGCAAGGAGGAGAGCTACCTGTGAGTATTCCGGAGATGTTATTTTATTGGACACCACCTACAATACAAGCAGGTAACATGGTATTCTGGTTTATGATGCTGAATTTATGTTGTTTTATGAATCTGTTGTAGAGGTGTATATTGACAGTTTTTGGGTGCATAGGATCATTATTTGGGTGCATTTTGTTGATTTTAATCCTGTTTTGTGGTAATTTGTTTCAGGTATAATCTAGTTTGTGGTTCTTTTGTCGGGGTGAATCACCACGGTCAGTCAACACTTCTTAGATGCGCTTTGATGAAAAATAAAGATATTGAATCATTCAAATGGTTATTTCAATGTTAGCTTCATTGCATGGGAGGAAATACTCCGAAAGGGATTCTCACTGATCAATGTACATCTATGCAAAGGGCTATCAAGGCTTGTATGCCCACAACAATTCACCGTTGGTGTATTTAGTACATTGGTGCACGAATTTATGATTCGCACAACTAACCAGCAAGTGCACTGGGTCGTCCAAGTAATACCTTACGTGAGTAAGGGTCGATCCCACGGAGATTATTGGCTTGAAGCAATCAATGTTATTTTATTAATCTTAGTTAGGAGGCTAATGAAGTTATTTGGATTTATTTGTAAAAAGCCAAACTACAAACTACTTAAAATTGTAAGTTAAAATAATGGAGAATAACAGCGTTACTTGTTGTGCAGTAATGGGGAATATGTTGGAGTTTTGGAGATGCTTTGTCCTTAGAACTTCAACTCTTCCTTGAAATCCTCTTCTCACACGCAAGTTCCTTCCATGGCAAGCTCTATGTAGGGTGTCACCGTTGTCAGTGGCTACTTCCCATCCTCTCAGTGAAAACGTTCCTATGCTCTGTCACAGCACGGCTAATCATCTGTCGGTTCTCAATCAGGTTGGAATAGAATCAATCTGATGTAGAACGGAGGTGGTTGTCAGGCACACGTTCATGGATTTAGGAAGGTGATGAGTGTCACGGATCATCACCTTCTTCACAATTAAGCGCGAATAAACATCTTAGATAAGAACAAGCGTGTTTGAATGGAAAACAAAGGAATTGTATTAAATCATCGAGACGCTGCAGAGCTCCTCACCCCCAAAAATGGAGTTTAGAGACTCATGCCGTCAAAAGTATGTAATTCAGATCTGAAATTGTCATGAGATACAAGAAATGTCTGTAAAAGTTGTTTAAATAGTAAACTAGTAACCTAGGTTTACAGAAAATGAATAAACTAAGATAATTGGTGCAGAAATCCACTTCTGGGGCCCACTTGGTGTGTGCTGGGGCTGAGACTAAAGCTATCCACGAGTACCACGTGTAAAGGCTTTTCTTGGCGTCAAACTCCAGGTTATGACGTGTTTTGGGCGTTCAACTCCAGATCATGACGTTTTTCTGGCGTTTAACTCCAGACAGCAGCATGAACTTGGCGTTTAACGCCAAGTTACGTCGTCTATCTTTGCGCAAAGTATGGACTATTATATATTTCTGGAAAGCCCTGGATGTCTACTTTCCAACGCCGTTGAGAGCGCGCCAATTGGACTCCTGTAGCTCCAGAAAATCCATTTCGAGTGCAGGGAGGTCAGGATCCAATAGCATCAGTAGTCCTTTTTCAGCCTAAGTCAGATTTTTGCTCAGCTCCCTCAATTTCAGCCAGAAAATACCTGAAATCACAGAAAAGCACACAAACTCATAGTAAAGTCTAGAAATATGATTTTTGCCTAAAAACTAATATTATTTTACTAAAAGCTAACTGAAACATGCTAAAATCTACATGAAATTACCCCCAAAAAGCGTATAAAATATCCGCTCATCACAACACCAAACTTAAACTGTTGCTTGTCCTCAAGCAACTAGATGAATAAAATAGGTTCTTAACAGAAATTTAAGAAGTAATAATATTTTAGAGTTCTAAATGAAGCTCAGGTTCTTATTAGATGAGCGGGGCTTGCAGCTTTTTGTTCCTGAACAGTTTTGGCATCTCCCTGTATCTTTCAAATTTCAGAATGATTGGCATCCTTAGGAACTCAGAATTCAGATAGTATTATTGACTCTCCTAGTGTAGTATGTTGATTCTTGAACACAGTTATTTTCTGAGTCTTGGCTGTGGCCCTAAGCACTTTGTTTTCCAGTATTACCACCGGATACATAAATGCCACAGACACATAACTGGGTGAACCTTTTCAGATTGTGACTCAGCTTTGCTAGAGTCCCCAGTTAGTGGTGTCCAGATCTCTTAAGCTCACTCTTTTGCTTCGGATCACGACTTTAACCACTCAGTCTCAAGCTTGTAACTTGAACATGCATGCCACAAGCACATGGTTAGGGACAGCTTGGTTTAGCCGCTTAGGCCTGGATTTTATTTCCTTGGGCCCTCCTATCCATTGATGCTCAAAGCCTTGGATCCTTTTTACTCTTGCCTAGTGCTCATGGCTTGTGAATATTGTGTTTTTTTTTTTGAACTGCTTTTTCTTGCTTCAAGAATCAATTTCATGATTTTTCAGATCATCAATAATATTTTTCGTGTTCCTCATCCTTTCAGGAGCCAATATTCATCAAATTCAAAGTACATATTATGCACTGTTCAAGCATTCGTTCAGAGAACAAAAAGTATTGCCACCACATATATCCTAATTACTACTAAATATCTTCTAAGGTCAATTTCTAAAGGGAATAATCTTTGCTAAGTTAAAACAGAGAAATTGGAACTCAGCAACCTGTTGTTTTGAGGAGTAGATGCTCCTCTAATCTTTGGGGTGTGGTTCAAGGATTAATTTTTGGCGCTTCAGCTCCCTTAGATCACGCCCTTGCTCCTCCTGTTCCTTGAGAAGTTTGCAAATCATGCTACCTTGATTATTCTGTTCTTCCTTTATTTGATCCATAGCTTCTTGCAATCTGGAAATAGAAGCCTCAAGCTGTTCCCAATATTCGAATTGGGGCAGTTCTGGGAGGACTTCTTGTGCTCTCCTTCTGGCAGGATCCTCTTGTTGCTGTTGCCTGATCATTGATGTTCCAGTAATGGGCTTTTCAATTGGGATATATTCAGTTATTCCCATCTTTACTCCAGCATCTTTGCAGAGCATAGAAATTAAGCTTGGATAGGCCAATCTGGCGTCTTTAGAATTCCTGTTTGCTATTTTGTATAGCTCACATGAGATCAGCTGATGGACTTCTACTTCTTTTCTCAGTTTGCAAATCATGCTACCTTGATTATTCTGTTCTTCCTTTATTTGATCCATAGCTTCTTGCAATCTGGAAATAGAAGCCTCAAGCTGTTCCCAATATTCGAATTGGGGCAGTTCTGGGAGGACTTCTTGTGCTCTCCTCTTGGCTGAATCCTCTTGCTGCTGTTGTCTGATCATTGATATTCCAGTAATGGGCTTTTCAATTAGGATATATTCAGTTATTCCCATCTTTACTCCAGCATCTTTGCAAAGCATAGAAATTAGGCTTGGATAAGCCAATTTGGCGTCCTTAGAATTCCTATTTGCTATTTTATATAGCTCACAGGAAATCAGCTGATGGACTTCCACTTCTTTTCCCAACATGATGCAGTGAATCATTACTGCTCTTTTAATAGTAACCTCAGAACGGTTGCTGGTGGGCAATATGGAACGCCCTACAAAATCCAGCCAACCTCTGGCTACTGGTTTCAGATCTTCCCTTTTGAGTTGAACTGGGATGCCAGTAGTGCTGGTAGTCCACTTGGCTCCAGGGATGCATATGTCCTCCAGAACCTTGTCCAGCCCTTTATTGACCCTCATCATTCTCCTATTAAAAGAGTCTGGGTCATCTTTCAGTTGAGGAATCTTGAATATCTCCCTGATCTTGTCAGAATTGGTATGAATAAATGGTGATGGTGAGGGGGCGCCGAACACAATGTATAGGGAGGGGGGAGGGAAATTTTCGAAAAAAATAAGAAAGAGATAAGATAGAAGATATGATTTTAAAAGATATGATCAGAAAAAGATATAACTTTGAAAAGAAAAAGATATGAATTATAATTTAAAAGATAGATTTGAAATTTAATTTTGAAAAAGGTTTTACAGGATAATTGATGTGTTGAAAACAAATTTGAAAGATGATGGATTGAATTGGAAAGCCATTTGGCTTTATGAATTAAGATATATTTAATATTTTTGAAAAAGGGATTTTTGAAATTAGGATAAAATTTTTTTTTTTTTGGAATTGAAAGTGATAATTTAAAATATGTTTATGCAAGAAATCATGAATTGGAACATAAAAATGTTGAAAAATTATAAAGAAAAACGAAATTGTACCTCCTCCCACCATCCTGGCGTTAAACGCCTAAACGATGCATGTTTTGGGCGTTTAACGCCCAATAGTTGCTTCTCCTGGGCGTTCAACGCCCATCTGGTGCTTCTTTCTGGCGTTGAACACCAGGGAGTCCTTTGTCACTGGGCGTTTTTCTGAACGCCCAGGACGCTAGCAGACTGGCGTTAAACGCTCAGAAGGTGCATCTTTCTGGTGTTTAACGCCCAGAAGATGCTCCTTTCTGGCGTTTAACGCCCAGAAGGCTACCCTTACTGGCGTTAAACGCCCAGTGGGTGCTTCTTTTGGGCGTTTAACGCCCAAAGCATTTCTTACTGGCTTTTTCATGCCAGTGAGCTTCCAAATTTCCCTGTAACTCTGTGACTTCAACCAATTTGCTCACGCCAGTGAGCTTCCAAATTTCCCAGTAACTCTGTGACTTCAACCAATTGCTAATTCACCTTTGAAGATACTTGGACTCAAACCTGTAAAAAAAAAAAGAAAATTTATTTAATTAGTAAATAAACTTTGTAAATGGCTGGGTTGCCTCCCAGCAAGCGCTTCTTTAATGTCATTAGCTGGACTGTCACTGATCTTCAATGTAGTCTCAGTCTTGAGCATTCTTGCTCGAAATTATCTTCAAGATAGTGTTTAACTCTTTGTCCATTAACAATGAACTTTTTGTTAGAGTCACTATCCTGAAGTTCTATGTATCCATATGGTGATACGCTTGTGATTACATATGGACATCTCCACCGGGACTTTAATTTCCCAGGGAATAATTTGAGCCTAGAGTTGAACAGCAGAACTTTCTGCCCTGGTTTAAAGACTCTGGATGACAATTTCTTATCATGCCACCTTTTTACTTTCTCCTTGTAAATTTTCGCATCCTCAAAAGCATTGAGTCTAAATTCCTCTAGCTCATTTAACTGGAGCAATCGTTTTTCTCCAGCCAACTTGGCATCAAGGTTTAGGAATCTGGTTGCCCAGTAGGCTTTGTGTTCCAGTTCCACGGGCAAGTGGCATGCCTTTCCATACACAAGCTGGTATGGAGAGGTCCCTATGGGGGTCTTGAATGCTGTTCTGTATGCCCACAGAGCATCATCCAAGCTTCTTGCCCA
>NC_029780.3:23550620-23551684 GCF_000817695.3 Arachis duranensis | reverse complement strand
TTTAACACTGTTTTAGTGTCATTAGTGGGTGTTGCAATAGCTTCCACCCATTTGGATACATAATCCACTGCCACCAGAATATAGGTGTTTGAGTATGATGGTGGGAAAGGTCCCATGAAGTCAATGCCCCATACATCAAACAATTCAATCTCCAAGATTCCTTGTTGAGGCATGGCATAACTGTGAGGTAGGTTGCCTTATCTTTGGCAACTGTCACAATTAAGCACAAATGCTCGGGAATCTTTATAGAGAGTAGGCCAGTAGAAGCCACTTTGGAGGACTCTTGTGGCTGTTCGTTCACTTCCAAAATGTCCTCCATACTGTGATCCATGGCAATGCCAAAGGATCTTCTGTGCTTTTTCTTTAGGCACACATCTACGGATTACTCCGTCTGCACATCTCTTAAAAAGATACGGCTCATCCCAAAGATAATACTTTGCATCCGTGATCAGCTTCTTTGATTGCTGCCTGCTGTATTCTTTGGGTATGAATCTCACTGCCTTTACTGTACTCTTTGGGTATGAATCTTACTGCCTTGTAGTTTGCAATGTCTGCAAACCATGGCACTTCCTGGATGGCAAACAGTTGCTCATTCGGAAAGGTTTCAGAGATCTCAGTGAGAGGAGGGGATGCCCCTTTCACTGGTTCTATTCGGGACAGGTGATCTGCTACTTGATTTTCTGTCCCTTTTTTGTCTCTTATTTCTATATCAAACTCTTGCAGAAGCAACACCCATCTGATGAGTCTGGGTTTTGAATCCTGCTTTGTGAGTAGATATTTCAGAGCAGCATGATCAGTGTACACAATCACTTTTGATCCTACTAAGTAGGATCTGAATTTGTCAATGGCGTAAACCACTACAAGTAGCTCTTTTTCTGTGGTTGTGTAATTCTTCTGTGCATCATTTAACACACGGCTGGCATAGTAAATGACATGCAGAAGCTTGTCATGCCTTTGTCCCAACACTGCACCAATGGCATGGTCACTGGCATCACACATTAGTTCAAATGGTAATGTCCAGTCTGGTGCAGAAATGACTGGTGCTGTGACCAGCTTAGCTTTCA
>NC_029780.3:23547775-23549039 GCF_000817695.3 Arachis duranensis | reverse complement strand
TCATTTGGGGTGTCTGGATGTTGCATGGCTTTGACAACATTCAACTTAAACTTGTCCTCATTGACTCTCAGTGTTACTTCCCCTTTTTGGACATCAATGTGGGTTCGGCCAGTTGCTAGGAAAGGTCTTCCTAGAATGAGAGTTGCACTCTTGTGCTCCTCCATTTCCAGCACCACAAAGTCAGTAGGAAAGGCAAATGGTCCAACCTTGACAATCATGTCTTCAATCACGCCTGATGGGTATTTAATGGAGCCATCCGCAAGTTGAAGACATATCCTGGTTGGTTTGATTTCTTCAGTCAAACCAAGCTTTCTGATAGTAGATGCAGGTATTAGATTGATACTTGCCCCAAGATCACATAAAGCTTGCTTGGTACAAGTACCCTCTAATGTGCATGGTATCATAAAGCTCTCAGGATCTTTAAGCTTCTCAGGTAAGCTTTTCAGAATGACTGCACTGCATTCTTCAGTGAGGTAAACTTTTTCAGTTTCCCTCCAATCCTTCTTATGACTTAAAATCTCTTTCATGAACTTAGCATAAGATGGTATTTGCTCAAGTGCTTCTGCAAACGGGATCTTTATTTCAAGAGTCCTGAGATAATCTGCAAAGCGGGCAAATTGCTTATCCTGTTCCGCTTGGCGGAGTTTTTGAGGATAAGGCATCTTGGCTTTGTATTCCTCAACCTTAGTTGCTGCAGGTTTATTACCTATAGAAGTAGGTTGGGAAGCCTTTTTAGAAGGGTTGTCATCAGCACTTGAATGTGACTGATCACCCACTGGCGTTTGAATACCAGGGGTGGAAGCTGGGGTGGCGTTAAACGCCACCTTCTTGCTTGTTACTGGCGTTTGAATGCCAGAACCATGTTCTTTTTGGGCGTTCAACGCCAGATCCATGCTTGTTTCTGGCGTTGAACGCCAGGAATGAGCATGGGCTGGGCGTTCAGCGCCAGCATTATTCCTCTCTGGGCTCTGATTGTCCTCAGAGGGATTTTGATTGGCCATCTGTTCATTTCTTAGCTTCCTGCTGCCTTGAAGTGGGGTATTTAATGTTTTCCCACTTCTTAATTGAACTGCTTGGCATTCATCTGCTATTTGTTTTGACAGTTGCTTTTCTGTCTGCTTTAATTGCACTTCCATATTCCTGTTAGCCATTCTTGTTTCCTGTAATATTTCCTTGAATTTGGCTAGCTTCTTGGTTAGAAAGTCTAATTGCTGATTGAATTCATTAGCCTGATCCACCGGACTGAGTTCAGCAGTTACTGTTC
>NC_029780.3:23546055-23547440 GCF_000817695.3 Arachis duranensis | reverse complement strand
CCCATATGAAGCAGTAGTGGGGTTAGCATATGACCCCAGAGTCCTCTTGTCTTGTCCATTCATACTTATTGTTGTAATGGAATACAAGAGTGATGATATGTATGTTGATATTGTTTATTTTATAAAAATTAATTTTTATAAAATAAAATTAAAAACGAAACAAATAAAGGAAATTGAAAATATTTTGAAATTGAAATCTGAATTTTTATAGCAAATTTTCGAAAAAGTAGTTTTAGAAATGGTTAGAAAATAAAATTTTTTTGAATTTTGAATTTTATGATGAAAGAGAAAAACACATAAAAGACACAAGACTTAAAATTTTTAGATTTAGTGCTCCTTATTTTCGAAAATTTTTTTTGGAGGGAAAACACCAAGGAACACCAAACTTAAAAATTTTAAGATCAAGACACAAGAAAAACTCAAGAACACCTTGAAGATTCACAAGAACATCAAGAACAAAAGGAAGAACACCAAACTTAAAATTTTTAGAAAATCAAAATAAATTTTCGAAAAACTTAAAATTTTTAGAAAACTTTAAGAAAATTTTCGAAAACTATAAAAAAGATTAACAAGAAAACACCAAACTTAAAGTTTGGCACAAGATTCAATCTACAAATTTATTTTTGAAAAAGGTTCCCAAAAAGTACTGGTGCTCCCTTATCAAGAATATAAGCCAATGCTATAACCAACTGAGTTAAAAATGTAATGTATTTTAAAGATGTATTATTTTTTTAAAGTTAATGTTTTGAAAAAGCACAGGAAAATAAGAAAAGACACAAAACAAGAAAAACTCAAGATCGAACAAGAAAAATAACCAAGAACAACTTGAAGATCAATGAAGAACAAAGAACACACGTCGAAAATTAAAGAAAAAAATCAAATATGCAATTAACACCAAACTTAAAAGAAGACACTAAACTCACGAAAAATTAACAATTAATTAAGAAAAATAATTTTTGAAAAGAAAATTTTGAAAATAAACTATCCTATCAAAATTTGATGACTCTATAACAACAGAAATAAATTATTCATAATCTAAGAAATAAAATAAGCCTTCAATTGTCCAAACTCAATAATCCTCGGCAACGGCGCCAAAAACTTGGTGCACGAATTTATGATTCGCACAACTAACCAGCAAGTGCACTGGGTCGTCCAAGTAATACCTTACGTGAGTAAGGGTCGATCCCACGGAGATTATTGGCTTGAAGCAATCAATGTTATTTTATTAATCTTAGTCAGGAGGCTAATGAAGTTATTTGGATTTATTTGTAAAAAGCCAAACTACAAACTACTTAAAATTGTAAGTTAAAATAATGGAGAATAACAGCGTTACTTGTTGTGCAGTAATGGGGAATATGTTGGAGTTTTGGAGATGCTTTGTCCTT
>NC_029780.3:23528517-23545475 GCF_000817695.3 Arachis duranensis | reverse complement strand
CAGGTTATGACGTGTTTTGGGCGTTCAACTCCGGATAATGACGTTTTTCTGGCGTTTAACTCCAGACAGCAGCATGAACTTGGCGTTTAACGCCAAGTTACGTCGTCTATCCTTGCGCAAAGTATGGACTATTATATATTGCTGGAAAGCCCTGGATGTCTACTTTCCAACACCGTTGAGAGCGCGCCAATTGGACTCCTGTAGCTCCAGAAAATCCATTTCGAGTACAGGGAGGTCAGGATCCAACAAGATCCAACAGCATCAGCA
Organism: Arachis duranensis; assembly: GCF_000817695.3. Classification (NCBI taxonomy): domain Eukaryota; kingdom Viridiplantae; phylum Streptophyta; class Magnoliopsida; order Fabales; family Fabaceae; genus Arachis; species Arachis duranensis. The sequence goes on along the minus strand of NC_029780.3, from coordinate 23,545,208 downwards.
GTCCTTTTTCAGCCTAAGTCAAATTTTTGCTCAGCTCCCTCAATTTCAGCCAGAAAATACCTGAAATCACAGAAAAACACACAAACTCATAGTAAAGTCCAGAAATATGATTTTTGCCTAAAAACTAATATTATCCTACTAAAAACTAACTGAAACATGCTAAAATCTACATGAAATTACCCCCAAAAAGCGTATAAAATATCCGCTCATCATACATCATGAAGAAGATTCCAAGCAAATTAAATGGCTACAAGGGACACATAGAAATTGAACAAGAAATGAGCCAAGTTGTTTGGAACTCTCATACCAAAGAATCAGTTGATAGGAATTGGGATGATTTTCTGCTGAAGTATGGTCTTGTGGACAACAAGTGGCTTTCAGGTAATAACGTTTAAAATCTGCAGCAGAGGTACAAATTGCATGTTTTTGGGTGCACTATAGTCTGATTTGGGTGTATTATGCGGATCTTTATGAAGACCGTCATATATGGGTTTCAATTTATCTAGATCACCACTTCTGAGCTGGAATAAGAAGTACACAAAGGAGCGAGAGCATGCATTCATTTTTCAATAAGTTCATTACCCGGAACAGCTCACTTATCAAATTTGTCAAACAATACGATAATTGTCTTGGAAGCAGGGAGCAAACAGAGAGAGAATCGGATGCTGTAGATTTTCACACGGTCATACCATGTGCAACAAAATCCTCCATTGAAGCTTAGTTTCAACATGTGTACACTCACCAAAAGTTTAGGGAAGTCTAAGCACAATTTAGAGGGAATGCGAATTGCATCACAAGATTAATGAATTTCGTTCTATGCTATTCAGTATACGAAGTTGGAGAACAAGTTTTCAGCTCAATATTCAACAAGTTTGCAGTTACTTATGACTCAATAGCAGCCCAAGTGAAATGCCAGTGCTTATTATTTGAATCAAGAGGGATATTGTGCCGTCACGCCCTAAGCGACTAAGCGTGTTAAGCTTTGAACGGGTAACCCAAGTTTCACCGAGATATATATTGGAATGATGGAGCAGGAAGGTAAAGAGGCGACATACTCACATCAAAAGCAGTCACGACGAGCCACTATTGGAGTCAAGAAGCAAGAGGTTTAATGAATTGGTGTTTCGTTCACAAAATATATGCGAATTTGCATCAGAATCCGAGGAGCTGACTTCCATTCTGCACCGTGCGTACGATAATGTTATGGTTAAGATGGAATAACTGAAAGCCAAAAGGAAGGGGATATGTTCATTATCTCACGAAGATACCAACTTGGAATCCGTTAACGAGCTTCAAAGCCCTCCAAGGGTTCGAACAAGAGGATGTCCCAAAAATAGGCTAGGTTCAAAGTTTGATAAATGTAACACCCTAATTAGCCTAAACCTTACCTCGCATCGTAAAGCAAAGGTTAATCAAAGGTTACGACAATTCTAAGCTTTTACATATATTATATAGAAGGGATTAATAATATCTAGAAGCCCGATGAAGAATATAGCTCAAAAACAGGATTTCAAAAGCACAAAACGTACTAACGAAGCTACTGGCTTAAAGCATAAGAAACAAATACGAATAACAAAATATCATAGTATAATAGTATAATATCATAAGACACTAGCCACGACTCGTAGAGTTTAAGCCGGCTAGCCATATACAGACCGTGTATGAAACTAGACAATAAAAATAGCTTATACAAGTTTTGTTCTCTCAATACAAACCTCTAGGCCAAAGTAAAATACAAAAGTGAGAGACATATATATATATGATAAATCAAAAGACTCCAAAAGATAATCCAGATCCTCCGCTCATGTCACCAATCAGACAACTCACTGAGATGGGTTGCGACCTGCATCTGAAAAACACAACAGAATATGGTATGAGAACCGGAGATTCTCAGTATGGCAACACTTCCCGGTGATGTAGGATATAAGACTCCGGGACACCAAAGGCAATCCTAGACTCCATATCTATCACAAAATTCAATCTTAAAGCATTCTAAACCAAAACAGCATAATATGTGATTCCTTAATATAACTTAAGCCATAGTACCATAAAAGGGTAATCTATCTTAGGGGATTTCTACTCTAATCGAACACCGCTGTCCCACAGCCTTCACCAACCAATCCGCCATCCGATCTCATCGCCACCACCTTCCGAACCTCCTCAACTCCAGTAAAAGCACAGGTATATAAAATACAAGTAAAACACAAGTAGAAGCATATATATCAATTAATACAATTAGCAATTAGAGATATTATACAGATAGGGAAACAAATATCAAGTCGGCAAAGCATACAAACAGGTAGAAAATACATATGATGAATGCCTTTCCTACTGGTTGTGATATCACATTGTCAGTTCAACTACCAACCTGACACATCTCCATGGAGATGTTGCCTTTCGGATTCATGGTGTGGGAACCCCCGAGATATAGTGCTCGGATCACTATCCAGGGTTTTGCGCTTGTATGCTCTGATGATCCGAAGGGATGCGACCGGGATCTATTGCCTCCGACCTCACATCTAAGCACAAACGGGACGAACCATCGCCCTTATGCCGCTGCCGCTACCTCGACAGGCGGGATCCAACCTCGGCCCCTGCCGGGCGCATAGCGTCTCATAGTCTCAATGAAAAAGTGGTACAGTGGTTTTCAAAACACTTTTAATACAAGATGGATCCATCACTACATTCAGAGTTCTAGACTCATTTCCAACCACTGTTCATTCACATTTCAATTCCTTGATTTTGCATTTCATTCATCAACCATCCATCACACATCATCAAACCTTCCCCTATACAACAGAAACCTAGTACTCTGTTTGCTAACTTTTTCCCAAATAATAGTATCTAAAATCCTTGAACCATTTCCCATGTTTGAGCACCCAAGAATATGCCCAAAAGTCTTAAAAAGATATTATAGAAGCTTACAACCTCGTTGGGAAGGTGAAATAGTTGAAACCAAAGCAAAATTTGAGAAACAGGGCGTGTGCGTGCGCACGCCCAGGAAATTTTTAAAAGTGTGCGTATGCACAGGTGTCAAAACATAAAAGGATCTGTTCACTCGCTCAATCTGTGCCAGCGCCCCCAACAGATTGGCCTCCCCAACGTGTGCGTGCGCACAGGTCTGTCCGTACGCACAGGTTGCAATTTTTCCATTGGTGTGTGCGAGCACAAGCTGTATCAGCGCTGCAGGCAGATTGCCTGCCTCTGTGTGTGCGGACCTACAGGTATGTGCATGTGCACAGGTCGCCATTTACGCAGAGTGTGCGTGCGCACATACCAGAAAACTCAAAATTCTGTAACTTTGCAAAATTTTCAATTTTCAACACCAATTTTTGAATGATCATAACTCCCTCTACATAATTCCAAATTTCACAGTCTTTATACCAATTTAAAGGGTTCTCAAAGATCTTTAATTCTAAATAAATTTCAACCAATTTTGAAAACTGAGGCAAAAGTTATGATCAAACAAAGTTCACCAAAATCACAACTTTCACAATTGCATTTGCAAAACATACCAAAACCAAACCAAACCAAACCATTCCCAAAGTCCACCTTTCATCAAAATCAACCATCTATGTCATACCACACTAAAATTACCACATTTTTCGTCACTTTTCCTCCTCCACAACATCCATATCAATATATCTCATATATCAAACTTCATTAACAATTTTTCTAACTATATTGCCAATCATTCAACACCAAAATCACATGTATCAACATAATGCACTCCTCCACTTCTCAATGCATTTATTCTCATCGGATCACTATTAATCATCATTTCATCAAACATCATCATACAATCACATCCAACAACTCAACAACCATTCAAATCCAATCCTATCCTATGGGTCACTAGCCTAAGTGTCCATGAATATTACATACTACATAGAGGAAACCAAAACCATACCTTGGCTGATTCCCAATATGAACCAAATGAGCTTTCAACCAAAATCCAACCACCAATATAGCTCCAACAAGCACCAACAAGCTCCAAACTCACAATAATCAAGCTATATACATATAAATCACCACAAAATCAACCTAGGGCTCAACATAAATCAAAAGTTCACAAGAGATCAAAGACTCTTACCTTTCCCAACAGATTCGGATGGCAAAACCCAAACCTAAGCAAGGATTAGAGTAAACCTAAATATCAAGAATCACAAAACCTCACTTAGCCCCAAGCCCTAGATATCCGAAATTTTGGAGAGAAGAACTGGGGAGATTTCGAGCTTACCTCTATGTAGTTTCTTGGATGGATTTTGTAGAGCTCGTTGCAAGAAACGCGTAGCCACTGACGGCACGCAAATCGGAGCTCTATAGTTCAAGATATGAGCTTGGGAAGATTGAGGTGGAAAGGATTTTCTTCTTCCTCTCCTCCCTTTCTCAAATCTGAAGTGTGTGTGTTTATGAGGTTAGGGTTTATTAAATGAACATTTATATATGTTGGACTTGGGCTCAACTTGGGTCTGGTTCAACCCATTAGCGTTTTTAGACTGTTTGGCCCAACTTCGGACTAAACCTTTAAAATTAACGCCTGGTTTTCCATTTCTACTGTTTTTCTAAGCTTTTTTACTATCTCTATTTTTTTTCGCGCAGTACCGGGCAGACTTGAACCACTTCAACCGATTCAACTGCCGGTTTGCGATTTTTTACGGTTTTTCATAAAAAACACATTTTCTGACTCGGAAAGACCCACTGAATCCAAAAATGATGTATAAAATCTCAAATTCTCATTCTAGCTTTTTGGAAATTAAATTTGGGCAATATAATCACTTAATTAACCGGTCTAATTAATTGCAGTTCTTATAATAAACAGTTTGCAATTGCCTCAAAGAAGAAGAAAAGAAAGCTCCCAGCGAGGTAAAAGTGATGTTCTTTAAATAGGTGGTAATTGAGTCTAATTATTTTGTTAGTAGTTTTGCTAATATCTGAGTTTATTATTTTCAGTTAAACCTTTTTGATGCTCCATCAGTGGTGCAACCGAATTCCAGCCAATATCACGAAGATATTATGAATTATCAGTTCAGTGATCTAGTTGCAGCGGATAGGTTTTTGGGTGTATAGTTAAAGGATATTGGTGTAAAGCTCAACTTTTGGGTGCATTTCTGAACATTATTGTGTTTGCCGTTTTAATTTTATATTTTTCAGATAATGTTGTTTATGTTAAAAATTAGTGTTCTTTTTAGTTTTTAGGGTTTAGGATTTTAGGGTTTAGGGTTTTAGGGTTTAGGGTTTATGGTTTTAGGGTTTAAGATTTAGGGTTTTAGGTTTAGGGTTTAGGGGTTTAGGATATATATTTTTGTGTATACGGGTTATATTTGGGTGCATAATTAAGCTTTAGGGTTTAGGGTTTTAGGGTTTTAGGGTTTTAGAGTTTAGGGTTTAGGGTTTAGGGTTTTAGGGTTTAGTTTTTAGGTTTTAGGTTTTAGGTTTAGGGTTTAGGATTTTAGGGTATATATTTGGGTGTATACGGGTTATATTTGGGTGCATAATTAAGGTGTAGGGTTTAGGGTTTTAGGGTATATATTTGGGTGTATACGAGTTATATTTGGGTGCATAATTAAAGTAATTGGGCGTATTAGTTGGTTTGGTGTTGTTTTCCTTTATTTCTTATGTACCTGTAATTTACAGCTTTTGAATACAGTACAGATAATTTATTTATGCAAACGAATTTTATAATACAAATGCATTAAATATTCACAAAATTTACAAGTGTTCAAACTATTTGAAGACTAAATAAAACTGAAGTCAATCACTGTCATTGTCATTGTCAATATCATAAGAATTTACTTGACAATATGGACTCAACAAAGCTGCAGATGGCTTCGACAATCTCATTGCTTCACTTCCCTTGATTGCTGCATCTTTGTCACGATTCATGTCATGAAAAAGAATTCGGGAAGCAAATTCAACTCTGAAGTGGTCGACCTCCGCCTACAGTTTGAAAGAATATTATTTGAATTAAATCTGTTAATTTAGAAAAGTAATAGAGAGTTATATAGTTTTAAACACAATTACCCGAGTCCAATTGTCCCACTCATACTTCCTCTTGTTAATGTTTTGAGGCTCAATTATTTCAAGCCATTTCATGACATAAACAGCACAATCATAACTGAAAACCAAAAATAATTTAGCAAATTAAAATAGGACAGCAATTGAAAACACAATTTTTCAGAGTGAAAGATCTATACAATATTTTTTGGCCTGAAATGTCAATGTAAGGAGGCTCAATTTCAAGATCTTTTCTCTTGAGAAGTGCCCCCAGTATATACCCTAATTCTTGAAATCACATATCCCTAAAAGCATAAAACAAAGCTGAATATAAGAAGGAATAAGTCTAATAAATCAATACACCCAAAGGATCACAATATACACCTTACTTTGAATTGAAATACACCCAAATTTCAAAACGCAAAAAATATAATCAACTTATAATAAATTTATTTAGCTTCATTCTAGCTTTTGATGGACACGTCTTGTGATAGGGGTCAAGTATATAAAATTTTTTCCTTCTTAGATCAGCTACCCATATCTACTAATGATCTGAATAGCAAACAAGTGCAAAAATCTGAAACATCTCCACATTGAACAATGTTTTAGTTTAATTCATAGATAACCAAAGAATTGTGATAAGAAGTTTTAGAAATGAAAACTTACATATGGATGTGATGCTAATTTTTTCCGGTCCAAAAAGAGTATAAACGATGGGTAGTCTTCGACATTAAATGGCTTTTTGAATTTTGGCTGTAAGAACTCCCCATCTGAATGATTTTCAATGGCCATGTTCTGCAGCATTTGTGAAACACCAAAAGAAATCTTTTAATGCACCCAAAAGATAACAAAATGCACCCAAATGTTGATACATTACACCTTACCACAATATTAGGTGGGAGACAGTAAATTTCTTCCTGTAATCTTTTAATATTTTGTTGGTTGAGGATCAGGCACATGGCAGTCACAATCTAAAAAAACAAAACAACCAAATTAATTGCATCAATCAATATTGCAGTCACATGTCATAACATAATCATTAATCTTATTCTAATCTTACGTCAGCTTCAATATGTGAAGTAGGTTTTAAAAATGCAAAGTGGACTCTTGACAACTGATGAACGGATTTTTGTGTGGTCTAGAATTTCACAAATAAACTCTCGTTGCAAGTATAGCTTCTAAACCACCAAAGAATCCTTTCATGAAAAAGTTTGGTTATCACAAGTAACAAAACCCCTAAAAAGTAATAACCGAAGTATTTAAACCTCGGGTCGTCTCTCAAGAAATTGCAGGGAAGTGTGTTTATTATTGGTTATGAGATTTTTTGAGAAATTTTGGAATTGAGAAATGAAAAAATAAATGATAATAAATAAAAGCAATGAAAATTAACGTGAGGTTTATATAATTAAAATAAAAAGCTTTGACTTGGAGAAGATTAATCGAAAGTTCTATCCTTGTTGGATTTTCCAAGTAAGTTGTTGTTTCTACTTAGTTAACCCTTATCGAATAAAGGAAAGTCAAGTAGTGAGCCAACTTCTATTCACATGTCCTAATCCTCTCTCTTGGGAAGGATTAGCATTAGTGATTAGAGAGCCAGCCAACAATTTCCAATTACAATTTAACTCTTGAGTCTCCCAACTCAAGGGTCTCCGAATATTAATCAACTCCAAAGCCAAGTTGGAAGTCTACTCGGTTAACATGGATGTCATTTTCATAAACTCATAAAAGAAGTAAAAAGGGAACATGAAATTGAAATTAAATGGAAGCAATTAAACAAATAATAAAATTAAATGGAAAAATACTTCTTGCTAATAAATCCTAAAAACAATCCAATTGTAATTCTGAACAGAGATTAAGGATATGAAAGAGTAAGGGAAAAAGGAAACGAACTAGAATGATAAAGACTTCGAGGAAGTCTGTCAATATCCAACTCAAAAGCATAAAACTAGGAATCCTAAATCCTACTAGAAACTACACCTAAAACCTAAAATTATGTGAATGAAAAAATGTACATTGATCCCTTCACTCTGCAGCCTCTAATCTGTGTTTTCTGGGTCAAAAACTGGGTAAAAAATAGTCCAGAAATCGCTGGGTGCGAATTCTGGTACGCTAAAATTTTGCAGATGCACGCGTGTGCATCACCTAGCTGTATGGCCACTATGGCAAATTATATATCATTTCGAAACCCCAGATGTTAGCTTTCCAACGCAACTGAAATTACCTCATTTGGACCTCTGTAGCTCAAGTTATGATTGATTGAATACGAAGAGGTCAGGGTTGACAGCTTTGCAGTTCCTTCAGCTTCTTGTATTCCTTCCACTTTTGCATGCTTCCTTTCCATCCTCTAAGCCATTCCTGTCCTGTAACTCCTGAAAACACTTAACACACATATCAAGACATCGAATGGTAATAAGAGAGGATTAAACATAGCAAATCTGAGGCCAAAGAAGCATGTTTTCAATTAAAATACAAAATTGGGAAGGAAAATGTAACTTATGCAATTTCTATGAATAAGTGTGAAAATAGTGGATAAAATCCACTCAATTAATTAAGCACAAGATGTACCATGAATTTGTGGTGCATCAACAACACCAACGGTTGTTGGACGTTCAGTGTACAAAGTGCATCATACTCATCAGTACTGTCATCAGTGTGAATTTTTTGTTTGATTTTTGTTTTTTAATTGTCAAGGATTCTTCACTCCCGAAATTAAATGAGAAACCCTCTGTTAATATATTAAATTTTGATAGAAACAGAAAAAAAAGTGATAATAATTTTAGAATCTTACTCATCAGTGGATTCAGTTTTGCTTTCTAAACTGGAATCCTCTAAAATCTGCTTCCTCTTTTTGGATTCCATTCTGAAAAGCAAACAATTATTCGGGAAAAACACCATAAAACTGACAAAATGTACCCAAAAATATTACTTACTTTTTGGTCGCTCTTTTGGGTTGTTTCCTTCTAGGTTCCTCTGAGTCTTCTTTCAACTCAGACTCAGAGGAAATCTCAATATCACTCTCTGATGAATCACTCTCAGACGAAGAACTTGGTTTCTTTTTTTTTCTTTCTTTTATTCTTTCTTTTCTTTTTCTTTCATTTCTTTCAATTTCTTTTTTGTTTCCACCATCTTGACGATGCCCTAAAATAGTAGAAATGTTAGTTTATAGAATCTACATAAATAAAACACACACAAATTAGAGAAGGTATTTTGTTTGCTTACCATATGGCCATCTATCTCTGCTCTAATTCTTGCAACTAGTTGCTTTCTGTTCCAGTTGCTAACCCATGGTAGTCTAGGTTTTTCTTTTCCTTTCTAGTCCTTATTTTTTGCGAGATGGAAATAGATTATCATCAAGGCATAGAGGCACTCGTCGATTATTTTTTCTTTTTCAAACGGTAATTTGTTATGCCTTTAATGATGAAATTTAGCACATGGGCTCCCCAGTTGCCTTCCGTTATTTTCTTCATCTCAAAAATTGGAGCAATGTGCACGAGAGATACTTTGGTTATTGTACTTGGAAACAAGAACGCCATCTGAATATAGAAGATGAAAATCCTCTTAAACATCAGCCAATCTTGTTCATTTTCAACACCGATACTCATCATCTCATTGGTCAGCTTCTTCAGAGTGTTGCCCTGAAACCTTCTAAAACTGAGTTTGTTCTTTTCAGAAAGATTCTTATAACTCACTTTATCAGGAAATAGATCTCCTACAAAAAAGAAAACAATTTATTACTTGATATGCACCTAAATATCACTCATATGCACCCAAATATCTCTTATATACACCCAAATATCACTTATGTGGACCCAAATATCACTCATATGCACCTAAATTTATTACTTGATTACATGAGATCCGAATAAGATATTACAAAGAATATATTACATATAATGGAACTATAGAGATTTTCTGTAATCAGTTACCTGATGCATTGATGCCAAGGGCAGCCCCTATTATTTTGGGTTTAAGCTTAAAGAAACCATAGCTTGTTTCCAATGTGTTTTTGCCCAATTTAAAGGAGTTAGCCAACTCCTTTAATAGTTTGTGAGGCACATTCATTGGCGGGATGTGCATGAGTCCACCAAAACCTAATTCACGAACGATCTTTTTTTCGGCTCGTTCATCTTTTCAATCTTTTCGCTCAGTAGTCTGGTGGCACACTTCAAGTCCTTTATTTGCTGTAAACAAAGCAAAATTAGAGCCATTTAAATAACCTATATTTGTATTAGGAAAATTTGACTTGTTCTAAGATATATATATTCGTTTACGTTGTATTTTTTTCACCTTGATTTTTTGTTGTCAATTTTACTGCAAGGAAAAAGAAATACTGTCAATAGATAAAAATACACCCAAATACCAGAGATATACACCCAAAAACCAGTCACCTGCACCCAAAAATCTACCACATACACCCAAATTCAATCATATAAACATTTTCTTTTTTCAATTAAATGAAACTAAATGAGTTCAAAATCATATTCAACTCAACATAAATTAAACGAGTTCAGAATGATATTTAAATTCAAAATACCACTAGAAGCACTAGTTATATTCAATACTAACATATATACCCAGAAATATGCTATATAGAGTTTATATGTATACAAACCTACTTAAAAAACGTCCAAACATTCACAAAACAGAGTTTATATGTATACACTCAAAGATCATTTCACTAGAAGTAAGTAAAATAGCGTAAATGACTTGAAGAGTTTCATCAGAAAAGTAATATGAGATCTACACCAAGAATAGTGAAACAGAGAGAGAAATACGATGATATGGTGCTTCGATTTCCAAATCAGAAACAAAAATGTGAAAAACCTAGAAGAAAAATAAAATAGTACCTTGTATAATGTTTGTTCGTTCTTTTTGGTATTTTTGATGGAGATTTGAATGTTTCGTTCTTGATTTGTTCTACTTTTTGCGAGGAGTTGGACGGTTTTTTCAGAGCTTTCTTTTGTTTCGAATGTGGCTTGAATCTCGAGGAAGTGGGTATTGATTGAGTAAGAAGAGGAAGAGTCTTTCATTATTAGCGCGCTTTGGAAAAACGAAACGGTTGATTAAGGCGCGTTATTTTTACATTCGAGTGTGAGAAGTGTGGTGCGCGTCGTTTTTGTTGGGCTTAGGCCAACTTGTAGGACTTGTAAGCCAAAAAGACTTGTATGTGTAGCAGTCTGTTTAATTTTAGGTATTTGGGTTGGTATATTGTTAGACAAAAATGTTTAATAACAAAAAAAAATTTGCCAAACACAATAATTAATAAATGTTAAATAAGATAAATTCATTTTTTCTCTAATATTACTGATATTAGATTCATTGAAAATAGTTTTATAAAGTAAAAATAATAAGAGAAATGCTACAGACCATTAAAATTTATTGTTTTTGACCATCACTTAATTATTAATATCTAATGATTAAAAGTATGAGATAAAATATGTTGTTGGATTATTATATTAAAAGAATTAAATTAAAAGAATTGAATTAATAGCTAAATAATAACAAAAAATAATAAATTTTGATACCCTTAATATTTTTTTTTAATAATGAATTATCAAAGATATTCAACTAAGTATTAATAATAAAACCTTTCACTTGAGCTATTATCGACGATGAAGCATATTCAATTAAAGATTGCGTCGTATGGAGTTAATATTCTCTATTTCAGCCTTTTAAGAATCAGGAGTTGAAGTTTTCTAATAATAATAATTTTCTGGGATTATTTTAAAAGTTCAAAAAGCTTTAAAAATAAAAAAGAGACATTTTTATTTCATGACTTAACCTATATTACAAAAAAAAGCCTTAGACCCTTTTAGGTAATTTTTTAGGTTACTTCCAAAATTGTGATCATAGATTTTTTTAGGCCATTTTCTAAAACTGTGACCATAAATCTTTTTAGGTCATCCCTTAAAATCGTGACCATAGATTCTTTTAGATCACTTTTTTTGAAAAATCGTGACCATGGACTCTTTTTTGTCACTGTAAAAAACGGTGACCATAGATCCTTTTAGATCACTTCTCAAAACTGTGACCATAAATCCTTTTAGGTCATATTTTTTAAAAAACCGTGACCATAAGTACTCTATAGTCACCTTTTCAAAAAAAACTGTGACCATAACCTTTTTTTTTTGTTATTCTAAAAAACTGTAATTATAGAAGATCTATGGTCACAGTTTTTTATCGTGACAAAAAAATTGTAACCATAAATTTAAAATGTTGTAGTGCTAGCATGGACCGTTAAAATTGTAAGAAAGAAACATCTGGCCATTTTTTTAAGTTTCACCAAGGTTGGCGAAAAATCACATGGAAACCACCAATTTCTTCACCTTGTTATGTTTGATCTTTTTCATAATATGATTTAACTTTTCTGACTTTTTTTTTATAGCTATTATGCCCAACGAATATTTCAAGTGAGTCGAGCTTTTTTTTAATGTAAATAATATTATTTTAAAAAATATATTAATTTTTCACTAAATTTCAAATAAACTTACTAAAAAAGAAATTTGCCACAGTATTTTATCTACGTATTAATAATAATAATAAATTTAATTTATCATGTTCGAAATTAGCCACTAAATTAAGTTATGTGGTTGAATTAGTCACCAAAATTGTTGTTCGTGGTAAATTTACGCACATAACTAAAATCTATACTTTTCATCTCTTTTTATTTTATTATTATTGTATTATTATTGTGATTTTTATCTTTGTTTTTTTAGGAAAAAAGTTAGGTCAACAGAACAATTTTCTTTCTAACTCCATTCAAATTTTTTATTTTAATAAATAAAATAAATATAATAACTAACGAAATAAATAATTTAAAAATTAATTACCAATTTAAATTTTTTGTTCTTATTTCGTTTGCACTGTAAACAAGATGATATTTCATATATCTTGTTTACAGTGTAAATGAGATAAGGCACATCTGATTGAGACGTGTATATCTCAGTTACACTATAAACGAGATACAAAAAGATAAATAGTAGCCACTGTTAAAAGAATGTGTAACTCTTGGTATTCTCCACACACATTTTATATCCTTTCTCGATCTCGTTTTCTAAGGCAACAATGGCCAATAACAGTGTATATATAATTGTGTGTGTTTATCCCAATTATCATATGAGAAATAGCGACAACGGAGTGACATTTGAGTGTGAGAATCCGATATTGTTGCGCACTCAGCGTCTGAATACATTGTCAGAGTTGAAGAGTTTGATATTGAGCAAAATCGGTGGTACAGAAGTGAGAAAAATCGGAAGGGTTTGGGGTATAGGTTGTTGGCACCCATGGATAACGGAGTTTTCCGATTTCGACTTTCCCAACTTAAAGGAGACGAGCATGTGTGACTGAGGGAAATTGTCAAAAGTGAAATCCCTGGCACCGTATCACCGAATCCAACCTCAACTAGATATGGGACAATGGCATCGGGTGGAGAGAGGGTATGACTCACTCATCGGGGTAGTAGAAGACGAGGTCTCTGAAGAATAAAAAAAATTCAGCCTTAAAATAATTTTACATTTTTGGTTTATTTATTTCTTACAATTTCTTTTTAGATTTGCAATTAGAATGAGCTAACATGATATACAAAACATTAAAGTTAAATAAATATTTCTTTGTTACCTACATCTACTCCTACTTAATAACATATTTCCATGTTTTTAACTTACACATATTTCTAAATTACACAGTGCATACTAAACAAACCCTAACTACAACGTTATAAATACTATCAACCTAGCACACAAAAAAACAGAGTTCCAAGTTAATAATTATGTCGTAACAACTTTGCACAAGCAAATAGAGTTCTAAATTCCTCCTAGTGACCTACTACTAAACCTGCCAACTACGTTCTGGTTCTTCGGGACTACCTTAACCATGGCCACATACTTAGATTAAACAAACAGAACAAAACTAACCTCAAAGTCGGCCGCTCGGCGTAATACAACGTCTCGTTCAGCCTGTTGATGTCTCCGTCGTTTCCCGCCTGGTGCGCCATCGCAATATCACTCAAAATTAGAGTGAGAAAAGGATAATAGAGAGGAGAAAGTGGTTGACAAGGTCAAACTAGGGTTCAGAATGACGTTGTGAACGACATATACTTATAGGCGTCAACCGACCTTATCTCGTGGCTGCCTGACGTGTCTTATCTCATTTACACTGTAAACGAGATACATGAAAAGTCATCTCGTTTACAGTATAAACGAGATAAGAGAGGAAAATTTAAATCGGTAAATAATTTTTAAATTGTATATTTTGGTAATTATCACATTTATTTTATTTATTAAAATTAAAAATCCAACTTCGTTCTTCCTTACCACCTCCCTTTACTTCATAACCACCACACTCCATCTATACCCCTCTCTGCACTCATCTACTTACTACTTTGCTTCTCACACCATTACACACTCCTTATCCTCAGTCGCAAATGAGCAGAAATATGCTGCTTCTTGCCATTGATCCATACACCGGTTTCCTCTGTCGTTGACTTGATGTTGCTCGTCTTGGTCAAGTGAGATCAGACAAGAGAGATCCGATTTATTTCTTATTTTCCTCTTCTTCTGTTGTGTTTTATCGCCTCTCTTTATCTCTTTGGCGTATGCATCCATTTTATTCATCTCACCACAGGTTCATTTATGCTTTACTCGCCACTTCATTTTTTAACAGTGATGTCTTGCGAACTGATCTTACTTTGGTTGTTACAATTTTTAAATAAGATGTTGATTTACTTTATTAAAGATAATATGTTGTGATTTTTGCTACTTAGAATAGATATTGAATTTTAATAAAATTTTTATAATAAAATAATATGAATTCACAGTCACCAATCAACATTATATGTATAGTATATAATTTTTTTTTTGTATAGAGAATGAACTGCAAGTATAAAGTATAATTTAAATAAACAACATGCTGTAATTATTTCGTAGCGTATGGAGATGGGATGAGGAGGAGCATAGTGAAACTCGAAGGATTTGGATAGAATGTTTTGGTGTTCCACTACATACTTGGTCAGCGGAGACGTTTAAAGTAGTAGGAAGCCAATGGGGAGAAGTGATTGGGTGTGATAAAGCCACAGAATCTTGCCCCTCATTCAGTGTGGGACGGGTGCAAATTGATATTTGCATTATGGATATCATCAACGAGTGGATTCACGTCACATTGGCACTAGCGGTTTCGATGTCCTGGTTAAAGAGGTTGGTCGTGAGAGTTATGGAGGAGAATGCAATATTGAAGAGGTAGGTGATCCTCGTCTCCCAAAAGCATGTGAGATGGTTACCCGCAGTTCAAGCGCCATGATGCCAGTAGAAAGCAGATATCCGGTGGCTGAAATGGTGCTGGCGGTGCCAAAGGAGGAAGAAATGGACAAAGGTAGAGTTGTAATTCCAAAGAATATTTTGAATGAATGGATTAATTGCAATTCAATTCATATTCGTGCAGCAAGAGAAATGGATGATTCTAATTTAGAGGAAAGTGAATATTTTACGGGATATATGATTTACTTATTAATGATGCTGAATCAAAAAATACAATTAGTTGTGA
Source organism: Arachis duranensis (assembly GCF_000817695.3). Lineage (NCBI taxonomy): Eukaryota > Viridiplantae > Streptophyta > Magnoliopsida > Fabales > Fabaceae > Arachis > Arachis duranensis. Next base: position 23,529,674 of record NC_029780.3, on the reverse strand, counting down.
TGATATAAATAATGGACTGAAGAAAAATGACATTTAGAAGAAAAAAGAAACCCAAAGCAAGCATCTTAGGAGGCCCAAAACGATTTTTTGTGAAAGTTGTGCCAAAGGAGTGAGCTTGGGCTCCATTCTTTTAGCTGGTAGCCCAACTCATGCTATTACTCAAGCTGAAGCTGCTAGAGGAGATGGGCTGGTGAATCTAGGTCGGGAAGGGGCTTACAAGGTTGAAGACGCTCCATTCCCTGGGCTATGTACTGCGATGCCACCTCAAGTTGAAGGGGAGACCTGACAAACCCCAATTTGACGGTTTATCTTGTATTGAATTTAGGGGATTTTATCACCTTTTACCCACATTTATTCAATGAAATAGCATGGTTTTATAACTTCTCCTTTAATTGTGCTTAAGAGTGAAAACATGCTTTTTAGGTCTTAAAATAGCTAAATTTAATTCTCCTTGATTCCATTAGATGCCTTGATATGTTTGCTAAGTGATTTCAGATTTAGAAGGCAAAGATTGGATCAAGGGAATGAAGAAAGAAGCATGAAAAGTTGGAGAACTCATGAAGAAATGAAAGAACCGGAAAGTTGTCAAGGCGACCTCTTCGTACTTAAACGACCATAACTTGAGCTACAGAGGTCCAAATGATGCGGTTCTAGTTGGGTTAGAAAGCTAACATCTGGGACTTTGAAACGATATAAGATTTGCTATAGTTGCCATACGTATGATGGCGCGCACGTGCATAGCATGCGCACGCGCCGTTGCTGCCACCTGGTTCACTTAAAGCAAAACGTGGCCAGCGAATTCTAAAGCCTTGTGGGCCCAATCCAACTCATTTCTGATGCTATTTAAGTCAAGGATTGAAGAGGGATGAGACATCTAGTTACCATTAGTTTAGTTTAGTAGTTAGAATTAGTTTCTAGAGAGAGAACCTCTCACTTCCCTCTAGAATTAGGATTAGGAATTAGGATTAGTTCTTAGATCTAGATTTTAATTCATCTTCTTCTACTTCTATCTTCTCAATTCCTTGTTGCTAAATTCATCTTCTTCTATTCTTTTATTGTAATTTCCTTTATGTTGTTCTTATACTTTGTTGTAGATCTACTATTGTTCTTTCCATTTTCTTCCAATTCAAGAAGAGGTAATTCATAATAATTGTTCT
>NC_029780.3:23522526-23528337 GCF_000817695.3 Arachis duranensis | reverse complement strand
GTGGTAGCAATGAACAATTCTCATCACAATTGAGAAGGATAACTAGGATAGAACTTCTAATTTTCATACCTTGCCAAGAGCTTTTTATAGTTGTTAGTTTATTTTCATTACCATTTACTTTCATGTCTCTTATCCAAAACCCCAAAACAACTCAAACCAATAACAAGACACTTTATTGTAATTCCTAGGGAGAACGACCCGAGGTTCAATACTTCGGTTTATAAATTTTAGGGGTTTGTTTTAGTGACAAACAACTTTTTGTATGAAAGGATTATTGCTTGGTTTAGAAACTATACTTCGACGAGATTTTATTTGAGAAATTCTAAACCGTCAAAAATCCATTCATCAAGACCTCTCCGTTGGACGGCGCTACAGGTCCACGAAGCGTGGATGCACTCATACCCAGCGAGGAGCGAGGGGGTAGTAGAGGAAAGGGTGCCGTCGTACCTACAGCGCTAGAAGCTACCCGCGATCTACAACCGTTGGCGGGGCAACGTGCCGCCATGGACGGCGAGCCTGACCAAGAAGCAGAAAGGCGTTGTTTATTGCCTCGGAAATTTGCTGCTGATTCGCAAGAGAGCTTGATTAAATATGGAGATGACACGCTTGGGGATGGTTTAAACTTGAAGGGTGTGGGGGTTGATAGAGGCAGTGTCGGGGCTGGGTGTGCTAAGGACATCAGTATCGGTAATCCGAAAAACAGTAATGGAAAGGATATAGAACGGAAAGAGCAGATGCTGGAGAATAAGAGGACGTGGGAGCTAACTGTTGAATCAGGAGCCGTGCAGTATAACGATGAAGATGACATCATGACAATCCTTCAAGAATAGAATGAGGTATTAGCTCAGAAGAGGAGATTAGCAAAGTAAAAAGAGAAGGCGCGACGTTGCAGATCGACAAATCTCAAAAAGGTATGTAAAACAGATTTAAAATAATTTTTAGATATTGGAATATTAGGGGGTTATGGGGTGTTGGAAAATTGAGTATGGTGAAAGAACTAAAAAAGAAAGAAAAAGTGAACATGTTAGGGTTGGTTGAAACTAAGATGCAAGTTATGAGTAAGTTTCATGTATTACGTATTTGGGGGAGTGATGCTGTGGGGTGGGAGTTTGTAGAGTCAGAAGGCACATCTGGGGTTTTGTTGTTAATGTGGGATGATGTGCAATTTAAGATGAATAATTATTACAAAGGGAAAAGATGGTTAACTGTTGAAGGAGTGTTTTTAATAAATGAGTTCAACTGTGCATTCTGTTTAGTATATGGTGCTCATACTAGGATGGAAAAACTAGTTGCGTGGGAGGAACTGAGCTTTGTAACTGGGTTATGTCAAGATCCGATATGCTATATGGGAGACTTTATTGAGGTCATACAGATTGAAGAGAGGAAAGGTCAAGACAGGTTAACAGTGTCGGCAGCAAAGTTCAAGTGTGGTGTGATTGGCTACCTGATTTTGGGAGGCTGTGATCTATTCCGGGTTCACTGAAAGAACATTTTGAGAGTTGGACAGGTGTTGCTAATAGAAAAGAGGAGCGTAACAAGTGGATCATATGTTTCTTTGCAGTTATTTGGAATGTGTGGTTAGAAAGAAACGGGCGAATCTTTAATAACAAGGAATCCAGAGTAAAAGAAGTGTTTCACAGATCCTTGATCAGTTACAGAGAAAAAAATAACTTGGATCTCTTTTGTTGTTGATGGCAATGCTGGAGATAATACTAGGAATTGTTCTTAGGCTTTTTCTTTGTTTTTGATGGTTGTGTCTCTATTTGAGACTTTGTCGCTCCACTTGTGTTGAGCTCTTTTGTTAAAAAAAAAAGTATAATTTAAATACACGGATATAATAATGTACTCGATATGTACCAATGTGATTAATTACATATTTATTCTAATTAATATTACTTCTTTTTTATATGTTGAAATTCCTAAAATCAAAATGATTATTTTTCTAATTGCCATAGCCATAGCAACGTAGCAAGCTAGCAAGGTTTAGTATTTACATTACTTGTCACTTTCTTGTGTTTCTTATTTCTAGTCTTTGTGCCTCTAGTACTGGAGATCTGAACCACTTTATAAGAAATTCTACTATTTAAATTATTAGGGTAGCATTCATTTTTTAAACAAGTAATTTTTTATTTACTCAACTTTTGTAAAAGTCTAATCTTTGTAAATATATTTTTTTAAGCTTTTATTTATGGTTAATACTGCTAAATTTATATACAAGTTTTCATTGAAAACGAAATCTTATATGATGCTATCTATGAGCTAAGTTAGAGAATAAATTCATTATATCCCCTTTAAACTAAGACTTATAATCTTGTTCTATGAACTACTAATTTGTTGTATTCTATCTATAGACACAGGCACTCAATTATTGATAATGGCTAACTTTTTTTTTTTTGAAACACAAAACTCAACACAACAAAATGGAGTAAAGAAACAAGAATAAAAATCTGGTTATAAATTCTATTCTTTTGTCATTTTCGGTATTGCCATCAATAACCAAAAGAATCAGCACAATTCCACTTTTTGTAGCTTTTAAACTAATGTTGAACAACATCAGCAACTTCGGACGCCTTATTCTAAAAGGTCCTTTGATTTCTTTCTCACCAGATATTCCAAACAATAGCAAAAAAATCTATCAACCACTTCTTCCTATGATTCTTTCTCATTGTTATCCCTGTCCAACTTTCGAAATGTTCCTTTATTATACTTGGGATAGTTCATGAACGGCCACCATCACAAGCCCAAGCACACCACAGCTGCCACGAAAACTCAAGCAACAAACAAATGATATACACTCTCTACGTCCTTACCACATAGCACACACAAATTGTCACTAGATTTGATTACACTAAATCTACTCAGCCTATCTTTAATATTCACTCTACCAATTAGTACAAAACAAGTAAAAACTTCAACTCAAAGTGAAACCAGTCCCTTCCAAATAACTTTAGTGAAACTATAGCTTGATATATCTTCTGGTAACATTTCTTCCTACAATACCTGCACAAATGAGTTAGTAGTAAACAATCCATTTTTATCAAATTTTCATACAACTATAACTTTTCTTCCTCTTGTCAATTTGGCCTCTTGTAAAACACCATGTAGTTGGTTCAGTAACCCTAATTCCCATTGATATAGATCTCTTCTCCATTGAAAGTTCCACACCCACTCTACCCCTTTCCAAAGTTCACAGTCCCAAAATCATTTAGATACTCAGATTCAGACTTGGTGGGATGTGTTTATTCTAGGAAGTCAACATCAGGATACATCTTTATGCTTGCTGATGGAGCAATATCTTGAAAGAGTGCAAAACAATCACTTGTAGCCACTTCTATCATGGAAGCCGAGTTTATTGCTTGTTTTGAGGCTACATCACAAGGTGTTTGGTTAAAGAATTTTATCTCTGGATTTAAGATATGGATTGTATCTCTAGGCCATTGAGAATATATTGTGATAATTCAGCTGCTATATTTTAATGGCTAAGAATAATAGAAGTAGTAGTTGAAGTAAGCACATCGATATTAAGTACTTAGCCATTAAAGACCGAGTTAAATTTAATGAGGTACATATAGAGCATATTAGTACTAAACAGATGATAGTTAATCCTTTGACAAAAGACATACCACCAGGATTGTTTAAGGATTATGTTACTAGTGTGGTTTATGTTCTGTAACGTCACTTATATGACTTATGTTATATTATATGACATATTTGAATATGAAATTCTTATTATTGTTTGTTTCTCATTTGGTTAGTATATATGCGCATACATGATTGAGAATTATAAATAAAATTTAGTGAAGGACATAGAATAAGCATTGGGCTTATTCCTACAGAAATTCCACATAAAGAGTTTATTCAATTAGGAGATGCTACATTGTAATACATAGAAGGTAATACTCAATTAATGAGAACCTACCGCTATGATTCGTGTAATATGTATTAGTTGTTTAAGCATAGTATGTAATTATAGACTATACATAACAAATGTTGGACCAAGTGGGAGAATGTTAGAATTTTTATTCTAATTGTGGTACAATTTGTTAGTATAGAAATTAGTTTGGGTGGTGTTGTAATTATTAATTAATTATATTGGCAGTTGGTCTATTTTTTGATGGAAAGAACATGACTATTCGTAAACTTTATAAAGTTTGGGTCCTCAATTCTGATTACATAACAAAAACAAACACATTTTGATTCCATCTGACTTTATGATTCAAGAATTAGAAGTTCCAAATTAAATCAAAGAATTTATTGGCAATGGCTCGAGGTACACAAATTATTGATTTTATAAAATATCTAACATTTTGAAAAAAAAAATTTAAAATTTAAATTTATTGACGAATTTATCGTGAGTTAAATCTTCCTGTAGTTATTAATTTAATTATTAGTAAATAATATATTATCGTTAGATTCTCTTGAGAATAAACCCGATGAAAAAATTATTGATAGAATTTTTTGATGGTAATTAACGGCAGATAAAAAAAATCGTCAATAAACAATTACCAATGAATTTTATACCATTAAATTTATTCCAACATTAAATAAATTACTGGCATAAATTCATCGATAAACTTGACGGTATCCGTTGAATTTCTTGTACCAAAACAAATCGCAAAATCAAATAATAACGCCAAAACAAAGACACAAACTTAATGTGGAAATGAATTGACCTTTCTTTCTAGTTGAAGACTTTTCACTCGTAAACTTTTTCAAATAGTATCTCATTTCATCATAAGCCTTTTTTGTATATAAGGAAGACTCAAACAAAAACTTAATATATCTATATTGAGACCAAAATAAAAAAGAATATCACTCAATGTGTAGTGGTTGATTTCTGAATTTTCTCCTTTAGTTTTTTTGAAAACTAATTCTTCTTCTAGTAGCGAAATCCTAGCTTTACCAGCCGCTGTAGCAAATTATTTTTCATTATTATCATGATACTTTCTTTTTCTATTTGACAGTAGCAAATCTTTACATATTCTTTTTGTGTCTTATTGTTGATAGTTGATTCTTTCTAAACATAACAAACTCAGTGTTAATATCATTGATAATCCTAAAATTTTATAGCACATTCAATGAAATCAAAGATTAAAATTAATTTTCAATAAATTAACTAAATATTTGTTATCACAATAAATAATAAAATATTTTTTCAAACTCAACAAACTGTCTTGGTTAAATTTTTTTTAAAACACATCATGATTATTCTTTAATATTAGAAGTTGTTTCAAATTAAATCAATTAGCTAAAAGAATTTCTTGAACTATATATGCTAACATATTCCATTGCATACAAGTTCAAAGACTTGATAGAATTTATAGTTTACTTGCTTCAACGAAAATTATCCTAATATTCAACCCCATTCTTGTCTTACGTCTTTGTCATTTTTAACTTGGACCTCTAACACATCCATTGTAAAGCACTTAACTTAGCTTAGAATAAAATATGCAAATGAATATAATTTAAATAACATTTGTTTTACCCAAATTAAGTAAAGAAGAGTATTTGCAGCTAAAAAATAAAAATAACAAATAAATAAACAACAACAATATCATTAATAAATCAATAAATGAAACATAAAAAAAACGAAATAAAAATGATGACAAACAAGAGCAAACTAGAAGAGAATTTTATTTATATTCTAATTATGTATAGATAAAAAAATAAAAAGGAAAAAGGGTAGGGAAGTAACACAAAAAGATGTTTCTTTTCCGTTTGGAGCAAACAAACTCGAAAGGAGAGTCAAATGAGGAAGAAAAAAAAATAGGAAGATTTGAATGGGTAACTAATAAGCCTATATATTTATAT
>NC_029780.3:23521320-23522520 GCF_000817695.3 Arachis duranensis | reverse complement strand
TAATTTTATACATATAATATTTATAATTATATATTTATTGTATTTAAAATTATAAATAATTATAGTAATAATTAATAAAATTAAATAAAATAACTATATTATTTGAACTATTTTTTCCAACCTTCCAAACGTTATTGATAAGCTTGATTTGTCGGGGTTGCTTATCTACTTGCACGTGTTCTTCGTGGTTAATTACGAGGATATCCTCAATTTTATTTTGTGGCTATAACGAATTCAAGAAGTAATTGTTTTTCTACTTTGGGGGCAATATAACATGGTAGTGACTGATATGCTGCACTTGTCTCTTCACTTTCTAATCATAATTAATTAATTAATTTCCTTCCTCCCGTCCGCAGTTCTTTTCCAGTTGGTTGTGCCTACCAGGATCAACAATCTCCCTTTTGTGTTAAAAGGTTAGTTTTATTGTTTTAAGGTGCATGTTCTGTTTCTGAGGGTACTTAACTGAAATCAATTTTATCGTAGAATAATGCAGTTTGCTTTGGTATATGGTTAGTGAAAAAACTAAAGAAGTAAATTAAATTGCTAATATTTGGACCGTTTGGTGTCGTTCCTCTGGAGTCTATACTCTATGGGGAGGGATAATTTATAATATGGATTTAAAATTTTTAAATTTTAAATTTTATTTTAAATGATAAAATATAATTTATTATTATTTATTTCATAAATATGACAAAAAAAATATAAAAAAAAATTAAATGACGAGAGATATTATTTTATTTTCTAAAATAAAAATCTAAAATTTTGAGAATTCAAACTCGAAATAGAATAAGGAATGGTACTAATAAGATGATGGAAAATTTAAGGTGTAAAAAGAAAAAATTACTAGAGAACTAATTTTATTTTCAATCAATATTAGTTAATTTTTTAAAATTATTTTATTTATCTTAAATTTAGATCTTAAATTATAAATTTTTAATCTTAATTTTTAAATTCTAAATTTTAAATTAAAAAAATATATTTTTAAATTTAAAAATTAACTAATATCAATTAGCTAAAAATTAATTCTTTGTACTTTCTCTTTAAAAAACATATATATACACAACAGTGATGCATGTATCATTTTATTATTTGTTAGACACACAGTGTAAGTTCTCCTCCATTCATAATATATTATTTATGTATGTAATTCAACCTTAGACAGAAATACGAAAACAAAAATTTTATGGAGCATATATATAT
>NC_029780.3:23499157-23521119 GCF_000817695.3 Arachis duranensis | reverse complement strand
CAGATTTTTTTTGTTAGGAGTCTCATTATCTTTTGAAAATAATTTTCAGGAGCTATTTAGATTTTTTTATTTTTTGTTATTTTTTATATATAGTAACTAAATTTATTGTGTAAAAATTAAAAAATATTAGAGATTTTTAATTTTTTATTTATAAAAATTTAATGGAGGATATTTTTCTTAATTTTTTTATTGTTGTTTAAAAAAGTTGTTAAAATATTATATTATTAGGATTATGTTAAATTTTAGGTGTAGTCAATTTAAATTAATCATAATAATTCACATAAAAATTCATTATTAGAAGAAGTACATATTCTATTTTATAATAGATAATAAAAAAAGTTGACATAATATTTTATTTAAAATAGATATAATAAATGAGAATATTTATGTCAACTAATCATGTAGATATAATATTAAAATTCAAATTTTAATACTTTAGAATAACTAGTAACAAATAAATACGATTGATAACAATAAATAATAATATTATTTTTATTAATATAATAATATGTATATTTTTTATTCAATTTTTATAAGTAAAAGAAAAATTTAAGAATCACTAATATTTCATAATTTTTACATAAAAAATTTAGTGAAATATATAAAAATGTAACCAAAAATACAGAAAAAATAATAATAAATAGTTTCTGAGAATTATCCAAAAAAAATGAGATCTCTAACAAAAAAAATTTGTCAATTCTAATTGATGTTTAATAGATAAATTAAACAATTAATGTGTTAGATAAACACATTTTATTTACTCAAAAGAAATATTATTAACAAAAAATGGACTAACCTCACAAAATTAAATATCATTAGTCGAAAATAATATTTTTTGTTAGGACCTCGTTATTTTTCAAAAAATTATAAAAAAAATAATTCTTTCTTCCTCTATATATCTAAGAATTACACGTTTTTCAATATCCTTCCCGCATTTTAAAAGCCTCATGCAACATGCAAGCATTCATTTTTTTCTGTCAACCTGTAGAGGCACAGGAACAAGCAGAGCAAGTAGGCAAAGGTGAAATTAAAAAAAAAATGGAAGTGAGTAACAAATATATAGTGATAAAGCATCACTTCGAAGATGCCCCAAAAGAGTCAGATTTTGAGATAAAAACAGAGACTTTAGATTTGTCAGTAGAGGAAGGAAGTGATGATATGATAGTGAAGAATCTGTATATCTCTATTAACCCATTTCAGATCAACCGCATGAAGAGCTTTAGCGCTTCCCAAGATGTTATCAGTTATTCCACCCGCATAACTCCCGGCAGGGTACTTATTATTTTAATTACATATTATATAAATATAATTAATTATTTTATTTAGAATAAAATATTAAATTAATTTTTTATATTTGGATGTAATTCTATTTTGATATTTAAAATTTAAAATATTCTATTTGAATTTAAAAAGTTTCATTTAACTTTAATATAGTCTACCGTGAAGTGAAATCAAAGTTAAATAATTAATGGAATATTCTATATGACAACAATACAAAAATAAGATCGATAATTTGGAAAATAAGTATAAGTTCCAGAGCCACAAAATAACTGTAAATTTATTAATACATTTATTTATCATTCTCCTTAGTTATATAGAAAATATTTCATTTAAATTGTAAGAAAAATGATAAATAAATATAATGATATATCCACAGTTGATTTTGTACTTCTAGAGCTTGTATTTGTTTTCCATATTATTGATCTTGTTCTTATACTGCTGTTATGGATGACATTTCATTAATTATTTAACTTTGACCTCACGGTAGGACTATATTGAAGTTAAATAAAACTTTTTTGGATTCAAATAGGACATTTTAAACTTTAAGAACCAAAACAGGATTATATCCAAATGTAGGGAACCGATTTAATATTTTACCCTCTTATATAAATATAACTATTTGTTAATTTTAATGCTAAAAAAAATTTAAGTTTTAACTGCTATACCATCTTAGAGAGCTATACTTTATATTAACTTTTCAACATCAAAAGTTTTGGTAATGATTCTTTGGACAATTTACTAAAATAAAACAATTGAGATTTAAATTTATCGAAATATAACTTTTACAAAATGATACCAAAATACAACTTGTTAGTAAACTATGTAAGTCGCGAGAAGAGTTCTACGAATTCCAAACATACATAAACCGTTACATTCTCTAGCGATTTATAAAATTTGGCCAAAAACCGCGATAGGTCTTGCGATTTCTGTGAAGGCTGTAAATAGGTATAAACCGCGATAGGACAGATGCTTTCACATAATAATTTTAAGATCCAATTCATCAAAATGCCTCCGTCTCAGTCTTAGCCTCAGCCGCAATTTCAACAACTCATGATTATTTTAGGATATTACTTTTAAATATCACACAGTCATCATGGAGAGGAAGATTATCCTCAAAATATTACTATTAGAATTTGGATGACCACAACTCAGAAACGTTCTTAACCACTCCATTTAGATAGGGAAATATTACTAAAATGTGTACATAAAAAAATATTAATTAATATTAATATTAAATTAATAAAAAAATAATTTAAGTATCAATTTTTTCAAAGTTCATTTAATTTAAATTAATTTATGACTTATTTCTATTATATTTATACCCATTTTTTATAAGTAATGCTAAAAAAATAATAATATTATTTTGTTTAATTTAACATCTATAACTTATATATATAATATCTAAAACTATATGTTTATTATATTTAAAATTTTTTATTTATTATAATAATAATTAAAAAATAAAATAAAAATTTTAAATTATTTTAACTCGATTTTTATTAAAAGGTTGTATTTTGGTATCCATTTTGTAAAAGTTATATTTTAGTAAATTTGAAATTCAATTATTTTATTTTGGTAAATTACCCTGTTTTTTTAGATGCAGATGATTTTTAATGAATTTTTAGAAATTGTTTATTATTTCGTTTCAAATTCATAAGTTTATAAAAGGGTAAAGTACTAAATTGGTTCCCTATATTTGGGCGTAATCCTATTTTGGTCTTTAAGGTTTAAAGTATTCTATTTGAATCTAAAAAAATTTCATTTATCTTCAATATAGTCCCATCGTGAAGTCAAAGTTAAATAATTAACGAAATGTCCTACATGACAGTAATACAAGAACAAAGTCCGTAATTTGGAGAATAAGTACAAATTTCAAAGGTACAAAATCAACCATGGATGCATCAATACATTTATTTATCATTATTCTTATAATTTAAATGAAATATTTTCTATAAAACTAAAGAGAATGATAAATAAATGTTTGATGCATTTACGGTTGATTTTATGTCTCTGGAGCTTCTACTTATTTTCCAGATTATCGACCTTGTTATTGTACTGCTGTTATGTAAGATATTCAGTTAATTATTTAACTTTGACCTCACGGTGGGACTACATTGAAGCTAAATGAATTTTTTTTATTCAAATAGGAAACTTTAAACCTTAAGGATCAAAACAGGATTACGCTCAAACGTACTGACCAATTTAGTACTTTACCCTTTATAAAAATATAAACTTTCTAAAATTTGAACTAAAACACAAAAGTTGAATTTTTATTCTTATTTATTTTGATTTTTTTATATTTTATTTAAATCTAAATGAAGATATTTTTATTGACATTTATGTTTTAAAGTTAATAAACAAACAATTTAAAAGTAATAAATATCAATAATGTATATAAATGTATAGTAAATCGAATCAATTAATGCTGTATTAGTAGTAATCAAATTTCTTTTATTCAATTTATTACTGGTACAATAAATACATGCTAAATCGAATCTAATTGAATCGATTTAATGCTAAAAAGTGTAAATCAAATCTAATTGATTCGATTTATATAAAAACATTTAGAACATGCATGTAAGCTATTTTGTTTTAGGATATTGGTGTAATATTGAAGAAACGAAGACTATTTAGTTTGTTTATGTTATTTACCTTAAAAAATAAATTGAAATTCAATATAAAATTTATCATTTCAATTCTCAGTCTCAATTCAATTTATATTTTTTATGATTTTTAATTATTTCAAATAATTTCAGTTAAATTATGAAAAATTAATTAAAATAAAAATTATAGACTTACACCATTAATAATTATATACCATATTTAAAAATATAACACATTAATAAAAATAAACTTTAAAATATTATCTAAATTTTATTTAATTAAGCATAACAACAATAAAAAAAAACACATTACATGGTTGAGACATCACATGTTTTGGCTCATTAAATTTAAAAAATTCTAATAAAAAAATTATAATTTTATAGATGTGAGAATTGAAAGTTTTGTGCGTTTGAATTGAAAAAAAAAATTTATAAATAATTGACAAAGAATTTACATTAAATTGGTTTGAATCCATTTTTTTTATAAAATTAATAAAAATATGATGAAAAATAAAGTAATAAAATGTAAGGGTACAACTGAATACATTTTATTTATTTTAATTGAGCTTTTGTTATAATGTTACAATAATGTTTTATTCAATGAAATATATAAGTGGTAATATTTAATCATTTTTTTAAAAGTTATATTTTCTCTTTAGTCTTATTTTAAATATTGTATCTAATACAAATTTTATTTCTAAATAGATTTAGTTACAGTAGAGTTCAAAATAATAATAAAAAAAATCAAATTGAATTTGTTCCAGGTAAAGCAAGAAAAATTTAGGGGCAATATCATGGAAGATGTCTTTCTATTAGATTTTAAAATATTAATTTAAATTTAAAGTTTAAACTTTTAAAACTTTTGAACATTTTAACAGATTACGGTTGTGGTACTAATAATTTATTTTATTTTAAATTTTATTAATTATGGTTGTTATTGATGGTATGAATTCAATCTAAATTTTAAATCATTAATTATTTTTACATGAATTTACGTTTTTTATTAATTTTTTGAAAAAAAATTAAAATTCAAACATTTTTGAATTAAATAAATTTTAAAGTGTAATATTTAAATAATCTATGATTTAAATTAAAAAATTTAAAATTTTAATACTACAACAAATTATACTAATTTTTTACTTTTTAAATGGATCCAAATCATATTGTAAAATGATCTTATTTTGTTGGAACAAAAACTGAGATAGTTACAAATCTATATCTTTCAAAAGCCAACTATAACAGGCCACACTAAAAAAATAAATATTTACCAAACTTACCTTTAATATGTTGCAAGAGAATGGCTTTTTTATTGAAATAAATAAAGAAAATTTATTATTTTTCTAAATACGTATCCATAAAAATTATTATCTAAATACGCAGCACTATTTTTCGGCCATCATCTACGAAATAAGTTTAGCTACCATTTCTTGAATGCCTCTCACGAAATGGAACTCAGGATGACAGGAGTGGGTTGACCACCGTTTCAAAACCGTTACCTGCGAAATGGAGGACTGCACATTATTGGAGACAGTAGCAAAATGGGCACATCATTGTTTGACGTTTTTCAATTTTCTTTCTTTTTTAGTTTGCAAGAAAAGTTTAAAGATTTGGTATGAGAATAAAATAAAAATAGATTAAGTGTGGATGCAAAGTTATTAGATGCTATTATTCTAAGATTATAAATAGATTCCGTGAAGTCTCATTTATTTAGTTGAGATAATCTTGCAGTAGGATTCGAATGCGACATTTTCATATTCCATGATAATAGGGATAACTAGGATGAATTCTCTAATACTTTTTTAATTGGTACTTGATTCTAAGGTAATAGATAATTCACTCTAATTAAAACGAAACACAATGATGTATTATAGATATTTTGATTAAATAATGAAATAAATTTATATTTGTTATTAATAAAATAATTGTATACTAAAAATCAATTACCAAACACTAACACAAAAATACATATTTAGTATCTCATTAAAAATTTAATATTACTGCAAATAAATTTAGTTATACTCACAGCTTGATGTCAAAAAATAATGGATAAACGCACAATGAAAAATCTGAAGCATGTAAATAAAGAAGGAGAAAGCAAAGAGAAACACACGTAAAAGACGAAGAAAAAGGCAAGAGAACCACACGAAAGAGATCGAAGAGAGAAGGCAAGAAAACGTAGAAGAAATTCGAAAAAGGAAATGAAATTCTTTCGAAAAAGGAAGTTATATATTCGCGCGTTGATTGATTGAAAAATCTGTTAAGGAGGCGCGTGAAACGTACGTGCCATAAGAAGCGCGTTTTAGGAATAAGGGATATTGAGGACTTGTAAGACTTATATAGTAAAAAGGCTTGTATGTAAAAATTAATTGTAATATAAAATACATATTAAAAACATTAAAAATAAATAAAATAATATATATATTTATATACAAATATATAATAATTAATTTAATGATTAATTTTTAATATTTATTATTATAATTTTTGTTAATTAATTAGCCAAGGTAGAAAGTCAATTAATTTAATTTTGTGACATCATCTCAAATATTTGCATCGTATAGCTATTCTATTCTTTTTCCTACGAAAAATTAGTGTCAATGATAGATAAGTAGTATACATAAATTATTTGTAGTGCACATTATTATAATTTTTAAAAGATATATGATACAATAATGTAAAGTAAATAGTATACTACTTATTGTTATTTCGCTTGTACCACTTAGGAAATGGCCCAATTTGTGGGTGCTCTGTCTTAAATGCCCATTTTTTGAGCTCTTGGCGCATAATGGCACCCTGGTCCAATTCGTGAGCACTTTGCTTGAATTGGAGGCTAAACCTATTTTGTGGGTAATGACCAAGAAATGATGCTGTGTATTTAGATAATAATTTTCATGGATGTGTATATATAATTAAATAAAATACTTAATCAAATGTTATATGTTGATGTATGTATTCACTTTCCAGGCAATTGATGGTCCTGGTATTGGGAAAGTTGTGGCTTCTGGTAACAATAAGTTCGTGAAAGGTGATTTGGTTCTTGGAGTATTCACTTGGGCTGAGTATTGTTTAGTGAAAGAAAGAACCATCATGAGAAAACTAGAGCCCTCCGAATTTCCACTCACTTATCATCTTGGGGTTCTAGGTAAGCTTTTTATTTATTAATTACATGGCTCATGGATATTGCATGGATACTTCGCTATTATAGAGATGCCCAAGCACTTTGTGCTATACTTACCTATACAAAATTACACAATTGGCTACACATTTTAATTAATTATTAATTGATTTTTTAATTAATTAAAGCAAAGTAAATCATGCCCTGTGAAAAAAAAAAAAAAATTGGAAGAGTAATATCATGTTTTTCTCCCCTAAAATATGTGTCATCATCGTCGTATTGGTCCTTCTGAGTATATTGGAATCGTTCTATGGAAAATCTTTCATATTCACCCAACACTTTAAACTGAATGTCCCTGGATCAATCCCATATATAAAGAATGATATTAGTGAAGTGAAAAAGTGCAAAGTCTAATTATTTTCAGATTAAGATATAGTGAAATTTACGGGTGATGAAAGTTATAATTTTATGAGAAACTTTTAAGTTTTAAAGTGTTTTAAGATCAACCTTCTTACTATGATAAATTAATTGTCTTTCATATTAGTATTATATGCTTGTTATTATTTTTAATTTAAATTTAAAAAATATTAGTCAACTAAAATTTTAAATTTTAAATTTTAAATTTTAAACCACATATATATCTTAAAATTTTATACTCTAAAATAAAAACTAATATCAAACTGATAAATAAATAACACAGAATAAGAGTATTTATTTACTCTTAGAACATACACAAGTTTTAAAATTCAATAGTAATTAATTTCATAATTTTTTATTTTATCAGTTTGATAATTTTTAAAGATTAATTTATAGCATGTGTGATGATACTGTAGTTCCACTGTTCAAAAAGCTCTTGTATTTTTAAGAGATATTTATATTTTTTATATTTAGTAAATTAAAAAGTTTATGTATGTATTTGTATTTGCAGTTTTTAAAAGTTAGGATATTTTTAAAAACACACCTAAGACTATATTTGTTTACAGTGATAGGACACTAAGACAGAGACATAGAAACATAAAATTGTATTTGACAGATAAGACATTAATAGAGACATTATATCTAAAGACATTAAATTAATGTATTTTGTGTTCATCCTAACAAAAAAGATACAGAAATACTAATAAAGAACACAACTTATTTTTTATTTTTTTATTATTCTTGTTAATTTTTCACAATTATATTATTTTCTCAAATCGTTTTGAATGAAAAAAAAATGAGACTAAAATAGATTTTTATAATATGTTCTACTTTATAAACAAATAGAATATAAGAATATTAAAATATGTGTCTCCATCATTTATATCTTGTTTTCAGTGTCTTATCTTGTCCTGTTCTAAAAAACAAACGCAGCCTAAAAAATTTTTTTTAAAGTTGGCTTGTGTTTATCACAAAACTAAAAAGACTAATATAACCTCGTACATTAATTAATATTCAAATTTAATTCTTACATTAATGTCTATTATAATAGTTTTAAATTTTAAAAATTATTTTACAAAATACATTTGTTGTTGCTTATGCTTATTAAAAGATATTTTTAATTTAATTTACTAAACACATATGCTACGATTTTTAAAAAGCTAGTTTTTATAAGCTATTTTTGATAAATAAAAGCTTTAATGCTTTATCAAACTAAACTTTAGGCTTAGTTTGGTAAAATTTTTCGAAGAGATGTTTGTAGTTTTCAAAAGCATTGATAAATCAAAAAGCGTGTCTGTACTTACTGCTTTTAAAAGTTATGGTCGCTTTCAAAAGCACTTAAAAAGGAGCTTTTTAAAGAGATATTCTCCACGTCCAAGCAATTTTGGTATCCAAGTTCATTCAAGTAATTTTAGGTCACGCGCTTTTTTCGCTTTCTTCTTTCCCACGCTTCTTCTTTTCTTCCCCGCGCTTCTTCTTCATCTTCTCACGCTCATCTAAGCGCAGAGTGTCTTCTTCTTCTTCGCATTCTTCTTCGCGTTCCTTCTTCTTCACGTGTTTTCTCCTTATCGTCATTCTTTTGTTGTTGTTGCTATATTTTTTTGTCTTTTCTTCCTTCTCTCTCTGGTGAAGAAGCAGTAGAATGTAAAGAAGGAGAGTTTTGAATTATACAGAACAGAAATGAACCGAACATGTTATTATGGTAAAACAATTGTATAGTACTAAATGAATGGAACATTATCCATTATATAAATTCAAATTCGAACAGCTTTCTACATAATGAACAGAACACGTACTCATGGTGAAACAATTGTATAGTACTGAATGAACGAAACATAATCCTTATATAAAATCAAATTCAAACAGCTTTTTGAGAACTGAACACGTACTCATGGACCATGGTGAAATAATTGTATAGTACTGAATGAACGAAATATAATCTATTATATAAAATCAAATTCAAACAGCTTTATGCATAATGAACTGAACACGTACTCATGGTGAAACAATTGTATAGTACTAAATGAACGAAACATAATCCATTATATAAAATCAAATTCAAACAGCTTTATGCATAATGAACTGAATACGTACTTGTTTCGAGGGTTACCTAAAACTGTAGGTCAATCTCGGACGAGATCTTCTGTACTGGTCGAAGCTGTTGTGTCTGACTTGTTGGACTTGGTGATGGTGCTGATCCTTTGTCACCAGAGGGTGGTGGTACCTGCAAGGGACTCCGATGCTTAAGTTAGCAAGGGTATTAAGCATATTTTTAGTATAATCAGAGTATGAGTTATACCTGGGTGATCCAGTGTATTTATAATGGCGTAGAATGACCTTCTTAAATAAGATAAGTTAGTTATCTTATCTTATCTTATCTTCAAGGGAACCGCCCTTCTCTCTGTAGGCTTGGGCTGCCTTAGGATTTGGGGCGTGATCCTCCATTTGGGCCCTTTTTGGGCTTTCCTAGGGATTTGGCCGAGCTCTTTGAGAAGAGGTCAGATTGTCCTGACCTGAAGAGGTCGGTCGACTTGTCAGTAGAACATCCCGGGTCGGACAACTCGACCCAGGGTATGAACAGTGCCCCTGCTCGAACTCGGTCTTTCTTTTGAGGTCGAGTCTTAGTTTTAGAACTTCGATCCTTCTTTGGTGAAGCCGAACTCGAGCATTTTGTCGACTTCTTCTTTGTAGAGTTCTCCTTTGAATGCGGAACGTTTTCTTTTGTTTCTTCTTTAAAAGCGCGTGCTTTTACATTAGCGCTTTTAGCCTTGGGAACAGGCGAGGGTTTAGTGCCCTCATTAATTATTTTTGATTGCGCTGTTTCTCTTAGCCTTTCCATTTTAAATTTTCATTTTTCAGAAAAACGTTTTCTCTTCTCTGTAACTTCCCTTTTCTTTCTCTCTTTCTATTTTTGCCTGAAGTTTGCAGTTTTTGTTTTTCTTCCTGCGACGCTGCTTCAGCGATTATTTTGTGCTTTCCTTGTTTGTGAAAGGGTGACTTCCTGACTCCATTTCCTATCTTTAATTTCGTTGAGGCTTTCGGCTTTCCCAGGTTGGTTCTTCTTTCCGCTCTTTTACTTCCTTCATTGTTTTGCATTTGGTTTTTGATTTTGCTGTAATGCATGTTGTCACTGAAGCTTTTGAAAGATTGTTCCTTTGATGCTTTTTCTCCTTGTTGGTAACTGTGATGACTTTGGGTATGAACAATAATTTTGCTGATGAACCTTTGTAGAAAGTTTTGATTTTGTGTCGTTTGCCCGATTGAGGGTTTATTTTTCTGAAAAATGTGGCATCTTTGATGACTTATTTTTGGTAGTTTCATTTGCTGATAAGCTGAGACCGTGACTTTGGAAGGTAGTTATTTTGATGCCTTTATTTGATTTGTAGCTTTCTGGGTAATGACTTTCTTTTTGGGATGTTGCCTTTTGGGAGAGGGCTTTAGCTGAAAGTTTTGTTGGGATGTTAGTCTTATAGGTTTTCCTGAGTCCTTGTTCTACCTCCAAAGGATGCCTCTGGATCTTTTTGGAATGGGTCCTGGGGTTTCCTTTTGTTGCCTGTACTGCGCTGGACTATATTATCCGAGTTGTTTTGCTTTGTCCGAGATTTTTTTAGTAATCCAATTCTTCTTTTCTTGTTGTAGGACTAGTTGACCTCATGTCTTCTCGCAAAAATATTGTTGAGACATCTTCCCAAGTCCTTGAGGGCATGGCTGATTAGGTAGATTCTATGGTTCTTTTGTGTGTTTCATTGGTTGACTCCGAGTTTTGTCAGCAACTTAGGCAATTTCACAGGATTTGTGGTAATGGTAGTGATGAGAAGAACTATGAGCTTGTATTTCCAACTTATGAGGAAAGGGTCTGTTTTTCTACCCGAATTGCTAGAGAGCGACCCTTTTTCTATGCATACGACTTCTTTTTTAGTCAGATGAATATTACTCTTCCTTTTACCCCTTTCGAGACCAACCTATTATGGTCCTGTAATGTAGCTCCATCCCAACTTCACCCCAATTCCTGAGGTTTTATAAAAATCTTTCAGTTGCTGTGTCGTGAGTTTGGTATCCCTGCTTCACAATCCCTCTTCTTTTATCTTTTCGTTTTGACAAAGCCTGGTGTAGTTAAGAAGAAAGCCGCTTGGGTTTCTTTTCGAGCTTCTCAGGGGAAAAAAGTTTTCTCCATGTTTGATGAATCTTTTTGTGATTTCAAAAACTACTTTTTTAGGGTCTGAGCTGTTGAAGGAGCTCGGCCCTTTTTTCTAGATGAAAATGATGAGCCCACCTTTCCTTTGGAATGGCAAAATAATGTAATGGTATCTAAATATACGTGGGAGATGTTAGATGAGACTGAGCAAGATTTTGTGACTGTGCTGGAAGAAAACTAGGGGCAGCCTCCTCATCTCGAAACAAAGAAATTCTTAGCAAACCTCTCTCTTCTCTGAGCTGAGCTGGGTAGTGGTCAATTCTTCTTTTGGTTTTGCTTGTTTTGTCGAATTTATCTCTTATAAGATCTTTTCTGATTCGTAATTTGTTTTCCCGCTGTGATGTTTTGTTTGCAGAGATGATTAAAAATAACGAATCCATGAAGGCCTTTAAAAGGGAAAGGAAGGCTACTGTAGCTCAAAACGTCTCGGCCAAGCCGGCCGGGGAGGGGTCTTCTCAAGTTTCATCGAAGCCTTTGGTTCCGAGCTCTCCTGGACCGAGGAGGATGATCCCTACTCCTCGGGTTTATTTGGTTGATCATTCACAAACTTCTGCTGGTACCTCTTCTCCTTCTGCAACTCCTCCTCCAAAAAGACCCCGGACTGTCGAGCCTTTTAGTTTGGATGCTCCCGACTTTGATGCTGTCGGGTTTGTAGATCAACATATTGCTTCTTATGGTGTCATGCCTACTGATGATGTATCCATTCTTTATCATTTGGATTTTATTACTCGGAGCGGCATTAAACTGGCACACATGGGAGCAGCTTTATACTGGACCGCTCAAGATCTTCCTATCCATGCTACAAAGGCCTTTATAGAGGAGGCAAAATCAGAGTTTGACCGGATTAAAGGTTTGAAAGAGGAGCTTGAGGTGAAAGTGACCAAGCTGGAGAAGGAGTTGGAGGGGGAAAAGACTCGGGCTATTGGTCTGGCGGCCGCTGTACAATTAGCTGAGGACACGGCGTTAAAACATAAGGATAGCTATGTTACCACTTATAGAGAGATGATGGATCTCAGGAACAGCTTAGAATCTGTCCGGGCCGATTATACCTAGCTTCAAGGTCACCTTGTAGGCAGTGTTAATGCTTCCTATGACAATCTGAAGGAGCAAGTTCGAGTACTTGCGCCGGAGCTTGACCTTTCCCTTTTTAGTCTGGACAACATTGTTAGGGATGGTAAGATTGTTCCTGATGACCCTGATGATGATGATGATATCGATCGTCCTTCATTGCCTGCCACCAAAACCTCTGTCGTGCCGACCTCTTTGACTCCCACTGCTGAGGTCGATCGTCCTGAGTCAGAACCGGATTGCCACATCCTGAACCGGGATAATGGGACAGTGGATGCAGTGCCTCTTCAGACTCGTCCTCCTTCACCCCGTGTTGATGCTACTGAGAAGTCTTTGGATCCCCAATGATTATTCAGGATGTTTGTGTAGATAGCCCGGCTTGTGGGCTTTTAAACTCTTTATTCTGTGAATGATGTTTGCTAACTGTTGACACTCTTTTGGTTGCTTGTTTAGCAACTTTATTTTGAAAAAACAAAGTAGTTTCCAAGCTTTTGGGGCTGAATTTTGGTGGCCTCTGAAGCTTGCTATTATTACAACTTTATGTCTTTATATAATATCTGTCTACACTTGTCTTGGTACCTTTCTAGGTTTTGGGAGTGTTGGAACTTTTCGTTGTCTGACCTCTTTGGGTTGGCTTGATTCCTTTGCCTGATGTTATTTCCAGCAATTCGCTTTGTTCAGACTTTGTTCAGGTCTTTTTTAGGAATTATGTTGTATAACGTTGGGGTTGCCGATGTCGTCATGTCGGTTTAGTCCAAGTTGTTGTTAGTAACCCTCTTTTTTGGACCTTGTTTAGGTCTCTTTCAGTGATTACTTTCGTAGTTTTATGTTTTTGGGCCGACTTCATCATGTCGGTCTCTTCTAAGTTATTTTTGTAATCCTCTTTTTTGGACTTTTGTTCAAGTCTCTTTCAGGAACTACTTTTATAACTTTTATGCTTTGAGCCGACTTCATCCTATCAGGCCCATCTAAGTTATTTTCGTAATCCTCTTTCTTGGACCTTGTTCAGGTCTCTTTCAGGGATTACTTTTATAACTTTTATGTTTTGGGCCGACTTCATCACGTCGGGCCCTTCTAAGTTATTTTGTAATCCTCTTTCTTGGACCTTGTTCAGGTCTCTTTCAGGGATTACTTTTATAACTTTTATGTTTTGAGCCGACTTCATCACGTCGGGCCCTTCTAAGTTATTTTGTAATCCTCTTTCTTGGACCTTGTTCAGGTCTCTTTTAGGGATTACTTTTATAACTTTTATATTTTGGGCCGACTTCATCACGTCGAGCCCTTCTAAGTTATTTTGTAATCCTCTTTCTTGGACCTTATTCAGGGACTACTTTTATAACTCTTATGTTTTGGGCCGACTTCATCACGTCGGACCCTTCTAAGTTATAGTAATCCTCTTTTATAGGGCTGGCCAGACCTCTTTCCAGGGATTTACTCATAACTTTGGTTATTGCAACTGGTCCGACTTCTTTACGTCGGCCAGTCTTTAAGTTATTTTTTAGCAATCCATTTTATTAGGACCTCGTCAGGTCCTTTCTATGGATCACTTTCTATAACTTCTTGCATTATTATATTTTCATCTTTGCCGATTTTGTAGAGATTGGGTTTAACCCTCGTTTGGTCGACCTTTTAATGAATTTGGTTTTCATCTTTGGTCTTTATCGTGATCGCGTAGTGAATTTGATTTTCACTTTCTGCCGATCTGTAGCTTTATAATCGGACGATGAATGTTTCAGATTAATGCGGCTTGAGCATTTGTAGAAGATCTAAACAGATTTTATTCAAAAGAAAATGCAAATATATACATGCGGGAGGTTTATCCTCTAAGTCAAGTGATTTGTAGGTCTTGACTTGGTGCCTCATTAAAAAACCTTTTCAGGAAAAAGAGTACGCCTTATCCTAAGATCCTTTATCATCCCTAACTATAGTACCTTCTTAGGTTGCAGGCGTGCCATGACCTAGGAAGCTCTCACCCATCGAGTTCGACAGTCTCTAGTAGCCCTTTCCAAGTACTTATATGACTCGGTAGGGTCCTTTCCAGTTTGCTGCCAGCTTTCCTTCTCCAGGTCAAGTTGTTCCGATATCATTTCGGATTAGCATGAGGTCGTTCTCAATGAAAACTCGCTGTACTACCTTTTGATTGTATCTCGCAGCCATTCGTCGTTTTAATGCTTATTCCCTAATCTGAGCTCTTTTTCGGATTTCCGGAAGTAGGTCAAGTTCTTCCCTTTGAAATTGGGAGTTGGCTTTCTCACTATAGTGGATCACTCTAGGCGACCTTTCTTCAATCTCCACTGGGATCATTGCCTCCATTCCGTACGCTAATCGGAAGGGTGATTCCTTTGTGGTGGAATGTGGTGTTGTTCGATACGCCCATAGGACTTGTGGGAGCTCCTCGGCCCAGGCTCCCTTTGCGTCCTGTAATCTCCATTTCAGCCCGGCCAGTATGACTTTGTTGGCAGCTTCGGCTTGTCAATTAGCTTGGGAATGTTCTACGGAAGTGAATTGTTGTTTTATATTCAAGTCGGCTGCTAGCTTTCTGAAGCCTGCATCTGTGAACTGGGTACCATTGTCTGTGGTGATGGAGTATGGAACCCCGAACCTTGCGACAATATTTCTATATAGGAATTTTTGACTTCTTTGAGTAGTGGCATTAGCTAGAGTTTCTGCCTCGATCCACTTTGTGAAATAGTCTATCCCCACTATGAGGAATTTAACTTGTCCCGATCCCTGAGGGAAGGGTCCAAGAAGGTCGAGTCCCCATTTTGCGAATGACCAAGGTGAGGTCATGCTGATGAGCTCCTTTGGCGGGGCGATGTAAAAGTTGGCATGTTTCTGACATGATGGACATGTCTTTACGAACTCTGTAGCTTCCTTTTGTAGAGTTGGCCAATAAAATCCTGCCCGGAGTACTTTCTTAGTAAGTGCTTACGCTCCGAGATGATTGCCAGAAATGCCACTGTGTACTTCTTCTAGAACTTCCTTTGTGTTGGAAGTCGGCACACATTTTAATAATGGTATTGAAATCCCTCTTTTGTATAGAGTGTTATTTATGATAGTGTAGTATTGTGCTTCCCGTTTTAACCTTTTTGCCTCTTTTTCCTCTGTGGGGAGTGTTTCTGTTTTGAGGTAATTAATTATGGGAGTCATCCATCCTTGATCCTGACCTGTTATGGCTAGGACTTTTTCTTCTTCTGAAATTGATGGGTTCTGCAGAATTTCTTAGATGAGGCTTCTATTGTTGCCCCCTGGTTTGGTGCTGGCTAGTGTTGAGAGTGCATCAGCTCAGGTATTCTGTTCTCGGGGTATGTGACGGACCTCATATTCTCCGAGTTGTCCGAGCTGTTTTCTGGTTTTGTCCAAGTACTTTTTCATGGTGGGATCTTTGACTTGGTAGCTTCCTGCTATTTGTGAAGTGACTACTTGTGAGTCGCTGAAGATGATAAGCTTTTGAGCTCCAACCTCCCTAGCCAGCTTCAAACCAGCTAGTAGTGCCTCATATTCCGCTTGGTTATTTGAGGCAGGAAACCCGAATTTGTGGGAGAGTTCGATTTAGGTTCCTTGGTCGCTTTCAATTATCACACCTGCGCCGGTTCCAGTTTTATTTGAGGAACTGTCCACATAGAGATTCCATTTTGTGGGGGTTTTTCGGTGTGTCTGTAAATTCTGCAATGAAGTCAGCCAGGTATTGTGATTTGATGGCTGTCCGAGCTTCGTATTGAAGATCAAATTCAGACAACTCGACTGCCCATTGCAAGATTCTGCCCGCTAGGTCTGTTTTCTGTAAAATCCCTTTTATGGGCTGGTTGGTCCGAACCCTAATGGTGTGGGCTTGGAAGTATGGACGAAGTCGTCGAGATGTTAGTATGAGAGCATAGGCAAACTTTTCTATTTTTTGGTAGTTCAGCTCGGCTCCCTGTAATACTTTACTATTGAAGTATACGGGTTGTTGCCCACTGTCGTCTTCTCGAACTAGTGCTGAGGCTACTGCCTGACTTCCTACCGCGAGGTACAATATGAGTGGTTCTTCTTCCCGTGGCCGAGTTAGGATAGGTGACTGTCCCAGGAACATTTTGAAATCTTGGAAGGCTTGCTCGCACTCCGTTGTCCATTCAAACTTCTTTCCCTTCCTTAGAGTGGCGTAGAAGGGAAGAGATCTTATTGCCGATCTGACTAGAAATCTGGACAAGGCTGCCAACCTCCCATTGAGTTGTTGTACCTCTTTGACACAAGTCGGACTCTTCATGTCGAGTATGGCCCGGCATTTATCCGGGTTTGCTTTGATTCCTCTTTGTGTGAGCATAAAACCCAAGAATTTGCCAGCTTCTACTGCGAAGGTGCATTTTGTGGGATTGAGTCGCATGCTATGCCGTCTTATAGTGTCAAATACTTGGGTCAGGTTGGACAATATCATCTCTTCATTTTGTGTCTTTATTAGCATGTCGTCCACGTAAACTTCCATGATTTTTCCGATGTGATCTGAAAAGACCTTATTCATTAATCTCTGATAAGTAGCTCCAGCATTTTTAAGACCAAAAGGCATTACGATGTAGCAGTAGTTTGCTTTTGGGGTTAAGAAGGAAGTTTTTTCTTGGTCGGGTGGATACTTGGGATTTGATTGTATCCCGAGTATGCGTCCATAAATGAGAAGTATTTATATCCGGAGGAGGCATCTACCAGAGTGTCAATACTTGGGAGTGGATAAGGATCTTTTAGGCAGGCTTTGTTGAGATCAGTGTAGTCGGTGCACATTCGCCTCTTCCCGTCTGATTTTTTCACCAAGACGACGTTGGCCAGCCATAGTGGGTATTTGACTTCTCTTATTAACCCTGCCTCCAGTAGAGCTTGTATCTGCTCTTCCACAGCTTGGGAGCATTCTGGTCCGAGCTTTCTATGCCTCTGTTGTACTGGCCGAGATCCTGGATAGACTGCTAGCTTGTGGCACATTAACTTGGGATCTATGCCTAGCATGTCTGCGGCCTTCCACGCAAAGAGGTCGACGTTATCTCGTAAGAACTGTATGAGTAATTCTTTTATGTCTCCTTTTAGGATTGTACCGATATTGGTCGTTTGGTCCGTGGTGTCCCCGATCTGGACTTTCTCTATTTCACCTTCAGGTTGTGGCGGAGTTCTTCCCGCCTCTGAACTCCACCGAGTTTGATTGTGTGGAATTCTTCTCCTCTGCCTCTGAGGTTTAGACTTTCATGGTAACAGCGGCGTGCCGTCTTCTGGTCTGCCTTTATTGTAGCTATCCCTTCTGCAGTTGGGAATTTCATGCATAGATGTGGAGTCCAGACTATTGCACTGAGCTGATTCAATGTTGTCCGACCTATTAAGGTATTGTAGGCTGAACTTACGTCGACCACGATGTAATCTATCTTGAGTATTCTTGACTGGTTTCTTTTTTCGAAGGTTGTGTGCAGCGAGATGTATCCAAGTGGTTGAACCGGGGTGTCTCCTAGTCCGAACAGGCTATTCGGATATGCTCTAAGTTCTTTTTCTTCCAAGCCGAGCTTGTCAAAGGCAGTTTTGAACAAGATGTCGGCGGAGCTCCCTTGGTCTATCAGTGTGCGGTGGAGATTTGCGTTTTCCAGTATAACAGTGATGACCATAGGATCATCGTGTCCTGAGATGATACCGGATGCGTCTTCTTTGGTGAAAGTAATCGTGGGGATGTCGGGTGCTTCCTCCTTCCCTTCAACATGATATATTTCTTTAAGATGTCTTTTGCGAGATGATTTGGAGATTCCTTCCCCACAAATCCGCCGTGTATCATGTGGACGTGTCTTTCTGGTGTACAAGATGATCGCTCGGTTTGTCCGACATCTTCTTCTCTTCTTCTTTTTCTTTGCTCATCGTCCTGGGTGGCAGATACCGATCTAGCTTCCCATCTCTTACTAGCTTTTCTATGACATTTTTTAAGTCAAAACATTCATTGGTGGAATGCCCACGGATTCGATGATATTCACAATATTCGGCCCGATTTTCTCCTCCTTTTTTGCCTTTGAGTGGTCGAGCTGGAGGTATTTTTTCAGTGTGGCAAACCTCTTTGTAGACATCCACAAGAGACGCCCGAAGAGGGGGTGTAATTGTGGTATTTTTTATTTTTTCTCCATGTTGATCTTCCTTCTTTTTGGACTCTTTGTCCTTATCCCGGGAGGTGAATCCGGATTTTGAGGTCTCTCCTAGTCGAGAATTTTTCTCCATGTTGATGTACTTCTCTGCTCGTTCTTGCATTTCGTTCAGAGATGTGGGGTATTTTTCGATATAGATTGGCTAAAAGGTCCCTCTCGCAAGCCATTGATGAGGCCCATAATGGCAACCTCTGTTGGTAGGCTCTGTATGTCCAGGCACGTTTTGTTGAATCTTTCCATGTAGTTGCGAAGACTTTTCTGTTCTCCTTGCTTGATTCCTAATAGACTTGGGGCATGCTTAGCCTTGTCTTTTTAGATGAAGAATCTGGCCAAAAACTTCTTGGCCAAGTTCTCGAAACTCGAGATGGACCTAGGAGGTAGATTGTCGAACCATCTAATTGCCGTCTTTGTTAAAGTAGTCAGAAAGGCTTTACAACGAACTGTATCTGAGGCGTCGGTGAGGTACATTCTACTTCTGAAATTGCTGAGATGATGGCCGGGATCTGTAGTGCCGTTGTACAAAGTTATGTTTTAAAGTCCTTTGGGATCTTGGTCTTCATGATCTCCTTGGTGAATAGATCTTGTTCCTTGTGGGAGCTATCCTCATGAGGGGATCGGTTGGCTTTGGTCTTGAGATCAGCTTCGAGTTTTAGGAGTTTGTCCTCCACTTTCCAGCGTCACCTTATTTCCTTTTGTAGGTCTTTCTCAGCCTCTCATTGACGTATGGCTTCTTCTTTAAGTTTTTTCAAACGGTCTTGAAGCGCCTCCATGGCTTCCGCGTTTGGAGAATTTTTTTGTTGTTAAGTTGAGAAGTATCCTTTGGTGTAGTGTCCACGTTTTTGTGCGGCGTTCTATCCTCTAGATCTAAATTGTGGTCGTTGTCATGGTCATCCGCCATGACGATTGGATGACTTCTAGGTTCCCCGGCAACGGCGCCAATGTTCCGAGGGTTACCTGAAACTGTAGGCCGATCTCGGACGAGATCTTCTGTACTGGTCGAAGCTGTTGTGTCCGACTTGTTGGACTTGGTGATGGTGCTGATCCTTCATCATCGGAGGGTGGTGGTACCTGCAAGGGACTCCGATGCTTAAGTTAGCAAGGGTATTAAGCAGGTTTTCAGTAGAATCAGAGTATGAGTTATATCTGGGTGCTCTAGTGTATTTATAATGGCGTAGAGTGACCTTCTTAGATAAGATAAGTTAGTTATCTTATCTTATCTTCAAGTGAGGTCATCTTATCTTCAAGGGAACCGCCCTTCTCTCTGTAGGCTTGGGCTGCCTTAGGATTTGGGGCGTGATCCTCCATTTGGGCCATTTTTGGGCTTTCCTGGTGATTTGACTGAGCTCTTTGAGAAGAGGTCGGATTGTCTTGACCTGAAGAGGTTGGTCGACTTGTCAGTAGAACATCCCGGGTCGCATAGCTTGACCCAGGGTATGAACAGTACTCATGGTGAACAATTGTATAGTACTAAATGAACGAAACATAATCCATTATATAAAATCAAATTCAAAATACCTCTATCTACAATTTAGAGATTATCAATTCAATTCAATTTAATTCAGATTCAAAATACCTGCGTC
This sequence comes from Arachis duranensis, assembly GCF_000817695.3. Lineage (NCBI taxonomy): Eukaryota > Viridiplantae > Streptophyta > Magnoliopsida > Fabales > Fabaceae > Arachis > Arachis duranensis. Next base: position 23,500,726 of record NC_029780.3, on the reverse strand, counting down.
CATTTAATTCAATTCAATTCAATTCAACAATTGTATTCCATTCAATTCGATTGAAAAAGTAATCTATTAGCAAAATATTGGTGTTATTGGTGATGACGATAACGAAAGAAGAGAAGAAGAAATAGAGGAGGAGGAGGAGGTATACATGAATTACTTATGCTGATCAAAATTAAAAAAATCTAATATAATCTCATATATTAATTAATATTTAAATTTAATTTTTATATTGATATCTATTATAATATTTTAAATTTTAAAAATTATTTTACCAAACATATTTATCATTGTTTATACTATTAAAAATTATTTTTAATTTAATTTACTAAATACAGATACTATAATTTTTAAAAAATAAAAATTTTACCAAACTAATTTTTTTTTGTTTCTTATATAAAACACAAACACTAAAACATGTTAATCTAAGCTAGAACATTTTATTAACCAAAATGCTATTTCGCCAATCGAAGATGGCTTTGACAACTACTAACTACGTATTTGTAACCATATATATTAGCTAAAAAGACAATTTATCCCTTCTATTTATTTTCAAAGAGACAAATATTTTAGAGATTTTACTTTGCTTCATTCTTCTTTTTCTCTTTCTGATTCTACTTCATAATCCCCTTAAACCATTCTCAATATCTTTGAAAATCACTCTTACAATTTCTTAGCCATTTCAGCAACAAAAGAGTGGTGCAACGAGAACAATCAGAATGCTGTACTAGTTTGTTGTGAATGTAAATTTAAGCAGAAAGCATACGGTCCCGATAAAAAATCACATGGGCCATATCTTATGAATTAGTACAGATTTAAAAATTGATAAGTTACTATGTACAGGAAAAAGAAGGAAAGAATGTGTGTTGGGAAGCTGCGATGGAAAGAGAGAGAAATGAAATGCTGTGATGGGGAGAGAGGGAAAAGGGGTTGCGTTGGGTAGGGGAAGGACTGTAATGGAGAGGGAGATGGAGGAGGAGCCTGCATTAGTAAGGGAGGAATTAGATTTGGGGTGTAGTTTGCCAGGTCACCAAAATACGGTGGCCATATTAGTATTGTATTTGTTGGAAATTTATTCCGGCGAATTTGGAGACACGTTTGTCAAATTTTAGAATATCTTAAAGATCATTTTGTCAGTAACAAAAATCAAATAACAATGAGTTTTTTTTTTATCATACATATTATTCAATTATCAATTATTAAAGTTATTTTTGGTCGGTAAAATAACAAAATTTATATATTAACGTATATATAAATGACCAATCCGAATAAGTTATCATAGATATTTTTTTGTAACTTATGATAGCTTAATAGAATTGGTAATTTCATTTCAAAATTAATAATAATAATAAAATTGTTTTGTCTCCACTTTTTTTAATAATGCTATCACATCTTTTATTAGTTAATTTTTTTTATCTTTTAAATTTTAAATTTTATTTTAGAGGATAAAGTATATCACTATTATTTATTTATAAAAAAAATATATAAAAAATATTCAATAATAAAATAATTTATTTTATTCTCTAAAATAAAAATCTCAAATTTAAAAAATCTAAATTCTTACATCAATATATG
>NC_029780.3:23498335-23499135 GCF_000817695.3 Arachis duranensis | reverse complement strand
ATATATGTCGCTTATGTTTGAACAGCAGTGCAAATTATAAAATCTTCATTTTTTCTTAGGGCTTGGGGGAATGACAGCTTATGTGGGATTTTTTGAATTATGCAAACCCAAAAGGGGAGAAAAGGTTTTTGTGTCAGCAGCTTGTGGAAGTATTGGAAGTTTGGTTGGGCAATATGCAAAGCTTTTTGGTTGCTATGTTGTTGGTTGTGTTGGAAGTCAAAACAAGGTCAACACTTGTTAACACTTTGGTATCTAACTTGCATTGGGTATATCATTAAGAAAGCCTAACTCTTGTGTAATTTTATGTAGGTGGCATTTCTTAAAGATAAGCTAGGATTTGATGACGCATTCAATTACAAAGAAGAAATAGATCAAAGCTCTACTCTTAGAAGGTATGAAATGTACTTAGTTTAATTGAAGTATTAAGCGTTCGAAAATGTTTAGTAATTAAAATAAATTAATAAAAAATAATTAAAATTTATCTTATTTAGTATTTATTTATTATTGTAATAATTAATAAATATTAAATAAGATAAATTTTAAGTATTTTTTTTGTTTTTCTATCATTATCAGAAGACGTGATGCTTCTTTATTTACTATAGAATATTTTAAAAATTGTTTAAAACTGTCACAAAATCAAAAAATAACTACGGCAAAATTCCGACTATGGTGTGATGATTCAATTAGCTTTAAAAACTTATATTTTATCCCATTTCACTAATTAAGGGTTTCTGAGATCTTTAATTAAAATATAATATTAGTTATTTATAATTTTTCACCAATTTTTAATATTAATTTAA
>NC_029780.3:23488021-23498317 GCF_000817695.3 Arachis duranensis | reverse complement strand
TTACACTAAACACACACTCTTATTCAAATAAAAATAGAGCTCAGATTTTTGGTAAATTAATGTTTGACTTATCAATTTAAAAAATATTGTAGACAACAAAAAAATGAGATAAAATGTCAAAAATATAAAGTAATTAGAAGTTTTAATTTATAATTTTTAATTATTCTCCTAATTTTTAAATAAAAAAGTTTTGTATTATTTTATGTTTTAAAAAAATAACACATAAATTTAAATTCTTTTTTTAGTAAAGAATGTATCGTAAGTAGTTTTGCTCTTATTTTATTCTAGGTATTTTCCTGAGGGAATTGACATATATTTCGACAATGTTGGAGGCAAGATGCTGGAAGCAGTGATTGGTAATATGAACACATTTGGTAGAGTGGCTGTTTGTGGAGCAACATCGGAGTATATTGATATAAGAAAGAGAGCATCACTAGATTTAGTTAATGTTATATATAAGAGAATCACCATACAAGGGTTTTTAACTCCTGACCTCATGATTCACCATTTTCAAAATTTTATGATAAAAACATCAAATTATCTTCGAACTGGCGAATTACAAGTGACTGAAGACATCTCATTGGGTATAAAAAGCATCCCTTCTGCTTTTGTAGGCCTCTTCAATGGAAGCAATATTGGAAAGAAAATTGTTAAGTTAGTAGAAGAGGAAGAATGAAGGGATTATAGAAAACAGAGTATGAAATATATAGTAGAAGGTTTAAATATCAAACTTTTTAGTTTATGTATGTATGTAGTGTATGGTGAACTTTATATTAACAATAAGAATAAAAATAACGTTGTTGCTATTATGTTCAAGCTTGCTAAAATAAAGAATTGATATGATGTCGTTATCCAATAAAATTAGTTTTCGTTCACATTTTTTTTACATAAATTGAAAAAGTTAATTACAATAAACGCATCAATAAATTTAAGACAACTACTTAAATAAAGATGGCAAAAACATCTTTTTATGAAGATGTTTTATTAAAGAATGTGACTTATTTATTTAGACATATTTTAAATAAAAACAACATTTTTAGAACATATCAAAATTCAATCATATAATTTTTAACTAGTATTTAATTAATATAAATATTAAATTATTTTTAATAAATAAATTCTACAAATTTTAATAAATATGTGTATAAATTGTATTAATTTATGTGCAAACTTTAATAACTATAGATATAAATTATATGTTTTTTTATATATATTTTTATAAATATAAATATAAATATAAATTATTACTGATTAAATACTAATTTAAAATAATAATATTTGTATGTAGCATTGTTGTTTTGTCTCCACCTCTCCAACTATGCTAACACATCTTTTACTAGTTAATCTCTCTTTTTGCTCTGCATCAATATATGCCGCTTATGTTTGGAAATCAGTGCAAATTATAAAATCTTGAATTTTCTTGGGGCTTGGGAATGACAGTTTATGTGGAATTTTTTGAATTGTGCAAACCCAAAAGGGGAAGAAAAGGTTTTTGTGTCAGTAGCTTGTGGAAGTATTGGAAGTTTGGTTTGGCAATATGCCAAGCTTTTTGATTGCTATGCTGTTGGTTGTGTTGGAAGTCAAAACAAGGTCAACACTTATTAATACTTTGGTATCCAACTTGCATTGAGTACGTATATCGTTAACAAAGCGTAACCCTTGTGTAATTTTATGTAGGTGGCATTTTTTAAAGATAAGTTACGATTCGATGATGCATTCAATTACAAAGAAGAAACAGATCTAAGTTCTACTCTTAGAAGGTATGAAATGTACTTAGTTTAATCGAAGTATTAAGCCGTGATGCTTCTTTATTTACTATAGGATAATTTACAGGTGGTTTAAAACTGTCACAAAATCAAAATATAATCGCTACAAAGTTCCGGCTGTAGTGTAGTGATTTCATTAGCTTTAAAAAACTTATATTTCACCCACATTTTACTAATTCAGGGTTTCTTATATCTTTGATTAAAATAAAATATTAGTTGATTATAATTATTCACTAATTTTTAATATTAATTTAATTTTACATCTTATTTATTTAAAATACGAATGATTAATATTTTTAATTAAAATACTAATTTCTTATTCATAAAATAATTTTAAATATTTTTTTATGAGCTTAATTCTGATATATATAACAGTAGTACATATATAAATCAATATGAGCTGTCAAATAATATAAAAGGTAAAGCATTAAATTGGTCTCTTACGTTTGGGCGTAATCTTATTTTGGTCTTTAAGGTTTAAAGTATTCTATTTGAATCCAAAAAAGTTTCATTTAGCTTCAATGTAGTCCCACAATGAGGTCAAAGTTAAATAATTAACGGAATGTTCTACATAACAGCAGTGCAAGAACAAGATCGATAATATGAAGATCAAGTACAAGTTCTAGAGGTACAAAATCAACCGTGGATGCATCAATATATTTATTTATCATTCTCTTTAATTCTATAAAAAAATATTTCATTTAAATGGTAAGAAAAATAATAAATAAATGTATTAATGCATCCACGGTTGATTTTGTGCTTGAGGAGCTTGTACTTGTTCTCTAAATTATCGATCTTGTTCTTATACTATTGTTATGTAAGACACTCCATTAATTATTAAACTTTGACCTCACGGTGGGACTACATTGAAGTTAAATGAAACTTTTTTGAAATCAAAACGGACACTTTAAAGCTTAAAGATCAAAACAGAAATACGCCCAAACGTAGAGGGACCAATTTAGTACTTTACCCTAATATAAATTCAAGAAATTGCAAATTTGGTCAAAATTATTTATAAATTAATATTTATTTTACGTTTTTATTATCAATATATATAGCGTATAAATGTTAAATTACACCAAATACACTCCTAATCAAATGGGATGTGTAACACCCTAATATTCAAATTCTTATGCTCGAGTCATAAGTCAATGATAATAAGGTGGTGCGACTCTCAAGGGGATTTTTAATACATAATTATAAGTAAAAGTGAAAGGAGTATTAATCGAGAAGCCTGAAAAGAGTAAAAATACAATTGTGAAGTTGTATCACTCACGCATCAACAACTAAAAGATAAAGCATGATGTCAAAAGCAATATACAAATAAAGGCATTAAGAAGAATAAGAGAAGGACAGTATATAGACATATAACATAAGTAAATAGCCACTAGCCGCGACCCGCAAAGTTTAGGCTGGCTAGGGTGTAATATAATAATAGTTGATAATAGTATGTCCTAATCTCTCTCAAAAGAAAGATAAAAACCTCTATAGGCAAGTTCAAAAGAGTTCAATACATAATGTAGGCTTTTCAAAATAAAGGTGGAGAGATTCTAAGCGAAATATAAAGATCTTTGCCGTCTCTCAGATGAACCACAGCTCACTTTTGAGCACCTGGACCTGTATCTGAAAAACAAGAGATATATATGAAATGAGAACCCCCAACCCATGGCTTCCCAGTACAGTAAAAGTGCCAAATAAATACAATGCATTATAATAAAAACTCACTAAACATCCTAAACTTCCTTTCACCAAATATTCATCCTATGTTCTCGCTAATCCATGAATAGGCAACTGTCATAAGGGAATGCTAAATCTGATTCATGATCCTCATGCTTCCCAACTTTCTAATTCTTCGACAATTCATAATCAGAATCATAAACGAAACCATCCCAGCTATTCTGTCTCACCAATTCTATATCATTACCTCATATCCTCACCTGGAGCAAGTGAAATCACTTCACTACGTCTACCCAGGGAGCTCAAATGATCTCATTCTCTACCTGGAGCAAGTGAAATCACTTTACTGCGTCTACCTAGGGAGCTCAATTACCTCATTTAATAATCGTCATCATTATTCAATCACATCATCAACTCATCTTATCAAGAACAGCCCTCAGCGTCAACCGACACCAGCATGAGGGACCTCTCAGTTGTATAAATACAAGTAATACAGGCAAGTAATACACAATGAGGTACAAGTAGCACATAATCAAGTAACATAGCATATATGATATAGTAATCCCAAACAAATAAGCAAACCCAAATAATTCAAACATATGAAAATGATGTATTACTGCCCTATGGCTGATGATATCATCTGTTGGTTATCAAGCCAACCCGACGTGTCCGGTAGCCAACCCGGGCACAGTCTCTCTGTTGCGCATTAATATCATTAGAGGAAATATGTGCCCCATCACCATTAGAAGGTATATGTGTCCTGTCACCATTAGAGGGTATATGTTCCGTGTCACCATTACAACCAGAGAGAAAACACAAGCATACTCACATTCAACATTTTTCATCATTATTCATTTACCACATTCATTCATAATCACTCTTCATTATTACCAATTCTCAAACAATGTCCCGGAGCAAGCGGGACGAACCACAACCCTTGCTACTACCCAAGTATCATAGGCATACATTCATTCAAAACTCCATAATTAAACTCATTTATCATAATTCTCCTTTTCCATTTCATACCCAGAGCAAGTGGACAATGCCACTGCCTACTACCCGGGGTCACACGTCACATTCATTTTCAAACTATCATTTCTGCACTTCCTCAATCACAATTCACTACTCCAAGTCTTTCTTCATCAACAAGTTATCACATTTCCTAGCTTCTTCTCATTACTAGGCATACTATAAAAATTTAGGACTTAAAGGATGAAAATGGAGGCTTAGAAGTCTGAAATTCGGTTTTAAAAACTCAAGAATCAATTTTTGCTGAAAACGAGGTCACGCGTGCGCGTCGCCCACGCGCACGCATGGGAAGCGGAAAAAAGTGGGTGACGCGTAAACGTCGCCCATGCACACACATGGAAAGTAGAGAGGCAGGGTGACGTGTGCACGTCAGCCACACGTATGCATGGATGCGTTTTGTGCTCCTCACACAAAGCCAGCACGCTACCATCGCAACTCTCTGGAATTTATACCACGCACCTGAATCAATACAGCGACGCATACGCATCGGCCAAGCGCACGCATGAGAAGATAAAAATCGTGAGTGACGCGTGCGCGTTGGCCATGCATGCGCATCGAAGTACGTTTTACCAAAAATTTTACTAAGTTTAAAAAGCTGTAGGATAACATTTCCAAACCCCAAACTTCCGACGGGCATAACTTTTTCGTTTCAAATCATTTTCCACCCGTTCTTTGAACAGCATAAACATCTCGGATCCAATTTTATTTCTAAATAAGTTTGATACAAATCGGGGATCTGGAGACCAACTTATGCTCTGTCAAAGTAGACCGAAATCACAACTTTCATAAAAACCAACAAAAACTAAATTTTCATCACAAACCAATTTCAAACCTTTTTAAAACTTACCAAAATCAACCTCAAGCCTCCTCAACTCATATTTTTAACATTCTCATTAAATTCACAATCCACCAATCCACCATTTTGACCAATCTCAATCAAATAACTCAATTGCAAACAAAATACCATATCATATACTTCATTCCACATCTCAAGCTCCAACAATACCAATTTCATCAACCCCCAATACATATAAATCCATATCATCATATACATCTCACATGCGTTATCAACAAAGACATCAATTCTTCCTTCAAAACTAATAATCACATAATCCATACAATCCATTGTAGCCAAATAACAATCACAATTCCATTCAATCTCATATGACATCACACAATAGACACATCACTTACCTTCCTTACCTCTTTCTGGCCTTCGGCCCAAGATTCACGGCCTCCGACCCAAATTCACAATTTAAATGCATATTCCATAAACCAATATTCATTATCCAATTCATCAATTTCTCTACACACCAAACATACAAATTCACACAATTATCAACCCAATTATTAATTTACGTTACATATCAACTATACATATTAGTACCAACTATTTACACAATTCAAACTTAATCTTAGGGGCATCTAGCCTAGGAATTCTCATCACACCACACGGTACTCCTTAATGACGGTGGTTCACACCCAAAGTTGAATTCTCTTCTCCAAGGCCCACAAGCTTAAACTTCCACACCAAAGTTCCACAAGCCAATTGAATCTTTCTATTGTGTACCAAAATCACCAAATACACTAACATAACCAATTTCACATATATACATTAACCTAGGATTCATGAAAATAATAAATCACAAGGGTTGAAAGGTTTCTTACCTTAACCCACTGTACTTTATGATGAATATTACCAATGACTCATATTAGAGCACTCCTAAATAACAAAGATCACAAGAATTCCTCAAAACCCAAACTAAATTCAAATTTAAAAAGAAAAACAAAAATTGGGTAGAGGACAGTAAAATACCCACCATAAAATTTAGATAGAATTGTAGAGGATGAGAAGAGTGACGTGTAATCACAAACGGCTCGTCAATCAGAGTTCCAGATCAAAAGTTATTGTGATTTGAAGTTTGATGGAGTTAGGATTTTCTCTTTTCTTTCTCTCTTCTCCGTAGCTGTGCCCCACACCCCTTCTTTTAGGATTTGAAATGCTCACAACTAATATTTATATATGTTGGATCTTGGGTCCACTTGGTCCTGGTTTACTTGTTATAGTCCGTTGGCCCAACTTTGGGCCAAAACTTTTAAGATTAGAGTTTTAAATCGTATTTTAAATATTTCTAACTTCCCAAAATTATAATTTCTCATTTCTTAACCTTATTCACTTATAATTAATTTATTCAGCTGCAGTACCGAATAGATCTCAGCCGGTATTACCGATCAAATTTTCAGTGCGCATTTTTACGTAGAAAACTATGTTTCCGACTTAGAAAAATTCACTGAGTCCAAATATCATATTTAAATTATCAAATTTTGATTGCTAAATTTTCTAACCATATTTGCTCCTATTTAATTTATTATTTAATTAATTACGATTTGACCGGTTTTACAAGATAAAATGTCAAAAATATAAAAATAATTAAAAGTTTTAACTACTTATAATTTTTTAAATATCTTTTTAATTTCTAAATAAAAAATTTTTTGTATTATTTTATGATTAAAAAAATAACATAAATTTAAATTCTTTTTTCAATAAAAAATGTATCATAAGTAGTTTTGTTCTTATTTCATTCTAGGTATTTTTCTGAGGGAATTGACATATATTTTGACAATACTAGGGGTAAAATGTTAGAAGCAGTGATTGATAATATGAACACATTTGGTAGAGTGGCTGTTTGTGGAGCAATATCGGAGTATACTGATATAAGAAAGAGAGCATCACTAGATTTGGTGAATGTTATATACAAGAAAATTACCATACAAGGATTTTTAACTCCTGACTTCATGATTCGCTATTTTTAAAATTTTATGATAAAAACATTAAATCATCTTCGAACTAACAAATTACAAGTGATTGAAGACATTAAAATGGGTATGAAAAGCGTCACTTCTGCTTTTTAAGGCCTCTCCAATGAAAGTAATATTGGAAAGAAAATTGTTATGTTAGAAGAAGAGGAAGAAGGAAAAGATTATAGAAAAAAAAGTATGACATATAGAGCATAAAGTTTAAATGTCAGACTTTTCACGTTTATGTATGTAGTGTATGGTGAACTTTATATTAACAATAAGAATAAGAATAGCACCATCATTTTTATATTTAAGTTTGCTAAAATAAAGGATTTATAGGGTGTCATTATCCAAAAATTAGTCTTCGTTCACTTTTTTTTACATAAATTAAAAAAGTTAATTGCAATAAACACATTGATAAAAATGAGTGGGGAAAGCAGGGGAGAGAGGGGAGGGGAAGACGGCTCTAGGATTTTCGAAGATGCTGGTTTAGCTGATGGTAGAGGTGAGGGAGCAGGGTCCATGACGATAGTGGAGTAAGGGTGGATGGCTATGATTTGGGTTTGGCGAAAGGGACATAAAAAGGGAAGAATGTCATGGAGGCTCGGCAGGGTCTGGTAATGAATGGATTTTTGTGTGGTCTAGAATTCACAAATAAGTTATCGTTGCAAGTATAGCTTCTAAACCCACTAAAATCCTTTCATACAAAAGTTTGGTTGTCACAAGTAACAAACTCCTAGTAAAATTGATAACCGAAGTATTTAAACCTCGGGCTATCTCTCAAGGAATTGCAGGGAAGTATGCTTATAATTGGTTATGGAAAAGTGTGTTCTGGGGTTTTTAAATGTTGAACAAGAAAAGTAAATCGCAAGAGCAAAGCTAATAGCTAATAAAACTCTTGGCAAGGTGTGAGAATTATAAGTCATATCCTAGTTATCCTTATCAATTGTGATGAGAATTGTTTATTGCTCCCACTTAGTCAACCTCCAACTGTGAAGGTAAGTCAAGTGGATAAATCAATATTGAATCCTCAAGTCCTACTCAACTCCCAAGGAAAGACTAGAGTTAGCGGAATTTAAGTCAATTGGCAACTTTCAATTAACAATCAACAAAGGAGTTTGATAACTCAAGAGTCTCCAATTACTCGACCAAAGCCAAGAATATAAAAATCTAACTTAAAACCCTCCCAAGCATTTTATCAAAAACTTGGAAGGCACCACATAAAAACGTAGAAAATCAATAAGAGATAATAAAATCCAAACAACCAATTGAAAGCATCAATAACATAAATTGAAGAAAACAATCATAAATCTGAAATACCTCAAATTGCATAAAATAGAAAATCAAATCTAACATGGAGTTCATAAACCAATTTGGGGAAATAAACGAATCAACAAGAGAAATAAGTAAACCAAAGTACTAGAACAATTAAAGTAGAAGAAACCTAAATTGAAGCAAGGTAGAATTCTGAAATTAAGAAAAGCTAAACCTAAATCCTAAAACCTAGAGAGAGGAGAGAGCTCTCCTCTCTCTCTAGAAAACTACATCTGAAACCTAAATTGTGAATAATGAGAAGTGATGTATGAATGAATCATGATTCCCCCACTCTGCAGCTTCTATTTTGTGTTTTCGGGCTTGGAACTGGGCTAAAATGGAGCCCAGAAATTGCCGCCAGCATTTTTTGCACGTGGCGCATGTCACGTGTACGCGTCAGTCACGCGTACGCGTCAGGTACGCGCACGCGTCACTATGCAAATCTCTAAATCACGCGCACGCGTCAGGTATGCGCACACGTCACTCCTCGTTGGTTATCTCCTTTAATTCTTGTGCTCCTTCCATTTGTGCAAGCTTCCTCTCCATCCTCTAAGCCATTCCTACCCTATATTGCCTAAAAATACTTAATGCACGGATCACAACATCGAATGGTATAAAGGGGGATTAAAAATACACAATTTAAAGGCTTAGGAAGCAAGTTTTCAATCATTGAACAAAATTGGGAAGGAATTGTAAAATCATGCAAATTGTATAAATAAGTGTGAGAATAGTGGATAAAATCCACTCAATTAAGCACAAGATGTACTACGAAATAGTGGTGCATTAAATCTCCCCACACTTAAACATTAGCATGTTCTCATGCTAAGCTCAAGAGAACTAAAAGAGTGAAGGCAAAATGATAGGATGTATGCAATGCAACCTATCTATATGAATGCAACTACATGCAAAAAAATGATTCTACCTACTTGGTGAAAAGTAAATAAACCTTTCAAGAACAAATATGAACTGGATTTCACTAATTCAAATCATAAAAATGAAGTACAAATAGACTTGCAGAAGAAAATAGCTCATGAAAGCCGTGAACAAAGAATCGAGCATCGAACCCTTACTGGAAGTATATACACTCTAATCGCTCAAGTGTCTAAGGTTTGATTCTCTCAATTCTCTACTAACCTTGCTTTCTAAGACTTGGTCTTTGATGAGCGGATATTTTGTACGCTTTTTGAGGGTAATTTCATGTAGATTTTAGCATGTTTCAGTTAGTTTTTAGTAAAATAATATTATTTTTAGGCAAAAATCATATTTCTGGACTTTACTATGAGTTTGTGTGTTTTTCTGTGATTTCAGGTATTTTCTGCTGAAATTGAGGGAGCTGAGCAAAAATCTGACTTAGGCTGAAAAAGGACTGCTGATGCTGTTGGATCTTGACCTCCCTGCACTCGAAATAGATTTTCTGGAGCTACAGGAGTCCAATTGGCGCGCTCTCAACGGCGTTGGAAAGTAGACATCCAAGCTCTGCAGCGTCTCGATGATTTAATACAATTCCTTTGTTTTCCATTCAAACACGCTTGTTCTTATCTAAGATGTTTATTCGCGCTTAACTGTGGAGAAGGTGATGATCCGTGACACTCATCACCTTCCGCAATCCATGAACGTGTGCCTGACAACCACCTCCGTTCTACATCAGACTGAATGAATATCTCTTAGATTCCCCAACAGAATCTTCGTGGTATAAGCTAGATAGATGGCG
>NC_029780.3:23483592-23484125 GCF_000817695.3 Arachis duranensis | reverse complement strand
ACCAGAAAGGATCATTTTCCTTTACCATTCATAGACCAGATGCTAGAAAGACTAGCAGGTCATGACTATTATTGCTTTTTGGATGGCTATTCAGGTTATAACCAAATTGTAGTGGATCCTCAGGATCAAGAGAAAACAGCATTCACATGTCCATTTGGAGTATTTGCCTATAGAAGGATGCCATTTGGTCTGTGCAATGCACCTGCAACCTTTTAGATATGCATGCTCTCTATCTTCTCTGATGTGGTGGAAAAATTTTTGGAATTCTTTATGGATGACTTTTCAGTATTTGGAGACTCATTCAGCTCCTGTCTTGATCGTCTAGCACTTGTTCTGAAAAGATGCCAAGAGACTAATCTGGTTTTAAACTGGGAAAAATGTCACTTTATGGTGACTGAAGGAATTGTCCTTGGGCATAAGATTTCGAACAAGGGGATAGAGGTGGACCAAGCTAAGGTAGAAGTAACTGAAAAATTACCACCACCTACTAATGTTAAGGCAATCAGAAGCTTTCTGGGGCATGCAGGATTCTA
>NC_029780.3:23482681-23483195 GCF_000817695.3 Arachis duranensis | reverse complement strand
CCCTCTCACTGAGATCTCTGAAACCTTTCCGGATGAGCAACTTTTTGCCATCCAGGAAGTGCCATGGTTTGCAGACATTGCAAACTACAAGGCAGTGAGATTTATACCCAAAGAGTACAGTAGGGTGCAATCAATGAAATTAATCACAGATGCAAAGTACTATCTTTGGGATGAACCATATCTCTTCAAGAGATGTGCAGACGGAGTAATCCGTAGATGTGTGCCTAAAGAAGAAGCACAGAAGATCCTTTGGCACTGCCATGGATCACAGTATGGAGGACATTTTGGAAGTGAGTGAACAGCCACAAGAGTCCTCCAAAGTGGCTTCTACTGGCCTACTCTCTATAAAGATTTCCGAGCATTTGTGCTTAATTGTGACAGTTGCCAAAGATCAGGCAACCTACCTCACAGTTATGCCATGCCTCAACAAGAAATTTTGGAGATTGAGTTGTTTGATGTATGGGGCATTGACTTCATGGGACCTTTCCCACCATCATACTCAAACACTTATATT
>NC_029780.3:23481418-23482034 GCF_000817695.3 Arachis duranensis | reverse complement strand
TGGCATGATAAGAAATTGTCATCCAGAGTCTTTGAGCCAGGACAGAAAGTTCTGCTATTTAATTCAAGGCTCAAATTATTCCCTGGGAAATTAAAATCCCGGTGGAGAGGTCCATATGTAATCACAAATGTATCACCATATGGATACATAGAACTTCAGGATAGTGACTCTAACAAAAAGTTCGTTGTTAATGGACAAAGAGTTAAACACTATCTTGAAGATAATTTCGAGCAAGAATGCTCAAGACTGAGACTTCATTGAAGATCAGTGACAGTCCAGCTAATGACATTAAAGAAGCGCTTGCTGGGAGGCAACCCAACCATTTACAAAGTTTATTTACTAATTAAATAAATTTTCTTTTCTTTACAGGTTTGAGTCCAAGTATCTTCAAAGGTGAAATAGCAATTGGTTGAAGTCACAGAGTTACAGGAAAATTTGGAAGCTCACTGGCGTGAAAAAGCCAGTAAGAAATACTTTGGGCGTTGAACGCCCAAAAGAAGCACCCACTGGGCGTTTAACACCAGTAAGGGTAGCCTTCTGGGCGTTAAACGCCAGAAAGGAGCATCTTCTGGGCGTTAAACGCCAGAAAGATGCACCTTCTGGGCGTTTAACGCCA
>NC_029780.3:23480226-23481225 GCF_000817695.3 Arachis duranensis | reverse complement strand
TTGGGCGTTTAACGCCAGGATGGTGGGAGGAGGTAAAACTCGTTTTTCTTTATAATTTTTCTAAATTTTTATGTTTCAATTTATGATTTCTTGCATAAACATGTTTCAAATTGTCATCCCTCAAATCAAATTAGTTTTCTAAAAATCCTAATTTCTAAAATCCCTTTTTCAAAAATATTAAATATATCTTAATCCATAAAGCCAAATGGCTTTCCAATTCAATCCATCATCTTTTCAAATTTGTTTCCAACACATCAATAATTTCTTTTAAAAATCTTTTTCAAAATTAAATTTCAAATCTATCTTTTAAATTATAATTCATATCTTTTTCTTTTTAAAGTTATATCTTTTTCTGATCATATCTTTTAAAATCATATCTTCTATCTTATCTCTTTCTTATTTTTCAAAAATCTCCCACCCCCCATCCCTATATATTGTATTCGGCGGCCTCCTCCTCCTCATCCTCCAACACTTGCTCTCTTTCTATCCCTCTTCTTTCTTCTCTTTTGCTTGCGGACAAGCAAAGCTCTAAGTTTGGTGTGTTTATCCGTGATCACAAAAACATACTCACTTAAAGATCATGGCTCCTAAAGGAAAGCAAACCGCCCCAAGAGGAAAGAAAGAAAGCAATCCAAAGCCACTTTGGAATCAAGGGAAGTTCTTAACAAAAGAACATTCAGACCATTACTACAAGATAATGAGTCACAGATCCGTGATCCCGGAAGTCAGATTTGATCTGAAAGAAGATGAATATCCGGAGATCCAAGAGCAAATTCGAAACAGGAATTGGGAAATTCTGGCCAATCCTGAAACGAAAGTGGGAAAGAACATGGTCCAGGAATTTTATGCTAATCTATGGCAGACAGAAAGGCAAAGAATCATTGGAGCTGCTCTCTTTGACCATAAGACTGTAGTCAGAGGAAAGATCATTCATACCAACTCTGACAGGATCAGGGAGATATTTAAGCTTCCTCAACTGAAAGATGACCCAGACTCCTT
>NC_029780.3:23460956-23479337 GCF_000817695.3 Arachis duranensis | reverse complement strand
CAATACTTTTTGTTCTCTGAATGAATGCTTGAACAGTGCATAATATGTACTTTGAATTTGATGAATATTGGCTCATGAAAGGATGAAGAACACGAAAAATATTATTGATGATCTGAAAAATCATGAAATTGATTCTTGAAGCAAGAAAAAGCATTCAAAAAAAAAAAGCCATGAGCACTAGCCAAGAGAAAAAAAAAAGGATCCAAGGCTTTGAGCATCAATGGATAGGAACGGCGAAGACTCATAAGTAGCTGTGTTCAAGAATCAACATGCTTAACTAGGAGAGTCAATAACACTATCCGAAAATCTGAGTTCCTAAGGATGCCAATCATTCTGAAAATTTAAAGATACAGGGAGATGCCAAAACTGTTCAGAGACAAAAAGCTACAAGCCCCGCTCATCTAATAAGAATTTGAGCTTCATTTAAAACTCAAGAATATTATTACTTCTTTATTTCTGTTAAAACCTATTTTATTTATCTAGTTGCTTGAGGACAAACAACAGTTTAAGTTTGGTGTTGTGATGAGCGGATATTTTATACGCTTTTTGGGGGTAATTTCATGTAGATTTTAGCATGTTTTAATTATTTTTTAATAGAATTTTATTAGTTTTCAAGCAAAAATCATATTTCTGAACTTTACTGAGTTTGTGTATTTTTCTGTGATTTCAAGTATTTTTTGGCTGAAATTGAGGGAGCTGAGCAAAAATCTGACTTAGGCTGAAAAAGGACTGCTGATGCTGTTGGATCCTGACCTCCCTGCACTCGAAATGGATTTTCTGGAGCTACAGGAGTCCAATTGGCGCGCTCTCAACGGCGTTGGAAAGTAGACATCCAGGGCTTTCCAGCAATATATAATAGTCCATACTTTGCGCAAGGATAGACGACATAACTTGGCGTTGAACGCCAAGTTCATGCTGCTGTCTGGAGTTAAACGCCAGAAAAACGTCATGATCCGGAGTTGAACGCCCAAAACATGTCATAACCTGGAGTTTGATGCCAAGAAAGGCCTCTACTCGTGGGAAGCTTTAGTCTCAGCCCCAGCACACACCAAGTGGGCCCCAGAAGTGGATTTCTGCACCAATTATCTTAGTTTATTCATTTTCTGTAAACCTAGGTTACTAGTTTACTATTTAAACAACTTTTACAGACATTAAAAATCTGAGTTAGGCTGAAAAAGGACTGCTGATGCTGTTGGATCTTGACCTCCCTGCACTCGAAATGGATTTTCTGGAGCTACAGGAGTCCCATTGGCACGCTCTCAACGGCGTTGGAAAGTAGACATCCAGGGTCTCGATGATTTAATACAATTCCTTTGTTTTCCATTCAAACACGCTTGTTCTTATCTAAGATGTTTATTCGCGCTTAACTGTGGAGAAGGTGATGATCCGTGACACTCATCACCTTCCTTAATCCATGAACGTGTGCCTGACAACCACCTCCGTTCTACATCAGACTGAATGAATATCTCTTAGATTCCCCAACAGAATCTTCGTGGTATAAGCTAGATAGATGGCGACATTCATGAGAATCCAGAAAGTCTAAACCTTGTCTGTGGTATTCCGAGTAGGATTCTGGGATTGAATGACTGTGACGTGCTTCAAACTCCTGAGGGCTGGGCGTTAGTGACAGACGCAAAAGAATCAATGGATTCTATTCCAACCTGATTGAGAACCGACAGATGATTAGCCGTGCTGTGACAGAGCATAGGAACGTTTTCACTGAGAGGATGGGAAGTAGCCACTGACAACGGTGACACCCTACATAGAGCTTGCCATGGAAGGGACCTTGCGTGTGGGAAGAGGACTTCAAGGAAGAGTAGAAATTCAAAGGACAAAGCATCTCCAAAACTCCAACATATTCTCATTCAATAAAGTAACAATTCCTTATTCCAAATACTTTGACTTCTTATCATTAAAATGATTTAATCCTATTGGCATCCTGACTAGGATTAATAAAATAAACATAGATTGCTTCAAACCAATAATCTCCGTGGGATCGACCCTTACTCACGTAAGGTATTAATTGGACGACCCAGTGCACTTGTTGGTTAGTTGTGCGAATCACAAATTCGTGCACCAGTCTTCTTCTACCAATCAACAGAAATTTAATGCACATATACACATATCAAGAGGTCTTTTAAGGGTTGTAATGGGGTTAGGGTCAAGGTAGGATTGTATTTGGTCAAGTGGACTAAAATTTGAATCCTTAATTAACCTAAATTTCCCACCTAACTTAAGACAATCCATGTAGTTACAATGCAGATCCTAACTACCCATTAACTATGTTTTCCACATATTCATGCATCCCAAATTTAAGTACAAATCATATGCATTGCTACCAACATTTACTTTGGGGCATTTTGTCCCCTTTTTATTATATTTTATTTTTTATTATTTTTTATTTTTCTTTTTATTTTTCTTTTCTTTTGTTTTTCTCAATGCATATGATTAAGGTATTGAATGCAAGAATATGTGCTTAACCATCTTTTTCACAAATTCACCAAAAATATACAATACCCAATTCTCAAACCAAATGTTTCCAAACCCAACTTTTCCACACTTAATTCATGAGCACTCTCACTAGTCTAAGATAACCAAGGATTCAAATTAAGGATATTATTGTTTTTTGCTTAGAGTTAATGATGTGATAAAATAAAGAACAAATAGGGTAAAATAGGCTCAAATTGGTTTGCAAAGGATAATGAAAGGGTAAGGCCATATGGGTATGTAAGGTGAGTGAAACAAGGCCTCAATCATATAAGTATATGCATACATTAAACCATGAAAATATAGAATCAAGCAAGATATAGATCACAATTTTTGAGAGAACAACACACACCAAGAATAAAATATTGGTTGATAAGATGCAACCGAACAAATAGGCTCAAAATCTCAATGGTTTTGTGTGTTCGAGCTTTAAAACCATGTTCCAAAATAAAATTTCTTCAAACAAGTTTAACAAAAATGTTAATTCAAATAAGTGAAATGCTATAAAAATTTTCTTGTAAAGAAAAATATTACTTCAACCAAGTAGTTGGTAAAATATGCACAAAATGTAAAAAAAAATATGCAATCAAACATGCAAATGGAACAATGAACTAACAAAGAAAATCCCACATTTGTGTTGAGAAAGAACTAACTAACCCGCAGAAGTCGGTATTGACCTCCCCACACTTAAAGATTACACCGTCCTTGGTGCATGTTGAGATGCGCAAGTGGGCGGGTTGCTCTAATTGATGCTTTTCTCCAAAGATTGTGCAACAGACTTGTTTATTGCTCCAGTTAGAAACTTTTCCTTTTTCCTCTTGGTGGCCATCCTGAAAGAAGAGAAAAAGGAAGGGAAAGAACCTACAAGCAAAGATATGAAAAGAAATAAAACATATGTGGGCTAGTGCCAAATAATAAGGTTCTCAACTACATAGTAGCTACAACATATAAGTGAGAAAAACAATAGAAGCACAGGGCATGTCAAGTAAATAGCAAACAAGTCAAGAAGCACCCAAAGTAATGCAAGAAATATGCAACAATTGAATAAGAAAAATTTTTCACACCAATTTAAAAATAACAAATATAGAAAAGAAAAAGAGAAGAAACAATAAAGTCAAAATACCATGAATGCGAGTATGCAAATGTAACAAATAGAAGAAAAGAAAGGGAATAAGGAGGAGAGGGAAGGAGGAGAAAGAAGTAGGATTGAGAGAGAAAGAATTGGGATTTGGGAGCAGGGAATAATTGAAATCTGGGTGGCGCGGTAGTGAAGTGAGGCAGTGTGTGCGACGCGCACGCGTACGACACGCGTACACGTGGGTCGCAGAAAGTTCAAGTAACGCGTAAGTGTCTGGGATGCATATGTGTGCTCTCAGTTTGTGCAAATCGCACGAAGGCAGCCCGGCACATGCACAACTCTCGGGTTGATGCACATGAGGGCTAGATAGATAGATAGATGACGCGTGCGCGTCAGGTATGCGCACGAGTGGATGGGGACAAAGTGAAAATGACGTGCACGCGTCAGAGACGCGTACGCGTGATGAAGGTTGTGCTTCTAGCATAATTCTAGCCCTAAGCCATCACAACTCTCTGGCCAAACACCTATTTATGCGGATTTCCAGGGTCACGCATACAGTGTCAGGGATGCTTACGCGTGGTCTGGCAAATGCGCAAGTGACTTTGACGCGTACGCGTGGTCTTGCTTGTGCACAACACACGCTTCCAGCACCACTCCGGCCCAACTCTTGGGTCAATTCCTTGGTGGTGCAAACTCACACATGACGCGCACGCGTCAGGGATGCTTGCGCGTCGAACACCCTTTTTTTGAAGCGGAATGCAGAATGCAGAATGCAGAATGCAGATGATTACGCAAAACTTATGAATGAATACTGATAAAAACAAAATGAAATAAAGCTAAGAATAAAAAAGAACGATCATACCATGGTGGGTTGTCTCCCACCTAGTACTTTTAGTTATTGTCCTTAAGTTGGACATTTGGTGAGCTCCTTGTCATGGTGGCTTGTGCTTGAACTCATCTAGGAATCTCCACCAATGCTTGTAATTCCAATGGCCTTCGGGATCCCAAACTAGGCGCAAAGAGCCTTCAAGCAAGTTAAAGCACGTGACAAGTCCCCAAGAGTGTTGATGGCTAGAATGAATTCCGGGTCCCAAACCTTGCTTTTACACCCGTCTTCTTGTTGATCAACATTGTTCCACCCAGGTGGCAAGAAATCTGAATTCTCACTGAAGCGGCCAAACAACTTCTTAGACCCATTCAATTGAGCTCTACACCAACCCTTGCACTTTAATTTGGAGCGTGCAACCATATCAAATCTTGCCTGACAACTCCTACCACTAACCATCTCCCTCTTACTCTTAAAGACACAAAGAGCTCTAAGTTGACCATCCGTCTCAAGTAAACCATATTCAAGTGGGATTATAAAGCTTGGAGATAAGAGGGTTACCCACTTGAAAGTTGTATTGAATGGTAATGGCTTTGGGACAGGTGTTTTGAATGATCCTGCAAGCTCCACTCCTTTGTGTTCTTCCTTGACAACTTTCACCTCTTTGCCAGCTTCTTCAATTTCAACATCTTCCTCTTGGTAGCTTTCTTCCAATTCAATCTCCTCTTCATTTATTACCAAGGGCATGGGGGAAAATTCAATTGTAGATAAGGATTCATCAATGATTGACTCCATCTCTTGATCAACCTCTTCAAAGGCTTCAACCATGATATGCCTTGGAGATTGTGCACCCTCCTCAACATCAATTTCAAACTCCTTAGAAGGAGGCTCTATGACTTGAGGTTCCCATGGAGGTTCCACATCTCCTAAGTCTTCAACCACTTCTTCCTTGTCTTCATTAACCATAGGTTCCTCCAATTGTTCCAACACAGAGCAACATTCCTCATGTTCCACCGGGGTTTCCGATTTCTCCTTCATGCGATGCTCTTCATTTGATTCCCCACATGCAACCATGGGGCACTTGGAGTGCTCACGTATTGGGATGCTAATTGATTTACTAACTCGCCCAAGGTGGACGCGAATTTTAGCACACTCTTGCTCATCTTTTCTTTTCCTTGAAGAATAACACTAAGGGCGTTATTATCCAATAGAGGTTGGGGTGGATAGGAGGGTTCATTTGTTGGGGGAAAGGGCTCATAATACGGAGGTGGTTCTTCTTGATAAGGATATTGATGCGTGAGCATCTTATCTATCTTTTCCTAGTGAATTTGCATCTAATTTGTTGAGTTTAATTAAGAATTAATTATATTTTAGGCACTATGGATGCTATTTTGAGTTTTGTGCAATTTTATTTATTTTAGGTAGCATTCGGAGGGATTTGATGAAGTTTCTGCAGAGAAAAAGAAGAAAGCAAAGAGATGACCAGCGAAGACCGACGCGGACGCATGGCTCACGCGACCGCGCGGAATAGAGAAATCGCAATGACGCGATCACGTGCTTGACGCGAACGCGTGGACTGGAATATGCACAAATGACGCGAGCGCATGGACGACGCGGACACGTCACATACGTGATCTGCAATAATACAGAAAACACTGGGGGTGATTTCTGCGCTGTTTTGACCCACTTTCCAGCCCAGAAAACACATATTAGAAGCTACAAAATGGACAAAGCAAGTGGTCCCCACCCATCAACTGATAATCTGTTAATTAATTCGAATTTAAATTAAAATCTTATCTTTTAGGAAAAGATATTATTTTATTTTTAGATAATTAGATTTTAAATTAATTAGGATTAGTTATAAAAAGGGAAGACTTCTCTTCTATTAGTTATATTACATTAGTGGGATTCCATTAGGGAATTCTATACAAATTTACATTCTACATTCCATGAGCAACTAAACCTCCACTGTTAAGGTTAGGAGCTCTGTCTATTTGTGTGGACTGATTTTATTACTTTTTCTATTTTAATTTATATTTTGGATTTATATTTAAGAATTATTTTTGTTCTTTATCTTATGAATTTAGGTGGAACGGAAGTATGACCCTCTTTCTATTTGAGTTCTTGTATAACTTGGAAAAGCTCTATACTTGAACAACAGCTTGAAAACATATTCTCCTAAATTCTAATTATCTGGATTTAACGGGATACGTGACATATAATCCTTTTATTCTTTGGGTAATTAGAGTTTTTGTGGCATGCAAACTGGAATTTGATCATGTACCCTTTAATTGGAATTAATTGACCAAGGAATTGGCAGTTAATGAATTTTAGAGGAGACTAGGAAGGTCTAAGGAATTAGGGTCTAGTCACATATAGTTTGTCATAAATTAAATCCTACATAATTAAAATAGTTAGTAAGAAAAGTTAATCTGGAAAAATAGATAACTCTGAGGCTTTAACTGTTTTCCCATATTTTATTTTTAACTTAACTACTTGCGTACTTGCCTTATGATATTTTCAACTTAACCTTTTAAACATCTCAATATCAAAACCAATTTCTGCTTGCCTAACTAAGCCTATCAAATACTATTGTTGCTTAATCTATCAATCCTCGTGGGATCGACCCTTACTCACCTAAGGTATTACTTGGTACGACTCGGTGCACTTGCCGGTAAGTTTGTGGGTTGTAAAATACCGCACCAAGTTTTTGGCGCCGTTGCCAGGGATTGATTGTGATTAACAACTATTAGTTGTTTGATTGTTTATATTAGGCGTTTTAATTTTAATTTTATAAAAGAAAATTTGTTTTATTATTTTTCGAAAAAAATAATTCCTTTCTTCCGCTTTTTTTTCCTTTCGTTTCCTGTTTCCTTTTTTTTATTTTACTCCTTTTTAATTTTTTTTCCTTTCTTTAAAAAAAAATTTTTTTCCTTGTTTCGCATTAGCAATCCCCCTCCCCTGTTTCGTTTTCTTTAAATTTTTTTCTCTTTTTCTTTTATTATTTAAAAATAATAATAAAAAAATTAATTTAAAAAGAAAATTTCGAAAAAAAATTTTTTAGCACCATTATTTTTCTTAATTTCTGAAATTAAGTTTGGTGTTTCCTAGTTAGTTTTATTTTAATTCTTAGAATTATGTTTTTCTCTTCTTTGCTTTCCTATTTACCACATGGTGCGTTTAATCCTTTTTGGTGTCTTGTGCTGAGAAAAAAATAATGGAGAAAGATCATGTGGGTTACTACTTACACCCAAGTAGTGATTCATACTATGGTGGATGGAGGAACTATCAAAATTTTGGTTGGCAAAGTCAAAACCAAAGAAACTTCAATGCTCCATGTTCCAACTACCAAGAACCGTCATCTTTCTACCCATATCAAGAGCAACCATCAGATATTGAGGCTTTTCAGAAGAAGAGTGTCATGGAAGTAGAAACTTTTAATGCTATACTTGCCCAAAACAAGCTTATGACTCAGCAATTAAGTCTACTTACTCAACAGATGAGTGGCATGCAAGTCCTAGCTATCAACACCCAAAATCTTCTTCAAGAGGTCAATTACATGGGGAGTGCTCCTTGAAATCCCAATAATGATCCCTATTCTAAGACCTACAATCAGAGATGGAGAAATCACCCAAATTTTGGGTGGAGAGAGCACCTTCAGAGGCCACAAAATTTTAATCATAGTTCTTAGGGTGGTTTTTAATAGAATAATTTTAACAACCCCCAGTTTCAGTCATCTCAGCAAGTAACTTCTCAGCCCCAACAGAACGATGATTTGGAAGAAATCTTGGCAAGTTTTAGACAGGAAACCAGAGCATCAATCAGGAACTTGGAGATTCAGATGGGTCAATTAGCCACAAAAGTTAATGAAATTGATCAGAGCACCACTAATAGCCTTCCTGGTAACGCAATTCCAAACCCAAGAGAGGAAGGCAAGGCTATCACCTTGATAAGTGGACAAGTGGCAAGTATGGAAGCACAAGTTAATGAGGAGCCAGTTGAAAAAGATTGCAAGGTTATTCAACTGAGCGGTGGTAAAGTAGCTGGCTGTGAGACCAAGGTCAATGAAGAGTTAGTTGAAAAAGAAAGCTACCAAGAGGAAGAGATGGAAATTGAGGAAGCTTGCAAAGAGATAGAAGAATTCAAAGGAGAGCACAAGGGAGTGGAGCTTGCAAGACCTCTTTCAAAGCCATCACCATCCAATACAACATTCAAGTGGGTAAAATTCCTATCCTTAATCCTTACCTTCCCACTTGAATATGGGCTACTAGAGACAGATGGTCAACTTAGAGCTCTTTGTGGCATTAAGAGTAAGAGGAAGATGGTTAGTGGCAAGAGTTGTCAAGCAAGGTCCAATAAGGTTGCATGCTCCAAATCGAAGTGCAAGTATTGGTGTAGAGCTCACTTAAATAGGTCTAGAAGGTTGTTTGGATGTCTCTGTGAGAATTCAGATTGCTTGCCACCAGGTGGAAATAATGGTGATCCACAAGAAGACGGATGTAAAAGCAAGATTTGGGACCCTGGAGTTCATTCCCACAATCAACACCCATTGGGCCTTGTCACTTACTTCAATTTGCTCAAAGGCGTTATACGCCTGGTTTGGGATCCCGGTAGCCATTGGAATTACAAAAATCGGTGGAGATTCCTGGATCAGTACAAGCATAAGCCACCATGACAAGGAGATCACCACATGTCCAACTTAAGGACTTTAACTAAAAGTGCTTGGTGGGAGACAACCCACCGTGGTATGATCGTTTCTTTTCATTCTTAGTTGTTTTTCGTAGTAGTATTTTTCGCATTTATTTTATTTTTATTGAGTTCTTACTAATTTTCTGATCATGCAGCTATTTTATCTTAGGAACCGAACACCTCAAGCTAAAAAAAAAAACGTGCACACGACGCGCACGCATCAGAGGGGTGTGTGTGAAAAATAAATTTGACAGAGTTACGCAGGAGTGGCACCAGAATGGAGCCTTTCGCATAAACGATCCCACGCGTTCGCGTCGTTTGTGATTTTCGCCATTCACGCGGATGCGTCACTGACACGGATGCGTGACCTGCAAATTTGACGTAATACAGTGTTTAGGCAGAGAGTTGTGTTGGCTTGGGGCAGGAAGTGTGCTAGAAACATAAATTTGGTCACGCGGACGCGTCCCTGGTGCGGCCGCGTCAATTGCACATTTGGCCATCCACGCGTGCGCGTGCATGACGCGAACGCGTCATATGAAATTTTGGTTCCCAGGCCATGCGAACAGAAAGTCGCGCGGGAGCGTGGCTGGCTTCGCGCAAATCGCACAAAATCCAGGGCACACGGACGCGTGCCTGACGCTAACGCGTCATTATGAAGAATTCGCGACCCACGCGTACGCGTGCTGTACGCGTACGTGTCGCTTGCGCCGCCCAGTTTTCTTTCTCTCTCTCCCAATCCTAATTCTCTCTTATTCTTTTATCCTTTTATTTTTCTCTCCTCATAATCTTCGTCTCTTCTATTTTCAGTTCTTCTTTGCTTGAGGACAAGCAAACCTTTAAGTTTGGTGTTGACACTGTGCTTATTGTTTTTTTTCTAGCACAAAAGGGAGGCGTATCATCTTCACGGAGGAGCACAACCTGAAGAATAAAGCGACCGCTAGGATAACTAAGGTGGTTGAGTTCCTTTCATATTTTTTATTCCTCCCCTCTTTTTCTATAATATGTTCCAGTTTTTCTGCTATTTTGCATTGTTTGTTGCATGATCCTTTATTAGTGAGAATCCTAGGTCTAGTTTAGTTTTTCCTTAAGTGCTTTAATTTTGAAAGATGTCTCATGTATTGCCACTGAGCTTGAAATAAAAAAAAATTAAAAGTGACATATTGCATGAGAAATTGAGTTTAATTCTAATGAATAGTCTTATTTACTTAAATGTGGTGGTATTTTCTGTGATTTTTGAATGCATGATATGAACAGTGCATATTTGAATTTGAATCAAGAGATGTTGATGTATAAGGAACAGGAATTTAGAGAATTATTATGACTTCTCTGAAATAAACAAAAATTTAATCCTTGAAGCAAAAGAAACAGCAAAAAAAAAATCATTATATAAATAAATAATTAATAATAAAAGCAAGGTCCAAGGCTTTGAGCATCAATGACTAGGGAGGTCGGACATGATTAAAAGGCCAAAGAGTTGTTTTCCTAGTCATATGCTTGTGGTGTGATTGTGTCAAGTAATCCTTGAGACAGAACACTTAGAGTCGAGACCAAGTGCGTTTAACAGAGTATGCCAAAGGCTTTGAGCACCACCGTCTGGGAGTAATTGAAAGAAAAATCAGAACTCAAAAAGAGTTCCCCAGTTAAGTGCTTGTGGTGTTTCGGTGTCAAGTAACTCTTGAGACAAAACATTTAAAGTCACGGCTAGGCTCAAGGTGCAAAGCACAAAAGAAAATAAATTAAAGTAAATTTTGCTGTGTTCAAGGATTAAACTGAAATATAAAATATCAGAGAATTCATAATATTATCCGGATTCTAATTCCAGATGACAGTGACATCCTTCTGATTTAAAGGAGAGTGAGATGCCAAACCTATCCAGGATTACAGTTATAAACCCCACTATAAAAGAGACATGAGCTTAATCGAACTCTCATTCTCATGCAAATTCACATCCTGAGCTTATATTAGTTTTGGTCGCTTGAGGACAAGCAACAGTTTAAGTTTGGTGCTGTGATGTGTGAGCATCTTATGTATCTTTTTCTAGTGAATTTGCATCTAATTTGTTGAGTTTAATTAAGAACTAATTATATTTTAGCCACTATGGATGCTATTTTGAGTTTTGTGTAATTTTATTTATTTTAGGTAGCATTCGGAGGGATTTGATGAAGTTTCTGCAGAGAAAAAGAAGAAACCAAAGAGATGACCAGCGAAGACCGACGCAGACGCATGGCTCACGCGACCGCGCGGAATGGAAAAATCGCAATAACGCGATCGCGTGCCTGACGTGAACGCGTGGACTGGAATATGCACAAACGACGTGAGCGCGTGGACAACGCAGACGCGTCACATACGTGATCTGAAATAATACAGAAAATGCTGGGGGCGTAATAATATTATCTTTTAGGAAAAGATATTATTTTTATTTTTAGATAATTAGATTTTAAATTAATTAGGATTAGTTATAAAAAGGGAAGACTTCTCTTCTATTAGTTATATTACATTAGTGGGATTCCATTAGGGAATTCTATACAAATTTACATTCTACATTCCATGAGCAACTAAATCTCCACTGTTAAGGTTAGGAGCTCTGTCTATTTGTATGGATTGATTTTATTACTTTTTCTATTTTAATTTATGTTTTGGATTTATATTTAAGAATTATTTTTGTTCTTTATCTTATGAATTTGGGTGGAACGGAAGTATGACCCTCTTTCTATTTGAGTTCTTGTATAACTTGGAAAAGCTCTATACTTGAACAACAGCTTGAAAACATATTCTCCTAAATTCTAATTATCTGGATTTAATGGAATACGTGACATATAATCCTTTTATTCTTTGGGTAATTAGAGTTTTTGTGGCTTGCAAACTGGAATTTGATCATGTACCCTTTAATTGGAATTAATTGACGAAGGAATTGGTAGTTAATGAATTTTAGAGGAGACTAGGAAGGTCTAAGGAATTAGGGTCTAGTCACATATAGTTTGTCATAAATTAAATCCTACATAATTAAAATAGTTAGTAAGAAAAGTTAATCCGGAAAAATAGATAACTCTGAAGCCTTAACTGTTTTCCCATATTTTATTTTTAACTTAATTACTTGCGTACTTGCCTTATGATATTTTCAACTTAACCTTTTAAACATATCAATATCAAAACCAATTTCTGCTTGCCTAACTAAGCCTATCAAATACTATTGTTGCTTAATTCATCAATCCTCGTGGGATCGACCCTTACTCACGTAAGGTATTACTTGTTACGACCCGGTGCACTTGCCGGTTAGTAGTGTGGTTGTAAAATACCGCACCAGATATGGAGATGGTGTATATTGAGGTGGTAGTTCTAAGTATGGCTCATAAGGCTCTTGGTATGGTGGGTAAGGGTTAGGGTCATATGGGGGTGTTTGGTGGAAAGGGGCTTGTGAGTATGGTGGTTCAAAATTTTGTTGAGGAGGTGGTCCATAAGCGGTGGTTGGTGACATGTACAACTAGGACTACCACATTCATTCGATTGGTATGCATTTGGATTGGAGTTAGACCTATATGAGACCGGAGGAGGTTGTTGCCAAGATGGTTGATCAAATCCTTGTGGCTCCTCCAATCTTTGATTGTCCCAACCTTGATGCATATTCTCATTGTAATCTCCTCTTCCTGCAACATAATTGTAACCAAACTCATAGCCAAAGGGGTGAGAGTTCATAGTAGCTAAAGAAAATAAAAACAAAAACTAGTAAAAATAAGCAACTAATTCCTAAACTCACAAAAACTAGCAAACAAGCAAAAAGCAAATATTTACAATAACCAATAATAAGGCACACGTTTGTAATTCTTCGGCAACGGTGCCATTTTAATGAACGAATTGTTGTGTGGTCTAGAATTCACAAATAAGTTCTTGTTGCAAGTATAGCTTCTAAATCCACTAAAATTCTTTCATACAAAAGTTTGGTTGTCACAAGTAACAAACCCCTAGTAAAATTGATAACCGAAGTATTTAAACCTCGGGTCGTCTCTCAAGGAATTGCAGGGGAGTGTGCTTATAATTGGTTATGGAAAAGTGTGTTTTGGGGTTTTTAAATGTTGAACAAGAAAAGTAAATCGCAAGAGCAAAGCTAATAGCTAATAAAACTCTTAGCAAGGTGTGAGAATTATAAGTCCTATCCTAGTTATTCTTATCAATTGTGATGAGAATTGTTCATTGCTCACACTTAGTCAACCCCCAACTGTGAAGGTAAGTCAAGTGGATAAATCAATATGAATCTTCAAGTCCTAGTCAACTCCTAAGGAAAGACTAGAGTTAGTGGAATTCAAGTCAATTGGCAACTTTCAATTAACAATCAACAAAGGAGTTTGATAACTCAAGAGTCTCCAATTAATCAACCAAAGCCAATAATATAAAAAGCTAACTTAAAATCCTCCCAAGCATTTTATCAAACACTTGGAAGGCACCGCATAAAAACGTAGAAAATCAATAAGAGATAATAAAATCCAAACAACCAATTGAAAGCATCAATAACATAAATTAAAGAAAGCAATATAAATCTGAAATACCTCAAATTGCATAAAATAGAAAATCAAATCTAACATGGAGTTCATAAACCAATTTGGGGAAATAAACGAATCAACAAGAGAAATAAGTAAACCAAAGTACTAGAAAAATTAAAGTAGAAGAAACCTAAATTGAAGCAAAGTAGAATTCTGAAATTAAGAAAAGCTAAACCTAAATCCTAAAACCTAGAGAGAGGAGAGAACCTCTCTCTCTAGAAAACTACATCTGAAACCTAAATTGTGAATAATGAGAAGTGATGTATGAATGGATCATGATTCCCCTACTCTGCAGCTTCTATTCTATGTTTTCGAGCTTGAAACTGGGCCAAAATGGAGCCCAGAAATCGCCGCCAGCATTTTCTGCGTTTTCTGCACGTGGCGCATGTCATGCATACGCGTCAGTCATGCGTACGCGTCGATGATCTTCTTTGCGTGTCACGCGTACGCGTCAGGTACGTGCACGCGTCACTGTGCAAATCTCCAAATCACGCGCACGTGTCAGGTACGCACACGTGTCGCTTCTCGCTGGTTATCTCCTTTAATTCTTGTGATCCTTCCATTTGTGCAAGCTTCCTCTCCATCCTCTAAGCCATTCCTACTCTATATAGCCTGAAAACACTTAACGCACGGATCACGGCATCGAATGGTATAAAGGGGATTAAAAATACATAATTTAAAGACTTAGGAAGCAAGTTTCAATCATAGAACAAAATTGGAAAGGAATTGTAAAATCATGCAAATTGTATGAATAAGTGTGAGAATAATGGATAAAATCCACTCAATTAAGCACAAGATGTACCACGAAATAGTGGTGCATCATCTGGCTCATCTCTTAACAAGACACGTGGGAGTGATAAGAAGGATGGATGACAATGATTGACACTGGATATGGGTTTAGGAGAGAAGAATGTGAAGGGCGATGAATGTTTCAGGGTTTGTTTTAGAGATAAGGTTGTGGGAGAATCCTTCGCTAAGGTCTCTCACATGGTGGATTCTTTGGATGCATATAAGATGGCTACCATCACCGATGGAGAGGTTCTTATTGTGGTATTCACAGAGGAAGCTAGGGACATCCTTTCTGTGCCCAACAGGGATGCCATCATCATCAAAGTTCTTGGCAAATCTTTTAGTCATATTGCTATTACGCACAAACTGAGAGGATTTTTGAGAACTATAGGTGGTTATGAGGTGTTGGACGTTAGTTTTGGGTATTTTCTCATGAAGTTTGACTTATGAGAGGATAGAGAGCGAGTTCTCCTATGAGGTCCATGGATGATTGCTGGAAATTATGTAGCAGTGAATCCCTGGTGTTCATCTTTTCGTCCGGGTGAGAATTCTTTTGGCTCCACTTTAGTCTAGATAAGAATCACAGGACTTAACATCTGCTACTATAGTGAGAAGGCTATCCTGAATATAGCAAGAATGTTGGTATCGATGTTGTACTTTCTCAAGAAGGCCGACCAATTGCTTTCTTCAGTGAAAAGCTTAATGACGCTAAAATGAAGTATTCCACTTATGACAAGGAGTTTTATGCGATCGTGCGAGCATAAGCCACTGGAGCCATTATCTATAGCCTAAGGAGTTCATCTTGTATACTGATCACGAGGCTCTTAAACATATTAACTCCCATCAAAAGTTGAATCGATGCCATGCAACTTGGGGTTAGTTTCTACAATATTTTCTATTTCTCCTTAAGCATAAATCTAGGACTCAAAATAAGGTTGCCGATGCCTTAAGCCGATGACACACTCTCCTTTCCACTCTACAAATTAATGTTGTTGGCTTTGAGGTTGTAAGGGAGTTATATGAAGAAGATCCAGATTTCAGAGAAATCTGGACATGCTGCTTGCAACAACCCTATCAACAATTCTTCATTCAAGATGGTTATCTTTTCAAGTGCAATCAGTTGTACATTCCCCGTTATTCATTACGGCCATCAATTATCTGGGAGACCCATAATGGAGGATTAGCAGGACACTTTGGAAAGGACAAAATGTTGGCTCTCATAAAAGAGAAATTCTATTGGCCAAAACTTGAGCGGGATGCTATTCGACACATTTAGAGATGCCACATTTGTCACATTGCTATAAGTGGAAATCAAAACACTGGTTTGTACAAGATGTTGCCTATTCCGAAGGCTCCATGAAAAGATGTTAGCATGGACTTCGTCGTGGGATTACCTAAGACACAGAGGCAAAAGGATTCTGTTATGGTGGTTGTTGACCGATTCTCGAAAATGGCTCATTTTGTACCTTGTCATAAGACAGATGATGGCTCCTACATATCATATTTGTACTTTATAGAAGCTGTACACTTGCATGGTATCCCTCAAATAAACGCTTCAGGAGGACTTTATGGAGAAAAATGGGAACTCACCTACAGTTTAGCTCTGCTAGTCATCTGTAAACGGATGGTCAAATAGAAGTAGTCAACAAAAGCATGAGAAATTTGCTACGAAATTTTGTGGGCAAACACCCTCGCTAGTGGGATCTTGTGCTGCCACAAGCCAAGTTCTCCTACAACAATTCCATTAGTCAAACCACAGAGAGGTGTCCATTCGAGGTGGTATATGGCAAGCGACCCCTGAGTCCTTTAGACCTTCTGCCATTACCAACTCCTCGAGAGTATAGTCAAATGCTGATGAACGTGCTTAACAAATCAAGAAACTCCACGAGGAGGTACGACAGAAGATATTGCATCAAACTACTCAATATGAGGTGCAAGCCAACAAATATAGGAGACCAAATATTTTCAATGTCGGAGATTTGGTATGGATTCATCTGAGAAAGGAATGATTTCCTAAGTCTTGCGGGAAATTATCTCCTCGAGCAGATGAACCATTCAGAGTCTTGGAGCGCATTAATGATAATGCTTACAAGATTGAGCTTCTAGAAAACTATGGAGTATCTGTCACTTTTAACGTTGCTGATCTGTCACCCTACTATGAAGAAGATGCAAAATCAATAGGAGATAAGACCAAGCCTCTTCCAATCCAGGGAGAATGATGCAGGAGCATCTATTAGATTATTAGAAATATTAGTTAAAGTAGTAAAGTTTAGTTATGTTATTATAATATGCATATGAATTAGTCCCACATCGCTCAATACTCAAAGGCTCCCCTCCCCTTACTACTATAAATAAGTCCATGTATTTCTTTTATCACACAACTTGAGAAATAAACACTTTTTATATTATAAGCTTTGCGCTTATCTCCTCTAAAACTCTTTTGAGAATAACGGGGTACATTCTTGACTTAGCCAATCAAGGTGGGTTCTTGGCTATTTTCACTATAATTGGGTTGTTAACGTCGCCAAGATTGGTGAGCCAAACAACGTCCCGGCGTCAAATACAACTTGAGATGGCATTTGATGGATGTGGTGCACTGTAAACGATTGCGATAAAACACAATCGTATTAGAACATTAGACAAAAAGAATAAATTGGAGTAAGAACAATCATTAAATTATCAAAAGAATAATATAAAAGAATGAGTATATAAAAAATACTATAAAAAAATTATAAATTGTATTTTAAAAGAATGAACTTCGAAGAAAAATGAAGAATACATTCTTATTCTATAAAGTAGTCAAGGAAGAATAATAAATTTAAAATATAAGTTAACTCTCAGATCTAGGCTCACGAACAACAAAAAAACACTATATAATTCAAATTATACATCATATATTTGCCATGATTGAATAAGCCATTATCATATCATATACATTTTTATCATGATTAGAATCATAAATTTTTGTTTTAATTTTTTAAGGTAGATATTAATATTAACTTGCCAAAAATTACAGTTAATTTAAAATTATATTACAATGATTAAAAATTAAAATTATTGACAATTAACATAATTATGTATTAAATGCTAATTTGATGTATAATTATAAAAAAATTATTGACAATTAACATAATTATGTAGAAAACAAAACATAGCAACTAAAATTAAATTTGTTAACTAATTAAAGTTAGGTAAAATTTATTTGACAATTATTTTAGCATTTAATTAATATTATGATTATTATTATTATGATAATTATTATAAATGGGTCACCATTAACATAACAACTTGTTAATAATAAAATTATTGCATAATAAATGAGAATTAGAATTGTATCAATATAATTAAAATGATTAAAAATATTTTCGATTGATAATTAGTTTAATAATGTATTAAATATTAATTTTATATAATTATAATGAAGATATTTTTCTAAATTAGTATAATCATATATTATTCATTAAATGCTAATTGTAATATAATTGTAATATTATAATATAATTATAATAAAGGTATTTTTTAAAATAAATTTAAAAGAGAGAATAGTACTTTTATTTTGGAGAAAAAATAAATTCATGAGAAATTGATGACACCTCACTTTCATTAATTGATAATACATTAAATATTGATTTTATATAATTTTAATAAAGATATTTTTCTAAATCAGTATAATCATGTATTATTCATTAAATGCTAATTAGAATATAATTATAACAAAGATATTTTTCTAAAATAAATTTAGAAGAGAGAACAATGCTTTCATTTTGGAGAGAAAATGAATTCATGAGAAATTGACACCTCAATTTTATTGGTTGATAATGTATTAAATATTGATTTTATATAATTATAATAAAAATATTTCTCTAACTTAGTATAATCATGCATTATTCGTTAAATGTTAATTGTAATATAATTATAATAAATATATTTTTCTAAAATAAATTTAGAAAAGAAAATAATGATTTTATTTTAGAGAA